>NW_021703782.1:86241058-86784060 GCF_005190385.1 Monodon monoceros | reverse complement strand
AGAGAGAGAGAGAGAGAGAGAGAGAGAGAGAGAGAGAGAGAGAGAGAAAGAGAGAGAGAGATTACAAAGAGCCCATTTAAATACCGAAGTCCCCTCAGCTCCCCCCTCCTAAGTCATGGCCTTGCTCTTACAATTTCAATGGATGTATCTACAAACAGTGACCTCAGGGAGATGGCTGGCCAAAAATATCCCCTCAGGCGATGACCCCGGCAGCTTCCTGAAAATAAGGCCCTTGTACATATTTCAAAGAGGGTGCCTCTCCACCATAATTGCCCAAGCTACCAGTTGTTCATCCGATGGAGAGCAAGCCCTGGGACAAATGAGCCTGGGAGATTAGCAGGACATTATTGGGCCACTGACAGGTGCAAGGAGACAAACATTAATTTGCTAAGATTCTAAAGCCCTGCTACAGGCCCCAGGCTGGCAACAATGCGCTCTCTCCAAGAACCCGAAGGTATTTCTGGGGTGGCGGGTCATTTTCCACAAGCCAGAAGGCTTTGTTGGGTTTCTGTGTTGCGCCCTGCATTCACTGTGCATTCCAGGAGCCAGCCCGTCACTACGGCAACTGGTCACTGATCTGGCCGGCCTTTTCTCTCTTTTTAATAGACTGTCTGGAAGTAAGGGTGCAAGTTCTCTCCTCTCTGAGCCCAGTGGCTCCATCACGCTGGAAACAACTTTCAGTAGGTAGTTTTCTTACATATCCTGTCCGTCACCCTTGGCACATGCCTTGTGATTGGTTCCACTGCAACTAGTTTCTTCCTCTTCCGTTCATATTCTTTCCATCCTGGCATGAGAGTGATCACTTCAAGCTCAGGGCTTCACAATGTTATTCTCCTGCTTAAAAAAACTGGATGGCTTTTGATCAATGAGAGGACGGATCTCTACACTTGGTGGGCCCTACTCCATCATCCTGCATCTGGGCATGAGGAGGACGTGAAGTCAAAGCCAACCCACGATGGACAAGCCTACAAGAAACAGCCTTTTCTGTTGTCAACCGCCAAGGCTTCAAGCATTACTTCAGCCAAACTTAGCCTAAACTGCGTGAAACTGTGACTATGGTCATCCTTTTTGAGACATCAAATGACAACAGGGAAACTACTGAGGACCGATCGTGTCTTCAGGAAGAAATGTTTTTAAACAATACACTCTTAAGTCCGAGCTCGTCCTAGGCCTTCACAGAACTAGGAATTAGAGTAATGGAGCATGAAAAACTGACTCCTTCATCACGATCCAAAACACTTTAGTTTGAGGATTCCCCTATATCTGAGAGAAAGAAGTGATTTGAAAATCTGAAAAACAATCCGTGATCTCAGTGTATGATGTGGTTTCCAGGACAAGGAAAGATCTACATTTTAACGTTTCCACTGTGCACCAAACACTGTGGGAGCTTTAGACAGATAGATAGATAGATAGATAGACAGACAGACAGACAGACAGATAGATGATCGATAACAGGGTCTCAGCCTGAGCCTAAATGTGGATTCAGACATGTCCAGATGTGTCTGATGAGTATGAGGCCGGCCAGCTACATGCCTTTTTGCACCACGGTCTGAGCGAGAGAACTCAGGAAAGGAGGAGCTGCCCGATGGGTACCATCATTCTGAGACTGGTGTGATGGCTTCTGGAGTCATTTCCAAGCACAGGGTTCATTATATCTGAGTCCCATAGCCCAAAGAGACTGAAGGAAACACCTAATGAATTGCCTTCATAAAAGTCTGTGAAACATCACGTCTCACGCAGCCCTGCACGGGGACCCCCGGAATGGAATGTGACACAGAGCAGGGACAGGGGCCTTCTTCTCTACCTTGTCCTAAGATATCTCACAGGCTCCAGGACCTATTCAGTGTTAGGAGTTCTTGGCTTATTGCTAGTGGCACTGAGCAAATGCCCTGCTGGAGACAGGGCAGCAAATATGGCACCAGGGAGGAGATACACGTGGAAATTGCCATAAACCCTTGAAAAGTAATTACACAGAGATGAGGTCATGTGCACAGAAAAGGCCCAAAGCTATAGAACCATAATTACTATTGCTGATATAACCCCATTAATATCAATCAACAGTTATGTTTCCAGCACCTACTCTATGCAAATTACTTTGTTACATGCTGAGCAATAATCCTTGATCTTAAGGGGCTAGTGTCTAGCCCTCCGTGGCCTGACAATGCTGGAAGAAACTCGATCTAATCACACATTATCTCATTTAATCATCACAGTGACTCCATGAGGGAGATTTTATCATCTTTATCAACAAGGGCCTGGTTTCCCTGGTGGAGCAGTGGTTAAGAATCTGCCTGCCAATGCAGGGGACATGGGTTTGAGTCCTGATTCAGGAAGATTCCACATGCCATGGAGCAACTAAGCCCGTGTGCCACAACTACTGAACCTGAGCTCTAGAGCCCGCGAGCCACAACTACTGAGCCCGAGTGCCACAACTACTGAAGCCCATGCATCTAGAGCCCACGCTCTTTAACAAGAGAAGCCACTGCAATGAGAATCCCGCGCACCGCAACGAAGAGCAGCCCCCGCTCGCTGCAACTAGAGAAAGCCCGCGTGCAGCAACAAAGACCTAACATAGCCAAAAAAATAAAAATTTTAAAAATTTAAAAGGAGGGCCCAGAGAGGTTAAGTAACTTGCTGAAGGTAACACAGCTTTTAAGTGGTAGAGGGAAGGCAAGTCAGATATGATGACACAAACAACTGATCATCAAGGCAAGGCAGAGTTCCTGCTTATTACTAACAAAGCAAAAAGATGAAGAAACCAACAAAAGAAGTGTCACAGACCTTTTTTCTGTGATTCTTTGGTGGAACATATCACCAGCTCTAACACCCCCGGGAGAAAACAGCAGCCGTCAGAGGCTGCCCACCTTGCTTTGCCTCTCGCTTGCTCTCTAGTAGCTTCCACGATTTCTCCCCTTACCAACCTGAGCCTCAGGAGTAATCAAATCAGTAACTGATATTCAGGAAGTAGGTACAGGCTTAGCTGAAGTGGATTTTGTATGTTAATTAAGTGTTTTATGGAACCTCTGAGAGCTCAGATGACACTCGGTAAATATTTCTCACTGAATCCACAGAATCTGTGAGCAGGTTCTGTATAATAAAGCAATTTCAATGTCCTGACAGATGGGCCATAGAAATTGACTGGGTGGCTATGATTCCAACAGATTATATACGATGAGAAACCTGGGCAATAAGTGCTTTCTGTGATTGTTGCCTATGTCCTGGTCATTTTCTAGAAGGGAAGAACTCAACTGTTTTCAATTTGTATTACAGAGAGAGGAGGGGTTCTGAGATGCTTGCAGTTCTTTTGTCCTGGCATTAAATAAAAAAGAAGAAGAAAAAAAAAGTACCTCCCAGTTCTGCTTCCTGGTTCTTGCATGAACAATGCAACCCGCTAAAAGTCATTTGTAAAGCATTTATCAAAAAGATAGAAGTGATAAGTTCCCCCTTCTCTTCTTGAGTTCAGAGCTCTCTTTTTCCCTACAATTTCTCTGTAGAGAGCCTGATCGAGGTTCTGCTGTACCTTCAGCTCTTTCAGGTCAGGACTCCAAATTCTTGGAATGAGTTCATGTACATAAACCCTCACCATGTGAATGTGCACACACACACAACCCAGGAATTGGCGAAGCCTGTGTTGTTAAACACGTTGATTCAGACTAATAAATACCCACTAAGCAAAATATTTTGAAAACATTCACATAAAGATCTTTCTAGTCTGAACAGAAAAAATTCTAGGCTTCTAATCTGTGCATTTTGCCTACCTTGGACAACCACATTAAAGAATAAAATTTCAAAATTGCCTAAGCCAGTCACAAAAAGATAAATACTGTATGATTCCACTTATATGAGATACTTAGAAGGGTCAGAATCATAGGGACAGAAAGTAGAATGGTGGTTGCCAGGGGCTGGCGGAAAGGGGAATGGAAACTAGTGAGCTATTGTTTAATGGGGGAAAGTTTCAGTTTTACAAGACGAAGTTTTATGGAGCTAGATGGTGGTGATGTTTGCGCAACACTATGAATATATTTATTACAACTGAATTGTACACTTAAAAATAGTTCAGGTGATAAATTTTATGTTATGTGTATTTTACCATGATAAAAATTTTTTAAAACCCATAGGACAAAATTAAAAACAAAACAAAAAAAATTTTAATTTCCTTTGTTGCTACTTTACCTTCATCAAGAGTCATCGTCTTCTGCCTACACTGGCTGGTCTATGCTCAAATGATGAAAGGAATCTGGTGCAGCCCCACAATTAGATAAAGGCAAAATTGCCTATGGAAATGACCGAACCCTTAATTAGCTAATTGTAGGTGCAATTGGCCACTTGCACCATCAGATGAAGGGCAAGTGGTTAATTGAGCCCACAAGTGACCTACTCAATCAGAACTAACAAATGGCTCATCAGATGAGGTCCTGGCCAAAATGTATCTGCAAACAATAGCATGTGTGAAAACTGCACAAATCAGAAGCGGCAGTCGGGCTGCTATCTAAAAATGAAACCCACAAAACACGAGCTAATTATGGAAATGATCAAAATGAGGAAAATTCAGTAATGAGCCATGATCATGGGGGAAGGGAGGGAGACGAGTGATGAAGCAGTTTTGGGAACCAAAGGCCCTAGATATTGGAAAGAGCATCTGCCTGGAGCCATCCCTAGTTGTTCTTATTTAAAACTTTCAGGAACACTTGTCATTTCCTTCCATTGTACATTCTTATTCACGGAAGCTATCAAGAGACCTCAGCACAAAATGTTATACTAATAGGGGGCTTGGGAAATGTGAATGAATGAATGAATGGGGGACACCATATTCGCACATAGAGGGCTAAGACACAAATACAGCCACTTCAGTAAATTGATGGTACTGAGAAGTTCCTGTTGGGTTTCCCCAATACTGAATATTTTGTTTGACTGTGTTGCTACCACACGCAAGTTGACGAGTAGGAGGAAATACTAACGATTATGAGGCTGTTGACAGAAACAATAATAATAGTTTGTACTCATCAGGTTAGGCCAGGTCTATGGTGAGGTAGAAATCCCAAAATCTCAGTGGCCCTAAACAACAAAAGTTTATTTCTTACACAAAATTCATTCTAGGTCGTTTCTCCTTCTCACTGATAAAGATTCTTTCATCCTGTGATTCTGCCATCTCAACAAAGGCCTCCACCTTTACCACTCAAGAGGACAAGAAGACCAAGAACTATGCAGTGAAATAGGGCTTTTCACTGCATCAGCCCGGATGTGCCACATGTCGCTTCTGCTCACATTTCTTTGGCCAGAATTAGTCATGTGGTCCCAGGGAGCACAGGCTCCCATTCACTCAGGAAAGAGGAGAGATGAAATAGGGTTGGGTGAATCTGTGGCATTTTTTCTATCACAGAGGCCAAAAACAAAGAAGAATAAAAAATAATCTATCCATTTGGAAACTTAGAATACCTCTTGATATAATGCTATTTTAAAGAAGTACACAAAATTAAATGTACAAATGAGTCAGAAACTTTCAAGATAAAACATATAAGCTGAAGTGGTGTTCATAAGGAAATGCAAAGCCATGAAACTCCTTATAAGAGGAAAGGTAGACTGAAAATAAATGACCCATACTTTCACTCAAGAGTCTTAAAGACAAGAAATAACAAGTGTTGGCGAGGATGTGGAAAAAGGGAACACTTGTGCACCATTGGTGGGAATGTAAATTGGCGCAGCCACTATGGAAAGCAGTATGGGGGTTCCTCAAGAAATTAAAAATAGAACTACTATATGATCCAGTGATTTCACGTCTGGGTATTTACGTGAAGAAAACAAAAACACTAATTTGAAAATATATATGCATCCCTGTATTCACTGCAGCATTATTTACAACAGCCAAGATATGGAAACAACCTAAGTGTCCACTGATGAGTGAATGAATGAAGAAGTGATGTGGTATATATATACACACACACACATACCCACACACAGTGGAATACTATTCAGTCATAAAAAATGAAATCTTGCCATTTACGACTATATGGACCATAAGGGCATATTAAGTGAAATAAGTCATACAGAGAAAGACAAATATCATATGATCTCATTTATATGTGAAATCTAAAACAAAAAAACAAACAAACCCAAGCTCATAGATACAGAGAACAGATTGGGGGTTGCCAGAGGTAGGGGGTGGGGGTAGGCAAAGTGGGTGAAGGGGGTCAAAAAGTACAAACTTCCAGTTACAAAATAAACGAGTCATGAGGACGTAATATACAGCGTGGTGACTATGGTTAATAATACCGTATTGCATAGTTGAAAGCTGCTAAGGGAAGAGATCTTTAAAGTCCTCATCAAAAGAAAAAAACACTTATGACTATCTATGGGGACCAATGTCAACTATGAAGTAGACTACTGTGGTGATCATTTCACAATATATACAAATATTGAATCATTATGTTGTACACCTGAAACTATTCAATAATATGTCAATTATATCTCAGTTAAAAGAAATCTTAAAGAAACACCACAATAACACAAAAGAAATGTGATTAGGAATTATTGAAGATTTTTTAAATGATGAAATAAAAAATATTTTAAAAGTACATCATATTAGTAAAAATTTAAAATGTGTTCTTTGTAAAGATTGATAAAGTAGAAAGATTTTGGGCCAGTAGGATTATAGGGAATAAAGAATGGATTACTATGAACAATGTTATAAACAATATAGGAGACATAAATATAGATGCTGAGGAGCTAGCAAACATCTTAAGAGAACATACATAACAATTTCAACCAAAAAATTGGAAAATATATGGGCTTCCCTGGTGGCACAGTGGTTGAGAGTCCTCCTGCCGGTGCAGGGGACGCGGGTTCGTGCCCTGGTCCGGGAAGATCCCACATGCCGTGGAGCGGCTGGGCCTGTGAGCCATGGCCACTGAGCCTGCGCGTCCGGAGCCTGTGCTCCGCAACGGGAGAGGCCATAACAGTGAGAGGCCTGCGTACTGCAAAAAAAAAAAAAAAAAAAAAAAAAAGGAAAATATAGAAAACTGATGAAAATCTAGGAAAACAGTCATTATTAAACCTAGGAAAGTTATTTATCCTTACTCAAAAT
Source organism: Monodon monoceros (assembly GCF_005190385.1). NCBI lineage: Eukaryota > Metazoa > Chordata > Mammalia > Artiodactyla > Monodontidae > Monodon > Monodon monoceros. The sequence goes on along the minus strand of NW_021703782.1, from coordinate 86,776,979 downwards.
TTTTTCTTTTATTTGCCTTCCTTAAAAATGAAATAATCACTCTGGAGTTTGGGCTGTGCTCTGGGATATCAGTACCAGGATTCAAAGCCTGACTCCACCCTACTAGCTGTGCCAAATTATTCCACCTCTCTGTGATTCAGCTTCTTAATTTACAGCTACTCACTAGATTACTGTGAGGCTCGGGTAGGTACTAAGCTATCAATGAACACTGATATTATTCTTTAAATGGGACTTCAAGCACGTGATATTTAAGTGGGTTGAAAAAAATTTTAATAGATTATATTTACAGAGAAATTACATCAATTATTCCAGAGTATAGAAAATATACTATAACATTGTGTTAATTTAAGGATGTAATCTAGGCACATGAACACAGATCACAGATACACAAATCAGTGGATCACAAATTTAGATGCTTTCAAGAGCCATGCAGCAATCTAAATGAGAAAAGTAGGCTTGGTTTAAGAAGGACCAGGCATGCATATGTTTTGGTCTATTTTGGTATTCTCAGTTTTAATAGAAATATGAGACTTAGAAGCAGTTCTCTCCTACAAGAGAAACAAATGGGCACTCATAGTTAAATCACCCTCTGGCACGCTGAGGTGACAGGGAGCAAAAGGGACCATGAGAACTAGTGGCCATGGGCCCCCATTAAATGGGGCATTTGCCTTTGAGCTACAGCCAAAGGCTAACGTGCAGAATTAAACTCCCAGTGTAACCTCATCATCTCAATTTTTTAAAGAAAAATTCTCTTTTATAAAAAAATGTAGATCTATATATTTACAAAAAAATTATACTGTTGGATCCCTACTTTATACTTTTCACAAAGCTAAATTTCAGATGGTTTAAAGAGATAAACTAAACTTAAAATAATATTTTTATGATCATGGTGTAAGACAGCTTTTCTTAGCAAAGCACAAATAAGGAAAAAATTAACATGTTAGACTACATAAAATTTTAAATATTTATATCACAAAATAGTCATAAAAGGCAAGTAACAGTCTTGGAAAAGTATATGCAGAGTATAAAACCAAAGATTAAGATCTAGAACAGTGCTGCCTAGTAGAATTTTCTGTGGTGAGGGAAATGTTAACAATTTGGTATGTATTCTTCTGGATATTTCGCTCTATATTTATATGGATATTCAGGTGGGTACCTATAAGTATGTAGTAATATTATGCTAACAATAATATTGTAAGCAATATTGCTTACTATGTTGTGTACTGTTCTAATGGCTTTTCGTATATTAATTGATTTAATCCTCATAACAACCCTATGAGATAAACACTACTGTTATCCCCATTTTACAGATGAGGAAACTGACGCACAGATGGGCTTAGTAAATTTTCCAAGGACAGAGAGCTAGCAAGTGTTGGAGACACGACTCAATCTTAGGCCGTCTGGCTTCAACGCCTATACTCTTCAAATTTATACTAAATTTCCTCACATATAATTTTAATTTTCTTGATTGTTTTTAAGGTTGTTGTTTTTGTTAAGCATAAGGTGGATTTTATTGCACATGTAGCAATATCTACAAATGATATTTTTCCTTAACAGTCTACCTGGCATATGTCCTCACTAGGACATATATCTCTACTTCATTCTTTTTACTGATACGATATTTCATAGTGTGGATGAGATGTACCATAACTAATTTAACTACTCTGACATTGTATTAGGGTTTCCAAAGAGCATCACCCAGAGAACACCATTCATAGAAAATACAAAGTGAAAGGCATCTACTGGACATGTGCAGTGCATTGCCCAAGTGGTCCCGCATTAAAGTATTTCCACTTTTTTCAATAATACAAATGGTGTTGGAATAGACTTTTTTCTCCAGGTCTGTGCCAGTATCCCCACAAGCCAGATACCCAAAATTGGAATTGTAAAGAAAAGAGTATGGATGATTTAAATGGTGATAGACACTGCCAGAGTGATTCCAGAAAGACCCTACCATTATTCTCCCACCAAAAGTATAAGAGAGAACTCATTTTCTTCCACCCACACTAAAACATACACTGCCAATATTTATGTTTCTTGTCAATCTGAAGAGTGAAAACTGGTACCTGACTTTTGGTTGCTTCAGCATCTTTTCATGTTTACTGACCTTTAGAATTTCTTCTATTCGTTTATATTATTAATTTATAGGCACATATATAGTTTACATCTGCAGTGTCCAATATGGTAGAGACTAGCCACGTGGCTATTTGAATGTAAATTAATTAAAATTAAAGTTAAATATTTAATTCCTCAGTTGCACTAGCCACATTTCAAATGTGTATGTTCTCTGATAGAAAGGAGACAGTAGAGACTGAAGATAAAAGAGAATAAAGTGATAATTAGAAACTAAAGGGAAGATGGAGAAAGTAATATGATTACAGAAAAATAGCCATAAACATAGACAGCTAGTACTGAAAGGAAACTTGGAGATGGTCTGATCCCATAGTTTTCAAATTCTATTTTGTGAAGTCCAGGAATTCTGTACAGATGCACAGATCTATACATTTTAAGATATGTTTCAATGTAATTTAAGGTTGTAAATAAAAACATAGACTCAAATTTCAGCACATCATAGGCCATTGGAATTTTAACTTGTTTTACCATTTTAACTTGTTTTGGGGCAGACCTGAAAAGTTTTCTGGGGTGTGTGTGTGTGTGTGTGTGTGTGTGTGTGTGTGTGTTAGAGATAGAGAGAGAGAGAGAGAGGACAAACTTATGGAAAGTATGTCATTGGGTAGGAAGGTTATAGCTCTATGTGGAAGTTTTTTTAAACAATTCAAGACAATATGTCAACACTTATAACTGTGACCAAAAGCAAGCATGCTACCTTAGCTCATGCACACAATACCCATGCAAGGCAGGTCTCTGCTACATCTGCTTGACACATGCTCCCATCTTCAATGAATAGTCAATAGTGCAATACGAAGGAAATGTCAATATATACGGTCAAAATAATACGTTATATAGATAGCTTTAAAGCTCATTTTAAATCTTAGAGGCTTCTGGTTTGACTTTTTATTGATAAACTTTCTGCAAATATTGAGTTATTATTTCATTTTTGTATTTATAAACGTTCTCTTTTTTTCACGAGATGTAAAAAATACTCTTGAAGCAAGAAAGAGTTATCTGGTGAGAAAGAGAATATTAAAAGGGGAAGTCAGATATGTCATATTAGCATGTATTGGTGTATCCACTAACGTTAACCCATTGAGAATCATGTAAGGAATGAAAGCAAGTGCTGACAACTCTCACACAAACGCACTTAAAATTCACACAAGATCAAGAAACTACATGATGGAAGGAAAAACTGGAGGAAGCCATGTTTATGATCATAACATCGTCCCCATCTGCAGCAGGTTTTAGGCAACCAACTACTTCAAAATAGTGCTATGGTCCCTGACAGGTTAGCCCTATCTAAACATCAGACAATGAGCAATAAGGTTAAGTCTTTCTACTTGCTTTTTTCAATGTTAATTGAACAGTTTGAATGCTATCAAATTTGATGCAAATTGCTTGTTAGTGAACATGCACTTTCTCCCATGGCAGAGAATCAGATTCTATGAAGGGAAAGTTTTAAAACCCAGTACTTTTAAACAATCCTACTCAAATGTAAGAGAATGAAACTATTATAAATATATATACAACTGTTTCCATTTTCTGATGATATGTCTAGAGAGGAGTGAAATTTTTTTTTTTTTTTTTTTTTTTTGTGGTATGTGGACCTCTCACTGTTGTGGCCTCTCCCGTTGCGGAGCACAGGCTCCGGACGCGCAGGCTCAGCGGCCATGGCTCACGGGCCCAGCCGCTCTGCAGCATGTGGGATCTTCCCAGACTGGGGCACAAACCCGCGTCCCCTGCATCGGCAGGCGGACTCTCAACCACTGCGCCACCAGGGAAGCCCAGGAGTGAAATTTTTTTTAATTGATTTTTATTGGAGTATAGTTGATTTACAATGTTGTATTAGTTTCTGCTGAACAGCAAAGTGAATCAGTTATACATATATCCACTCATTTTTTACATTCTATTCCCATATACATCATTACAGAGTACCGAGTAGAGTTCCCTGTGCTATACAGTAGGTCCTTATTAGTTATCTATTTTATATATAGTAGCATGTATATGTCAATCCCAATCTCCCAATTCATCCCTTCCCCTCCCTTTCCCCCCTTGGTAATCATAAGTTTATTTTCTACATCTGTGACTCTATTTCTGTTTTGTAAATAGGTTCATTCGTACCGTTTTTTTTAGATTTCACATATAAGTGATCTCATATATTTGTCTTTCTCTGTCTGACTTACTTTGCTCAGTGTGACAATCTCTAGGTCCATCATGTTGCTGCGGATGGCATTATTTTTTCTGTTTTATGGCTGAGTAATATCCCATTGTATATATGTGCCACATCTTTATGGATAAAGGAGTGAAATTTTTGACACCCAAAATACATGATGGATTAGTGCAGGCTGTCAGTTTTATGAACTCTATCATGAATTTTACTAATAATACTGTGGATTTCAGCATATTTCTTATTTTTCTATGTTGGGTTCATGCAGATGAAAACCAAAAAAAATGTACCTTACACTGGCCAATGTGTAGTTAACATCTATACAGATGATGTGAAAGTAACACCTGAGAAGAACACAGATGTAACGATCCTCTTAAAGTTCAGCACAATGTGTTCAAGCAATCTAAAGACTCTTTAACAGAACTGTAGAGTCAAACATTAGGTGTTAACTTCTTACAAACATGCAAGCATCTTTCTAAATATTGTTGGATCAAACCATATAAATAATGAATTACATTAAGATACAGCCTTAAAACTGCAATTTTTCAGAGTTATTGGTAATTATATTGGCAGTATATTACAGAATAGCCTTTTCTTTACAGGAGACTTACATGATGAACTGAAGGCAAGGAGCTAGTACAAATATTTCAAAGATTCTAAGGGAGGAAAAAAATTGTGCTTGTCAGTGAAGGAATTCCATTTATTAAGTAGCTAACAAAAATACAACAGCTTTTCAGAAATCCAGTATTTTCATGCTTATAATTGCAAATGAGGTGTCAGAAAGGGAAATGAAACTTCAAATTTCTACTGAAAGGAAAACAAAGTAGATTTTTATAGCCTTGGAAAATGACAGAGGTGTGCTAAGACATGTGAGATTTTTAAAAAATGAAATCACTGAGAAATCTTACGTTGTTATCAGATATATTTGAAAAATATTTCCTGCCAGAGACATTTCAACCAGCTAGATAGGAGTGAGTTTACCTACCCTCCCCAAATGAAACACTTACCAAGTAACCTAAGCGAGCGGCTATGAGATAATGTTAGTGATTCAGCCTTGAAATAAAAATATCCTATTGCTTCTCTTTCAGTCTTCTCTGATGGTTAATGGAAGAATAAGCTTAACCATTGAAAACCTGTTATCTTTTGTAAAAATCTTCTCTAAGTGAATCAGCATTTTTGTCCCATAAAACCAAAACAAATCACTGGAATAATTGGATTCTGACACTAGTTATTATCCATAACTCCTGATTTCAAAATTATGTTTAATGACACATAATTCTGAAATATTTCAGTTGCCTTTACAATAAATAATAAGCATGCATTAAATAAATATGTGTATATATAAATATATATAAGTGAATACATACTGAAACTAAGAAAATTATACTAAATATTGCTTTTTCTCTTATTATACATTCGGGTTCTTCATGTCATTTTGTTGAAAAGAAATACTGCTAGAAATGAAGCAGAGCTGATTTCTTCAACTCCATTTTACAGAAAAGAGATTACAACCAAGGAAGCAATGAGCACCATACTTCAGATCATGGTCTCTAGGTTCCGACAGATTTGGGCTTAAATCCTGACTCCATCACTTATCTTCTGTGTGCCACTGGCTATATTTCTTAGTTGCTCACCAAGCTTTAGTTTCATCGTTTGTTTGATGAAGGTAATAATAGTATTGACCCCAAGGGTTCTTATTATGGTTACATTCAATGCAGTGAATTCTCTTAAAAAAGAAAACAAAATGAAACATGCCCTGCATGGGAAAGTGATCCAGTATCACCCATAAGTCAATAGTTAAGCCTGGACAAGTTAGTTGTTCTAGTTATAGAGTTCTCTCCATCAGACTAGTCTGCAGTGAACCCAGTGGGAAAGTTCCTTCGGATGAAGACGCATATGGCTTCTTCCTCTGCAAGGGGGGGAAAGAGACAGGAGTCCAGAAATTCTGATCTGGAAGGTGGACAATGGCCAGAAAGATTTCTTAAGTGGTGGTTAGTTTTTCTGTTGAAAATGTGGGTTTTGAGTGGCATCGGAAAAGGTGGAAAAAGTCTTTGTAGCAGAGAGTATGAGATTACTAAAATTTATTGAGCTGCAGTTTTGACTAAGTTTGGAGACTTTGGAAGAATATGAAGCTTTGAATTCCAGTAGAATTGCTGCAAACTCAAGATTTGCTACATAGCAAATGTGTGGTTTTGGCAAGTCTTTAATATCGCCATACCTTTCTGCTGAGGTTACTGTGGCAATTACATTAGATAACATTAGGTGAAATTCCAGGCCTGTTGCTGAGGCCCGCAGCACAGAAAACAGACATGTGGCCCAGATCCTCCTAGACTGTGGGCTCCTTGAGACGGGGAAGAGTGTCAGACTCAACGTTTGTTGAGTGTTGAACAAACCCTGAACTCTCGTTTCTTATACTCCTTGATCTGAATATTTGACGTTTGTTCTGCTAGTGGTAGCCCAATTTATTAAGACTTCTTCCTTCATCTTTCGGGCTATGTTACGACCCTCAGCCTCTGGTCCCTGGAAATAAAATGGGAATGATAACCACTTTGTACAGGTATTATGTGATTTAGCAGTAATTCATGTAAAGGCTTCAGCACAGTCCCAGCACATAGACACAAATTCAAGTTCCAGTATTTATTATCTTCTAAGTGTCCTCCCCTGTGAAATGGGATAATAATGCAGTTTTCCTGAAGTCTAAATGAAATTTTTAGATGTGAAAAGACTTTTCAAATTAAAAAGTGCTAAATGAATGTTGATTAACATCTTCAATAGAGAAGAGCTAATTTAGGTATCTTCGATTAAAAACAAAACAAACATTAAGTGCTAGAGCTTGAAGTTTTCCCACTAAGTTCTCAAACTGAAGGATATTCCTCCTATTGATGTGTTGGTTAAATGAGGTCTCTCAACCTGCATTCTTGAAATCATTCCCTCTACCCTTTCCAGGAAATTTGCTCTATCAGCCAATGAACTGCCGCCTCTATAAGATCAAACTGTAGCTAGTAGTTTGCACAGTTAACAAATCAGTGCTTGAAAAAAATTGGCTAGAGGACTCCACTTTCCAAGGATGCTATAGAGGAAATGCCTGTGCTGGGTGGAAGACAGGACTAAAGCGATAGGAATGTTGAATTGGAAAGGGTTTATATTCCAGTGCTTACCACAGCAAGTGGATATTTATCTGCTTCTGCTCAAGCATTTCTAGCCATTTGAGTTTCAGGGCACCTTCATTTTTAGAAAGCTCTTTAGATTGCATTAAATTCTACGTCTCCTTGGGCCACATTCTCTCCTCTGGAGCCATCAAAACCAGCCTCTTGCATCTTCAATGTGAGGCTGTCAAATATTTAGAGAAAGAGGTCAAGCTTTTCATCTTTGGAGCATGTTATTTGTCAGCACACAAGGGAGCTTGAGGGAAGGGTGGTCAGTGGGTTTGAGGAGCATCTCAGACAGGGTTGGGCAAACCCTCTTTAACCACAGTCTATATCTTGATTGGCCACATCAGATCCAAAGAAGCCACAGGATGTCACTAAACCACCCAAATCTGCCCCTTCTCTTGAAATTCTCTTGATCTTAGTCATACTTTTGGACTCCTCTCATTTTCTATAGCATATTAAGTAGCACTTTGGTAAAAGACATGCTTTATGTGGGAAACAACCTCTTACATATTGCATAGCTACAGGGATTATGATTCCATCTCATTTTTTCCCCTCTCAGGCTCAAGTGTCTTTTTGTCAACCTTTTGGTATTCATCTCCAATCCCTTCTCCTTCCTCATTTTCTCACTGTATAATTTCTTCCTTCCTTTCTAATAAGCCATTTGAGAGGTTCCCAAACCATTTTACCTTTTCCTCAAACAGGGTGACAAAACGGCATGGAATATACACCTAGTCAGGATGGCCTCAGGCAGGAAGAAAATTATAAGGGGACAGCAGAACCTCTCAACTTCCATGCCTCTCGAGGACGGGAAGGCTATGGTCGGATTCTGCAGTGAACCACAATTCTGCTGTCTAACTCCAGGTACTTCTAACTAACTGCTACTTATAAGTAGACTATGGCTTCCTGTTACATTTAAGCCGGCGCATCTATGCTTACTTTTTCATCTCACTGTTCGTTACTCAGTCACTCATTCAATGAATAAAATATCAGTCATTTCCATAAGTCTCCGCGGACCTGGTTTCAGATATGCAGCAAGACATTGGCCTAGTCTGCTAGGATTTCTCATTAGTATTTGTAAACTGGTAGCAATAACACGCATCACGCGGATGAGCTGTTATTAAATATTTTATATACTTCATGAAGATCCTTATGACACTTCCACGATGTATGCAGAAGAGAGATATTATTAATAATTATCATTCTAAAGATGTAGGAACCAAGGTTCTGGAAGATTGTTTGCCTGGACAGATTGTATGTGGTGGGGTTAAGACCCCAATGCGGGTCTTCAGACCCACAGCCTCACTTTATTTACCTCACACTGTATTACTTGTGCTACTCCTTCCCAAAAAGAACAAAAAAAACGCACCATGGAAAATATTATTACGTACAAAAAGTTTCTCCTGAATTCTTCACCCTTGGCTTAAAAAAAGGAACACCATGAAATCTCCCTAGAATACTTGAGTCTGAAGTTCTGTCTCTTCTTCTAAAACCAATGTATTGTACACCCTCTTTGACTTTAACTCATGTTCATTCATCCACTGTGCTTTGAGCGTCTTTCTTGTACCAAAGTGCCAAGCATTGGGAATTCAAAGTTGAGTAAGAGATGGTCCTTGCTTTTGAAGAGTTCACTGTGCAGTACAGGGCATAGGGAACTCTTGTAAATGGTACAAAAATAATGATGCTTATAACAATAACGGCTAACATTTATTGAGTACTTACTATGTGCCAGACACTTATAAGCACTTTACACATATGGTTAAAAAATGCACAGTGTAATATGATTTATATTTTCTTATGAATACATATTACTTGCCCAGCTGGTATGCAAACTCTTTGAGAACAAGAGCCTTCCTTCTCAGTGTTTTGCTTACATTATATATGTCCTCAGTTAAACCAAAATGAACCAGTTTATGGTAGCAACCTGGGAATTATAAACTAAACTGGAATACAATAAAAACTTTCCTACCTGTTTTAATGACAGCTGTTGCCAAGGGACACAGATATTATTAGAAATCATTTTGACTAGGTTGAAAGGGGACCACAAAAGGACAAGGTTTAATAGCACATGAACTGGATGATAGCTGTAAATACATTAAAAAGTTTGAAAATTGTTAGGATATGAAACACAATGTTTCACAGATCAAAAGTATACCTGGAGAATTAACCTTACAAGGGAAGGAGTAACAGATGAAGACAAGGGACTGGGGTATACAAGTCCTAGCTAGCTTATAAAGCAGTAAAGAATACAAATCTCAGTGGTTTAAGACAACAGCTCTCAACCAGGAGCAAGTTTCTCCAGAGGGGACATCTAATGATGTCTGGCCACAGTTTTGGTTGTCACAACTTGGGGAGGGGTGAAACTGATAGCTGGTAAGTAGAGATCAGGGATACCGCTCAATACCCTTTAGTGCACCTGAGAGCTCTCCTCTCCACCCCCAAGAAAGAATTACTCAGCCACAATGTCACTAGCACTGAGTCAGAGAAACTCCAGATTAAAATAACAAAGGAGCATTGCTCACTCCTACAACATGTCCACCATGGAGGAACTTAGAACTCTGCTCTGGGATCAGCCTCATCCTCAGTCCAGGATTCAGGCTAACAGAGTAACACGGCTGAGAGAAGAGAGAGCTTCGGTGTTTCTCACAGTGGCAATTAGATCATCCAGCTCTGAAATGCCATGCATCACTACTGCTCAAACTCATTGGCCAGAACCAATCACACGGCCCCACCCAAGCCAAAGGAGCCAGGAAGTGCAATTCTACTGTTTGCCCCAAACAGGGGAGAACTCGTATATATGATGAATAGCACAAATGTATAGTATGAGGGATGGAGGGCAGGAAATAAGAATAGTATGGGGCAGAATTATCACTGTTCTAATTAGTTTAAAGTTCTGAAGTCAATGCAGTTTCCACTTTCAGAAAATCTTTACAGAGGAGGAAGTAGTATATTCACAACAAGTGTAATTCAGAGATTCTTCAGCTGGAAATGGTTAGAAATAATGCCTACCTCTTAATGTTATGTGAAAGCATAACCTCTCAATATGTGAAAGCAATTGACATGGTGCTTAATTTCTAAGAAATACTCTTTAAATAATTTCCTCCCCTCTTTCCTTTGCAGAGTGGATAGAAGGGCAATAATGTAGCTGAAGAATAAATTTATCAAAAATGGGCTACTTCTTTTGCATTAGGGAAGAGAAGAAAACACTGTATTATGTATGATAGCTGAGGCCTTTGCTCCTTCTTGCCAGGATTGCATCAATTACCTTATGGATTCCATAACTCCACTCTCAGTCCTTTCCTCTTCTCCCTCCCTCCTTGACTTCAAGACTCTAAGTCAGTCCTTATTGTTTCCTTAATGAAAACCCTTCAGTGGCTTCTTATGACCCTCACTAGAAAACTCTAATTCCTTAGCACGGCATCCTTCCCTTTATGACTTTGTCTGCCCAACTCTCCATCCTCATCTTTCTCCCTGTTGCCCAACGATTTGTATTTTCTCAAACACAATGCTGTTATCCATGTTTCATGCCTTCTTGCAAACTGACTTCTTCTATACGTTGGCTTGGCAAACGGTACTTTGCCCACAAGAAGATCTCAACCCTCACTGTCCTCAGGAACATATTCTCTGAGTCTTCCCACCCCCATACTCATTTCTATGATAGCATTTATTAAGTTACATTATTTGACTGTCTAATTGCCTGTCTCCCCCATTCTATGTAAACTGCTTTTACCAGGGGCTGCATTTCATGTCTATAGCCACAGGATCTAGCCCAGGACCTGACATAGAACGGGAGCTCCACAAGTGGTTTTTGAATGAATCATTAAGATATAAACTTCATTTTGCTATGTCTTCATAATGATCGTTTTAGCACATGCATATTATCCAGCCAAGATGATATCAAACTTTTCAAAACCTTAAAACAAGGTAATATTTTCCTCTAATAAATTAGGAAAAAATATTTGTATAAAGAAGAAAAATGTCAATCCTCAGATATTTCCTGCAGCATTATATAAAAGCAAGATTATCACCTTCTTTTCTCAGCAGTAGCTCTTCGGAAGGGACTGAATAAGGTATCAATGACTGAATAAAGTTAGATAAGTAAGTGAGAAAGGGGTTTCACCTTTTCTGTTCCTAGGAGTTTCCAACTCTTGCACCACAAATTCTACTTTTATTATCTGTCCTAGAATGGTCAGACTTGGACTTGAATCTCAAGTTTGCCTGGATCATTACCTCTGAAGACTCTTTTAGGAAACAAGGGATTCTAAGCAGAGCAGACAGGAAGACATCACAATTCTTAAAAAGCCAAGAACAGAGGCAAGTGAAGGATAATCTGAAGGATGAGAGCAGCAAAGATGGTGAAAGGCGGCGAGTGACGGTAGCAGGGAGGTGGGTACAGATGGCCTTGAAATGTATGGGGATTAGGACACACTGAAGAAATGGAAAAGAAGGCCAGTGAGACTGAAGCTCATAGGATAAGGGGGAGGGTGGTGGACCAGGCTGGAGATACTGCTGGGGCCAGACAGGGCCAATCTTGTGCGTACGTTAGGTGTACAAAACAACAAAGGTGAATACCTGCTTCACGCTGCTTTGCAGTTAATTTTCTGGTCCTTCCAGAGGACCTTCTCCCCTGATACTGAAGGGTACATGGATGGAAAATGTGAAGCACTGGCTTATCACGTACCTTGCAAAGTCAACTGCACTGGCCCTAATGTGCAGATGACGAAACTAAGACACAGAGAGGAGAAGTCAACAAGGTAGTTTACGCTGTAATCAACAGACAGGATTTCAACTTTTGTCTATTGGACCCCATCCTGTGGTGAGACTTTAGAAGCCAACTTTGTCTCCTCCATGATTTACCTGTGACCAGTCAGGGCTATGTATACTCATTCTGTGGGCAGTAGTTTCCATTTTTATTGTTTTTTAAAATTGACCTCAACGTGATTTCCTTTAGACCCAGCCTCTTTGTGGAATCTCTAATCTGGGATCAAAGCAGGTTTACATGGTTGTCTTAAAATGATCTCCTTCTGTCACCCCACCAGTCACAGGTACATTCAGGACTCAAATGCAGTCAGCTTTCCTTTGGCTCCTCTGAGATGTGAATCACTTGTCCACGCCAGTTACATTTTGCTTAGTAAATTCATTGCTCTATCCTCAACAGGTTATTCTCATCCTACCTCACTTCTCTGGAATTTATAGGAAACTCAGAATTTGTCAGAGTTGACATTGACTCACTGCAACTTCTCACTCGAAGAGATTTCGTTCAAATAAATCCTCGATGCATTCAAGATCTTAATGAATCAGCACATTCACGAATATCGCTCTAATATAATTTCTCCCAGAAAAAGAAATAATGAAATACTGAAACAGTTAAGTTGTGCCTTGATGATTTACTTAATGAGCAGTATTTGCCCGGGGTAGAGTACTGCCTGAAGTGGAATCAGAAATATCTTTTTCTCGATGCTGTACAGAGCGTGTGGGGGACTCGTTTATGTCATGGAACCCGAGCACTGCCAAATGTGACATTCCATTCCTTAATGAATCCAAGGGTTCAGCTTTCTGGCAAGGGACTATCACTTTCTTAGGCTTCTTATTTTCTATTCCCTCTCAGCACCAGCTCTTGCAATTGATGTTCTTCTCTTGTTTAGTTTTTTCACAAAGAAATACAATTTATCACATTATGAGAATTGCTAAATCCTCGTCAAGGAGTGTGAAACCGCAGAACTGGTTAAGACACAAAAGCTGGACGGTTGGCTAGGTTCGGAGACAGAGTGGCGTGGTCGAAACGCGAGCTTTGAAAGCCCATGTGATTTAACGTGCTGTTGCAGCAAAATGATAAATCACGCCATATCCTGGCCCTGCGAGGTCCCTTGTGAATAGCTGAATTCATGGATACCAAATTCACAAATGCTAATGGCCTCCTCTGTTCCCGTAAGTTTTCACCTAACTTGTGTTTTGCTTTTTATGTAATAATATCCAAAGTCCTAAGTCCTTTGTGTATACTCAGTCTGCTCTGGGTCTCTCTTTGAGCTTCTGCCTTTGACGGTGAACTTGCCACATGACTTTAGTCTATTCATCATTGACACCGACCTTATTTAGCACCCCAAAAGTCCCCATAGCCATTTCTGATTATTCTGTTCATCTGTTTCTACCAAACAGATTTTATCTGACAGAAGATATAAAGAAAAACCTAGATTGCCTAAGGACCTAGGTTATATTACTCTGGGTGAAACAAATGCTCACTAAAATAAACATTTTGAATTTTTTCAAGTGAGTCACAAATTCAATGAACTACTATATATTCACGGAAATTATGAATAAATAGTGATATAGGGAAATGATTGTGATGTAGTATTAAGTGACAAAACAAGATACAAAATGACAAGTATAGTGAAATTTCAATGGTGTAAAAAAAGTATCCTAAAAATACTAAATTTCAATATACCAACAAATAGTAATCATATCTGGGTATGTGAATAATTTAAATTGTCCATTTATAGTACCTCAGATCTTCAATTTCTTTACAGTCCCTAAAAAAGACTATTCAACAGCTCAGTAGTACCTATGAAGTACCTTAGTCTTACAAGAATTGGAGACCAGCTCTTTAAAACACTGCTCAAATTCCTCCACAGTTTCAGAGGCTAAAAATCAGGGCCAGCAACTTGAGGAATTTAATAAAGAACAAGAAACAAATCCCAACTTCAATTCCCCTGCAAATATGACAGGATTTTTAAATGTGCCTGGAAAACTGCATCTGGGGTTTTGCCAATCCCATAACGTTTGGGACGTTTGCTGAACCCAAAACACAGCCGGGCCCACCCATCCATAATTAAAGCCCTCCCCCCAGATGAATTCATTGCTTTGTGGCACCATCTGTCTCATTCCCTTATTTACATAATAGGGAACCCTGCTCCGACTGCAGCGAACGAGGAGCGACAAAAGAATGGCAAGTGAAGATGAAATGTATACATGTATACATCAGATTATGTATAATATGGTCAAATCCTTCCAATTTAAAATTTTTTTAAAAATTCCAAAACCCATCACAATTTTCACTTGGGCCTCTTTCCAGCTCCCGGAACCTCCTTCCTCCTTCTGCTGTATCTGCAGCTCTCACTAATATGGCTTGTTTCACTCAAGGAGTTCATTTGTCACGTTTTATTTTATTAAATACTTTATTTTCCTCTTGTGGACCCATTAAAATGCCAGTTCGAGAAAATGACATAAATCAGTTGTGTTTGGTAGTCACTAAGGATGCAGAGGAGAAATAAGTAGTTTCATATTAACTCGAAATTTAAAAAGAAAACAAAAATTGTCCCCCACGGACAGCTTCCTTGAATCCTCATTCTCCTCTTGCCTGTCTCCTGGGAAGTTCCTGTCCTAATAATGGGAGCATGAGGACTGGATCTGTTCAAAGACAGACAAAGGGCTGATTTTTGAATATGCAGCAGTCACTCTAATCCCATGTTTTGTGTCCCTTCCTGCAGGCTGGGGCAGGGACACCCTTCCAGTGCCCAAGGCAGCCGCAGGATTCCTAGCTGGGTTCTGCCACTAACTGTCAGCAAGTCCACATCTGAGAACTTCAAGTTCACAGTCAGTGCTCTGCTGCCCCGTAAATGCCTGCCTGGAAGCTGAGATGATGCTGTTCTCTATGGGTCTAGAGTCTCCCCCTTTCCAAGCCCCCAGACACAGAAGCAACTGGGTGGAGTGTTCGGGTGCCTGAGTTCCTTCAGCTTCGGTACTCACCTTTCGCCAGGACTGAGCACCGTCAGACCAGAGGGAGAAAGACGCCAAGACTTAGAGGTGTATATTGTCTTCTGCACCAAGCTGAGCTCTTTTGCAGTCAGGGTGACATCCCACCTGTGGAAGCAGCCACACTTCAGGTTAAAATGTGAGAGGCTAGAGTAGAGTTCCCTGTGCTATAGAGTAGGTCCTTGTTGGTTATCTATTTTAAATAAAGCAGTGTGTGCATGTCAACCCCAAACTCCCAATACATTCCTCCCTCTGCTCAATATTCTGTAATAACCTAAATGGGAAAAGAATTTGAAAAAGAACAGATACATGTATATATATAACGGAATCACTTTGCTGTACACCTGAAACTGACACGACATTGTTAATCAACTATACTTCACTATAAAATAAAAACTTAAAAAAAAGAAAAGATAAAAAAACGAAATAAAATTCTATGCAAAGTTTTTAAAAAAATGTGAGAGGCTACTGCTGGGAATAGTGGCTTTATCAGCATAGAGGGCTTGGGAATCCAGCTGATCTACAGAAGATGGATGCCTCAGGCCCTCTCCACGCCTCTCCATCAGAATTTCCAGGGACGGGGTAGAGGAATCAATGTATTTATTATGTTCCCAGGTAATTCTGATTCATAGCCCAGGTTTGGGCCCTATTGGTTTCCATAACTCTTGTTGTGATAAAAGGAAGATTAGCATATCTTCAGAAGAAACAATTTCTTAGTTTTAAACTCCAGAAGGAATTTGCCACATGTGTGTCTTTATCCAGGGCTTACTGATCAGCGGAACAAGTAAAGCTAACAGCAGTTTTATTCCTCAGATGCAGAAACGTTCATGTGGACACATCTTACACCCGCCTGCGATCAACCTCAGGCCAGAACCCTAGGCATTTCCCTGGTAAAAGCGTTTCAGCCCTGGCTATACTGATGAGGTTCAGGCTGAGCTTCTAATCTATGCCTGGCAACCCACTGAGGCTAAGAGCAGCCTCAACAAAGAGGCCAAACCCACCCCCACCCCCACCCCACATTCTCATCTGGTGGCTGAAACCTCCTTCCAAAAAAAAAAGAGTACAATGATGATAGGATTTTTCAATATAGGCAACTTGGATTTTCTCAAACATATACGATGTATGAGATAAAAATAGCTTCAGAAAACATTACAATATTTACAATGATGTAGAACACAGTCCAAACACAACCTCTGTCCTTGCCTTGCAAATGCAGCTTGAAGGCAAGTCGGTTAGACTTCTTTTCCAACCAGGTGCCCTCTGCTAAACCCCTTCCGTCTACATGGGAAAAGCTGCCACTGCTGTTGTAAACAGTAAAGAAGTGAATTAGCAAAGAGTGTATGGCAGTGGGGACACTTGGCTCGGACCTCTGGGCCTTCCATTTACTAACTGCACAACCTTGAAACGTTAGCTGAACCTGATCGTCATCTGTAAATTGGGATAATAGGGGCCTATCTGACAGGGTTGGAGGATCAATCAGACAAAGGACATGAAAGGTCTAAGCAAGCAGTAAACACAAGGGGTGTATTATAAGACATGGCATGTATTCTACTGAGCTGGAAGTTTCGGAGAGGAGATGATGATAAATTGGAAAAGTAAGTGAAATTCAAGTTATTGCGAAAGCCCAAATGTGGAAGGGACCTATCTGGCCTAGAGATCGTAAGGCACTTTTCTTCACAAAGAAGATTCGAACTGAATCTTTAGGGGTGGGTGGGAGTCTTCTAGGAGGACAAAGGGAGGCAGTATAGCACAGGTGAGGGGAAAAAAATGGATGCTTATTTCCGGATATAGCCATGTCAGTTGACATGACTGGTTCATAAGGTGCATTTTGAGGGATAGGAATTACAGAAGTAGGAGGTAGGGAGCCTCTAATTAGGCTTTTGTTGCTTTGTGCTGAAAGGGAAGGCCTTTCTGTTGAACACACTGAAGGACCAATGGAGGCTTTATAAAGGAGAGTGACATGAATAGATGTGGGTGTAGAAAGGTCACTCCGGAAATGCTGATTAAGATGGACAGGAGCAGAGTGAGACAGGAGGCACGAAGGCCGCAGCTGGAGGGCGTGTTGCAGGAATCCTGGTAAGGAGAGACAGACGCAGCAGTGATGGAGTGGACATTACTTATATGAAAGATGCTAAGAAGGCAAGAAAGGCAGGACTCAGTAATTGATTGGTTGCGGCAGATAAAGGGGAATAAGAAATCAAGGCTGTCTCCCAGCTTACAAATGCAGGTGAATGAGTAAATGATTTGCACACTGACCGAGAGAGAGAAAAGAAGATGAGCAAATTTAAGAGTAAGCTGATGTGGGAGATCGTGAATTTGCTTTGAGACATGTTGAGTTGAAAACTACCTGTGAAAATCCAGAAGGGAAAGTCCAGTAACTATGGAAATGAACATCTCTAATTTATGGGGGGAAAAACTCGGGAAAACAATCTCATGATGTGGAAGCTAAGAGTAGTTACTTGATGGCAGGAGGTTCTTAGAAGAAGTCTGCTAATAGCAAATACAGTGGTTATTTTCAGAAATTGAACTGCTTGGAGGATTGTGTTTCTTTCTCCATGAGCCCAGCTCTGGGTTCAGAGCCACACAACCAACAGTGCTCAACCATATTCTTGAGGCTCTAAACAAAACTCAAGGACTTTTCAGCTGTGCCATGTCCAAGGTGAGATAACCCTGGACAATGGTGAAGGTAACAGACATAGTCAAATGAGACAGTGTACATGAAATTGCTTTGAAGTCCCTCAAGAAACAGCAGTGTCTTCTCTCTTTCCTCGTTTCCTCACAGAGGGGCAGCCCACAGCGATACGACCATGCCTGGCACGTTATCTGACATACAGTAGTTATGCAGTTAATGCTTCGTGAATAAACTGCGGAAGGTAGGTACATGTTAATCAAATAGAATAAACATTCCAATGGAACTGGAGGAGGCTGGAAGAAGTTTGGATTCCCCCCCGCCCCCCAGGTACAAGTGATGCCCAAAGTGGGTACATTCAGATTTTAGTCAATGGTGGCATTTCACCCTGGCCACATCTCAAGGGAACCATTGGGGGGGGGGGGTGAAAGTGGGAAACTGAAATTTTCTTTCTTCCAAGGAGGAAATGAAAAGTTCCAAGAAGGGATGAGTGGGTGCGGCTGCTTTTTAAACAGCGGTGAAATGCTACATCAGGTCATAAACCTGCGGTAGAGTTTAGTGACTGTGTTTAAATGGATGAGTCTCATTGCCTTATGAGATCCGGAAAAGCCATAAAAATTCATGGCCTACTTGTGGCTGAGCTCTAATAAAGGAATAATCGGTGCTTTAAGCGAGGGGTAATGGGAGGTACAGTGGGAGATTTACTGGAGCAATAAGGGCTGCAGAGAGAGAGTAGGTTTTTCATCCCAATTACACTGACAGACAACAGTGCAAGACTTCCCTGACACACACTTGCAATCCTGTTCCGTTAAGTGACAAGATGGGGTCCTTAGTTCTTCCTTCTCCTGCACTTGCAGGAATCAAGCCTTGGAGTTTTACTCAGGGCTCCTGTCATCAAGGTCAATAACTCTGCACTGGGGTTCCCATTAGAGATCACTTGGTATGGTGGAAAGAACTTGGAATGTGGATAAGGGAGAACTTTAGCTTTAAACCCAGCTCTGTCACTTACTAGATGGTTTTCTTATTGACCCTAATGATTCCTTCCCAATTATTCCTTCCTGTCCATTGCCATGGGACTTGGGATGTCTATCTATGGGAGAAGCCCTCACTCCTATCACCTGGACTTCAAGCTTGGCCATATGACTTGCTTTGGCCAATGGAATGTGAGTTGAAGTAATGTATGCCACAATTCAAAGGAACTTTAAGAGCCTTTGGGAGGGGAGCCATTGCTCTTTTCTCTCTGTCATGGTAATAATATACCCCAAATCAGGATTGTTTTTTAGTCTGGGTTCTGGAATAAAGAAGACCCATAGGGCAGAGCCAGAGTTGCCCTCGGACACTGCACTAGGAATGTAATATGATTGAGAATTAAAGGCTTGTTGTTCCAAGACATTGAGACATTGGGGGTGTTTGTTACCTCAGTATAATATAGTGAAAGCTGACTGACACACAGAGTGATTTTGGGAAAAGCTCTTAACCTGACTGAGCACTATTTTCCCTAAAATGATGACAATACACTCACTTTTATGTTTGGGTGGACATCAAATGAGATTCTTGCACCATGTATGACAGAGAAGATGTGCCATTAATGGTGGCTTTTGTTATTCTAATTTGCTACTCAATTAGAGAAATAAGAGAGGCTAAGTTGCTTTTTCAACAGGTGTGCTTCTGGTTAGCTATGTTTTAGTGACTTGTTGCTGTGGAGTCCCTGTGCCAATGTGGCAATCAGTGGCAAATTGGACATTTATGACACCCTTCTTCCAGGACTAGGGCAAAAGAGTTTCTCAGATCTTTTCATTACAGCCTTCACAAGCTGTGAAAGAAATAGCAGCAGGTTCACTTTCACCCCATTACACGTCCAGTCAATGGAACGCTGCCTTTTGGCCTTGACCATGGCAGCAGGATACCGCACTCCGGCCAGTCTGCACCCTATGCCTGAGGGTGGGAAGCGCCACACAGCCTGGCTGAGGGGGGCAGACCGTTGACAGTGAGGGGAGCCCTAGACAATCTGGGTCAAGTTAAAAAGAGAACCCCATGGGGGAGAATAGCCAGCCACCCATTCCCAGCCCTCTCCCTGCCTCACGAGTGTACCCCTTCTTTCCCCAAACGGGGTGGGAGCGCCTAAGGGGTCCCACTTACTATGTGCCTGTGCCCCTCCCTCCAAACCCCAATCCTTACCTGGGGTGACGGTCAGGCAGCTAAGTGCTGGCTCCTATGGCCCTTTGTACCTGGCCACACTGCTATGAAAGCCAGGGGGCTGTGCTCATTGCAAACAGAGTAACAGCCTCTTGCCCAGGCCCAGCCATACATGCTTCACAAAGCTTCCACAGTGTTCATTTTGATTTTCTCAACAGCTCTATGAGCTTTTCATTCCCTCACTCATTCATTCAACCGAGTGCCAGCTACACGGTTTCTGCCTTCATGGAGGTTGGTATTATTGTATTAGTGCCAGTTTATGACCAGTTATTTTATTTATTCACCAAATATTATTGTGCCTCTACTGTGTGCTGGGCATTGTAAAGTCAATGAAGATACCCAAACGAACCAAGCCTGGTCCCAGCCCTCAAGGAGGTCACAGTTGCAAAACGAGCTTGCAGACACGTAACTCACCATGTCTGAAAGGTTATAGCGGAAGTGTGACCACAGAGATTGAACCAAGTGTGTGGGGCACAAAGAAGTGAGACAGTGAGTCTGTCTGGAGAATCAGGGAACCCAGGCCACAGGAAGGGACATAGGGGCTGGGTTCTGAGAGATGACTGGTCGTGTACCAGTTGGATGAAGTGGAACAGAGGAGCAAACAGTGGAAACAACGTAGAGATTAGGAAGGATGTCTGTGCGTGGCTACAGCACAGAGTCAGTTGGGGCCATAGGGAGAGATGGAACTCCATAGGTAGGAAGAAGTGTGTTGTAAAGAGCCTTGAGGTACAAAGGAGTTTATCTTTATTCTGTAGGCAATGGTGAGACTTCACATAAAGTGTTCTAAACAGAGGACTATCGTGGTCACATTTTTTTAAAGAGATCACTCCGGCAACAATGTAGTCTATTGGAAATAAGAAAGACTAGTGTAAAGGAAACCAGTTAAGAGGTTAATTCCAAAGTCCAGAGTCCTGAACTAACGTGTGCTCACTCCAAAGTCTTGTGTTTCTGCCAAGGACTTGTACTCATAGGGAGATGTCACCCCTATTTCATACCATCTCTGCCCTTCCTCTGGGAAAAGCACACACTTAACAAATGATCCACCCACTTAGTTAATTATAGTCTTTTATCAGAGGGATAATCGCTTCCCAGATACGTCACACACTCTCTGGATGGTGATCCCAAGACCAGGCTCACCAGGATAATCAGCTAGGGCTTGAGGATGAATGGCAAACTAACATGTGCTCTGAGCACCAAAAAAGCAGGGAGTTTTTAAAAAGTACGTGTAGACACATTTTAAAATCATCATGGAAAAATCAACTTTGTTGGATTTGGATACACTTATTTTATAATTTACCTTTGTTTTCCATTGCATATAATGTGGGGAATAGTGGTGGCGGTGGAGGTGGGACACCTATTTTTAGCACAGAAGTCTTCTAAAGGACTCGGTCTGGCCCTGATTATGCCCTCTTTTCTCTGGTCGCACTGCAGGTGGCCATAGCCACTTCCTTCCTTGGAACTCCTTTATAGAGAGAGTCTAGACAGCAGCAAGAAAGAAACTGCAATGAATTGGATTCATCATTCACAGCAATGCCGAGGACATCACCACCGCCCTTAGTAAGGCTATACACAAGGGGACATGGCTAGCAACTCTTATTGCTTAACTGTTCAGGTTTGAACTCATGTAAGTTTATTTGGGCAACAGAACTGGAACCAGAGTATTTCATACTTCGGTTACTCGACAACAGTATTAAATTGAGATCCTCTATACTGTCAGGGCTTGAAAGTCTTGGTGATTATTGTAGGGCAGGTTTCTTAAGCTGTAGATAAACTACTCCAAACTGGAGCAATCCCAACACTCTTCCAAGGGATCCTGATTGGAGGCCCATCTGCTTCAAGAAGGTCAGCTCCTTAGAGAGAGGCTGAGAGGAATGAGCTGTTCTGTTAACAATATAAGTCGTTGCTGTTCTCCAAATGGTTTCCAAACACTTGCACAACCCGGTAGGCTATACTCCACTAGAGAACCGAAATCTGAAAGGTCTGTTCAGGCTTTCTAGGCTGGAGTCGTTCGAAATCACACTTTAATCTTTCCCTACTAATTCTATCTTTATTCTTTGGTCACAAGCCACAAGCTTTCCACCAGAGTTCTCTTGAGATAATAAAGATACACATTGAGCACTTACTATGTGCCAGGCATATGCTAAGTGTTTTACATGCATTCTCTGATTTACTCTTCATATCTATGGGGCATAAACTATTGTTATTATCCCTATTTAGCAGATAAGGAAACTGAGACACAATGATCTTTGGTAACTAGGCCGAAGTCATAGAGCAAGTAAGTTTTGGAGCCCAGGCTGGCCTTTAGGAAGCCTAACTCTAGAGCCAACCTTCTTGACCATTTGCTTTCCTGCCTAGGAGTTTAATCTGATCTCTTATTCTAATTTACAAGCATTTGTTAACTTCATTTGTAGGGGAGAAAACGGAGGTGAGAGAGGGTAAGTGACTTGCCTCAGGTCACATCGCTAGCGGTCGCAGAGCTGGAACAGGCCTTACAAAATCATTGCCTCCTTGATTTCTTAATTTGACATCCTCATTTTAACCTAAACTAGGCCTAATTTTATCCCCTCAAGGGAAAGAACAAAGGGAGGTGGGAGTGGGGTGGCATTTATTGAGCTCTTTCTAAGCATCAAGTAATCTGCTAGGCACTTTACATCCAACATTCATTCATTCAAGCAACCACCTGGAAATGTTGGCATTATTGCTTCCATTTTCCAAATGAGAAAACAGAGGCTTCCCAGATACCAAGTGATGGAGCTGGGGCTCCAGACCCCATCTTTGTGAACATGAGGCCCAGGCTCCTCTACCAAGAATTTAATAGTGGTTTATCCCTTGCAGGTGTGGATTTTATTCTGTACCTGCTTTGACCAGGTCATCAAGGATGAAGGAGTAAAATGGGTCTTGAATCAACACAGGCAATCTTCTTCCATCATCCCCTCACAAGATCCTGCCCACTATGATTTAAATTGAATTTGTAAGCAGTTTCTCCAAGGCTCTGGGTCAAATGGCTTGTGATGTTTTGGGAAGATTCCTCCCCCTGATTCTGTTTCCTGACTCTTCTGACTTGGGCCGAGCAATGAGAAGCCTCACAATTTATTTAAAGGTTACCCACCAGAGAAAACGTCTTCTGGACCTTGGCTTGAAATTGCTAGGTGAGCCAAGTCATATTTTAAGTACAATGAATGTGTTATTTCCCAAGTATTTGGGGTTTAATACAGCAACAGAAGGCTCTCACCAGAAACCGTCCCCCTTAACTTTGAAATATGTGTGTACAGCAGAGAAATTTTTCTGGTTTCGATGCCCTTGCAAAAATTGTCAACACACTGTATCTTTTTTTCACAGCTCTTTGATGTACTTGAAGGGGTTTCTTCCTTGAACAAGAAGCCACAACTCCAAATGTGTTTAAAACAGAAGCCCCTAAACATTTGAAGTTCAGTTCAGAATTCCTAAGCAGAAACTTGGCAAGACGTCCTAACTTAAATTAGGAAAAAG
The DNA here is from genome assembly GCF_005190385.1 of Monodon monoceros. Lineage (NCBI taxonomy): Eukaryota > Metazoa > Chordata > Mammalia > Artiodactyla > Monodontidae > Monodon > Monodon monoceros. Next base: position 86,753,485 of record NW_021703782.1, on the reverse strand, counting down.
GAAAAAAGAAAAAAAACCCTTCTCTCATCCATAAAGTATCAAATGTATACTTCCCAATAGAAAACAGACTTTTCACATCCATGTCATGCTGCTCTGTCTTTTAATTCACTGCATTTTCCCCACAGAACTTAGACTTTTCGACTCGTATCAAAAGCACGGTAAAGACCATTTGGATGTTTTGCTTTCATCTCAAATTCAACAAGCACAAGTCTTAACCTGTAATCTTTTCTCTGCTCGGTGTCCTTTGCTTTCTTCTTTGTTTCCCCATCACATAGGCTCAAAATCTAGACAGGGACAGGAAATATGCCTTAATTATCTTTATATGCTTAGTACCCAGGCAGTGCTGGTACACAGAAGATGCTCAATAGCTTGTTCAATAAATAGATTTAAAAGTCATCTTCTCCTTTTCTCTCTCCTTCACCCATGCTGCATCTTATCTCTTCAAAGCCTTTATCACTTGTGTTTTACAATATGAGTACCCAACAACCAAATACGGCCCATCTGATCAGGATGCAACCTGTTTCAGATTTTTATGGAAAAAACAAAAAACAAAAACATATAAAATCAGCCAGAAATAGAAACTAAGAGGCCAGTGGTTCCAAGTAATTATGGGTCTGAGTGCAGATTAGGGTCATTCTAAAAGAAGTGGACCCGGTGTAACTGTCACTGAATCTATGAACAATTTTAATCTTACATATTAAATTACTTTATAAGACCAAGGTAAAGTTTAATGGATCATCCCAAAGGATTTCTTACTAAAAAATAAGTATGTACCATATCATTAACATAAACATCTTTTTGTTGTTGTTGTTGTTGTTTTGCGGTACGCGGGCCTCTCACTGTTGTGGCCTCTCCCGTTGCGGAGCACAGGCTCCGGACGCGCAGGCTCAGCGACCATGGCTCACGGGCCCAGCCGCTCCGCGGCACGTGGGATCTTCCCGGACCGGGGCACGAACCCGCGTCCCCTGCATCGGCAGGCGGACTCTCAACCACTGCGCCACCAGGGAAGCCCTAACATAAACTTCTTAAGAGCAGAATCCATAAAGCCCCTCTGAAGTCACTAGTATGCTTTGAACATGGAAACCACTTACTAAAGCTTCCATGTATCCTTGAATCTCACTTGAGTCACTGTGCCCAAGCTAAACATCAGCTATTAGCCCTCTTTTAAACTAAAATGTATTATCAATAACGAATAGGCTTCATTACACTCTATTTCTGATTATGGGGTTCTCTATAAAAACCATATACCTTTACTTATTTTTCCTTCAGTTATTTCTCTCTCCCCATTCTTTTAATATATACTATGAATCTTATGGCTACCGCTGTAGTTCATACCTTCCTGTTCCACTAGATCAGCGGTTCTTAACTTGAGGTTCTTAACTCTACGGTATAGAAGAGAGACTGTGGAAGTAGAGGTAAGGGCCCAGAAACAAGAAAGCAGCATTGACTTCAAGCAGGCATTTGAGTCTAGAGAAACCTCAGACACGCTGATGAGAATAAGCAGATTCTGGAGGAAGGACCCACAGGGTTTAATATGCACCAGGCATAGTTTTAGGCACTGGGGGGGAAAGCAGTGAACACAAATCCTGCCCTCCTGACCTTCCATTCTGATGGAACAAATAAATAAATACATATTATGAAAAACAGTCATGAGTGCTATGGAGACAAATGAAAGAGATAAGGAATGGAGAGTTCTATAAATTGTCATTTTATATAGGGTGGTCAGAGAAGGCCTCCCGGAGCAATGAGCTGATGGAAGAGAGAAGAGGGATATGCTGTTATCTGGGGAAGAGCCTGGAGGCAGGGGAAACAACTGAAGCAAATGCCCTAAGGCAGGAAAAGGCTTGGACCAGCTTCAGCAGCAGAAAGCAAGGTGGCCAGTATGGTTGGAGCAGAAGGCGGGAGAGATCATGGACAGGCTCATGCCGGTGAGAGGGCTCACACTTTCACTCTAAACGAGTGTCTACTTAAAAAGACAACCTTGGGCTTCCCTGGTGGCGCAGTGGTTGAGAGTCCGCCTGCCGGTGCAGGGGACACGGGTTCGTGCCCTGGTCCGGGAAGATCCCACATGCCGCGGAGCGGCTGGGCCCGTGAGCCATGGCCGCTGAGCCTGCGCGTCCGGAGCCTGTGCTCCGCAACGGGAGAGGCCACAACAGTGAGAGGCCCGCGTACCACAAAAAAAAAAAAAAAAAAAAAAAAGACAACCTTTCCCTGATTCTATTCCACCAGCACGCTGGTTGTCCATCATGTTCCAAGCACTCTGATAAGCTCTGGGAATGTACACATAAATAAGATCCAGTCCCTCTTTAATAAGGAAAGATATTTAGACAGATGAATCTAATGCAAGGCAGCAAATAGGCAAGTGCTGTTAAGAGAGCTGGGTGGCCTGCAGGAGAGCTGAGACCCCTCTCAGCTTCAGAGAGGAAGCAGTCAGGTTTGGCTCGTGGAAATAATTCTGATATGATGGACCTTGAAGGATGGGCTGGATTTGAATATGGGCGTCACTGAGCTACAGAACTTTCTAAGAAAACAAGTCAAGAGACAGAGGTGAAAATATGCCTGATATTTTCAGACAATTGTGAGAATTGCCTGAGATGGGAAATGCCTGAAGGTGAGTAATTGGAAATGGGTTTGGACAAAAGGTTTGAAATTACATGTTTGAGGTACACAGAGGCAAGACAATTAGTGAACCCTTATTAGCTCTGGGGTATAATATGCCTTCTACATCACTTCCAGATATGTATGTTTGCATCTGTATATGAAGATTTCATAGGGGAACAGTACATGCAGTGAACGTACAGGAATTAAATTGAACTCTCCTTTGGTAATCTGGTGAAAAGTTTTAAATTAGATTCGCTATTAGAGATAATTTATTATAAACCCTTTCCTCACCCTCCAACATTGCACTGACAAGGAGTATGAGTCCTAAAGGTTTAATAGGCAGTGAGAGGTCATGTTATTAATAACTGATAAATCAAGGATCGGACTAATGTCCCATTATTTTCCTACCACGTTTCTCTACTCAGCTCTATCCGGCTTTTCCATTACTGTACCAAAGGAAGGTGAGGGTGACACATTTAGTGCTTCAAATCCAGATCTTGAGCTGGCCTATTGTAATACACAGATGATATTAATGACTCATCTGCTATTCCTCCCCCAGCTGAGTGCAATCTACCTCCTTACAACTCCTTCACACTGTCAACCGTGACTTAGCTGCACAGCTGTAGGCAAGGCCTTCCAAATACTCAACTATGGCATCTTCCACCCGTGCTTACTTCTCTGCAGGACAAAAAAAAAAAAAAAAAAAAAGGAATTCCCTCCACCCACCACTACCACACCATTAAGAAGTTTTGTTTCCATTTATTTGCTCAATACTCCTTACGAGAAGATCTTGACTTGTTCTTTTTCAATAATTGAGCTTAGCAACCAGATTAACACGCTTTTGGATTTTTCAAATTTATTTCTAATGAAAAGCAGAGTTGACAGAGAGCAAGAGAGAATGAGCCAGAGAGAATGAGCCAACTTAGCCACAAAAGTAAATTTTAGCTCTTTGCTTGTATCTTAAAGAAAGACTAGAAAATTTGAAAAAATCCTTCCAGAGCTTGATGTTTCACTTGAATCTTGGAAATAACAAACTAGCCTCAAGACTCCACCTAATGGCTAGCTGTTTCAGGAAACCCTCGGGGAGCAAACCCCACTCCCCAAATCTTTGTGCCCTTGAAATTCCATACATACCTTTAAGATGAGGGCACAGACCGTACCGTGTTGTGATAATTGCTCTACATGTCTCTTCTTTCCCACCAGGTTCACAGCACCTACCACACTGGGGAAGAAAGAAGGAAGTTATCAAAGATGGGAGGGAGGAAGGAAATGTTCAATGTGCATGTTTTCCAAACTAACTCAAGACACACGATCTGGCAAAGAATGTCTTGGCTGCTACTTAGTTAAGAGTAACTTGAAGAGAAATAGCTTGGGTGTCAATACTAGGATTCCATGCACACTGCTGGTTTGTGATGACACCAGAAAAGAATGTTCTAATTTGAGACTGAAAATCTATGACGCTCATATACTCTGCTCACATTACATCTCAAACCTGGACAAATGAAAATAAACATTTCTTGGATCTACGACTATTTTTATAAAAGCTTACACAGGCACTTCTTGGTCTAGATACATTTGTGTTTTACATATTTGATATATACATAATTTTATTTAGGCCTTTTAGTGAAATAATAGTGATGCGATGTAACGTGTGGCAAATACCATGGTAGGTGGGCACCGCAGTACCTGAGACCGTAATTTCTGGTGAATGCCAACGTTCTAGTATCCATCCTTTACCCCGTTCAATTGTCCATTGCCTGTCAAGTGAGATGCATTTGTGCCGTGTTTGTGCTTCTCTGCACTGTGGGTTTCTTTCTCACATTAACTGCTTGTGATTCCACAGCTACACAGAGCAACGTGGCACATGCTTCACTGTTCACAATTTTTAATTTATTTAAGCATAGAAGGAAAAACCCTAAGACATGATATGACCCAACGCCATCAAACCTGTGGCAGTACAAGGAAGCTGATTTATCACCTCCAACTCCTTCTCTGTTTACACCACCTCTCACCCTGTATACTTATTAAATGAGTCCAGCTTAAGTAACTATGGATTAAAGAGAAATAGTGGTATCCCCCTAGAGTGGCTGAAATATCCTAAATCTCTTCTGTGCCGTTACTCTACTGGAAAATTGCTTTGGGCATATCAGTTTTGCCTGGCATCCTTTGTAAGGAATTTAGCCACTGGTCATGTCAAGGGGTGTCTGTACACCTGAGGTTTTGATCTCCAATACTTGGGACATTGGAATTATATTTGTATGTTTGAGAAACATTAATCGATGACGAGCCTCACCTTGCCAAATGACTTAAAGAAGACTGGTATAAAAAATTAATATCAGAAGTTTGACTTAAGATATTAATTCTCACTAGTATTTTACTAAGACACTGAAAGGTTTCTGCAAAAGGAGACACAGACAAGGTATGTCCCAGGGCAGAAGTGCAGACGAGGAAGGTAGCATGGAGCACTCAAGGGAGCAACAGAATTTAAACCATTCAGAACCTCAATCCTTGAATATATGTTGAGCACCCATTATACGCTGGAACATGTGCATATATAAAATCATATAGTAGCATATATAAATATAGGGTATAATTATGAGCTCTTTTAGCATGACTTAGAAGGTATGGGAGAGCCAAAGGAATGCCTGACCACCTCTTTGAAGAGACTGACTTGGCTCAACATCTTGCAGGAATATTTTGGGTGGGGCCGGAAGAATCAGGAGGCTTTCACATTGACTGCATTTACCCAAATCATCTGTCTGTTTTTGCAAAGGCTGAATTTTCACATGAAGCCACACTTATGTTGAAGTAGGAAACTTTCCATTCTCTATGTTAAATGTCATCCCTCTAGTTTGTTTTTTGACATCTAATTTTGATATAAGACATGTTCTTTATGACTCCTTCTGGCTCCATATCATTTGCCACTTCAACAAATAAGTCTTCACCTATCTCAATAAAAAGACGTTGGCCTGGGCCAGATCAATGACCTGAAGTTTCTCCGTTTCTCCAGGGATCTCCCTTCTGACAGCCACTGCGACACTCTACCAATTACATATCCACCAAATTGAAAACCATCAAGCTCTGTTTTCATCTTCACTTTAAGGTTTTATAAAGCACCCAGCTCAAATATCCTACTCTTGTGACTACAGGATTTTATAAATGGGCAAGATTTGATCCACAAAATGAAATGAAGATGTGAGGGAATAATTTATTCTTAGGGATTACTGCTAAGTCCCAGGGATCTCTATGTCTTTTGTAGTTGCTCAAAATTTGTCACTTAATCTATTTAAAAATCAGAAGCAACTTCAAGTTTTCTAAAGCTTTTGGAAATCAAGATATTGGCTCAGTCACCTAGTACCTCTTGGCTCCCCTCGTACTGCAAACATGGCTGACAGCATCTCAACAAGCTCATCTGCGTGTCTGCCCAGCTCAGCATCAGGCAGGCCTGCAATTCCATCTGGGCAGAGGGCTCCATTTCCTTTACAGAAAGGTAATACTCCTTTGGAATCACTTTATCTTGATTGGTCTTCCACATCCTCCCCTTAATGATTGTTCCTCTCTTTCCTGACTTTTTTGACTACTGATCTGGGGAGGACTTAAGAGAGGCGTTTTATAACTTATTCGGTTTACAATTGACACCTTGCTCTTTAAAAACAAAAACAAAAGAATACATGTGACCAAACATAATGTACCTAAAAATCAAAGGTGCTTCAACTAATCGAGCCTAAAAGAACTGATATGAGTGAGAAGATGGAAAGGGGAACATGTTTCTAGAGGGAGTGCTTTTATTTGTGGGAAATTCCCTCTACAGATGGTGAGCCTGTCAGTATAACAAGAAGGGTGGAGGCCGTCCCTCTCAAGATGATTTGAGGAATAATGGTGAGCAACCAGGTAGCTGATGCACTGTGAGGCGGCCTGTCGTCCACGCCTCTACCTCCTCCGAGGGATCTGCCCTGTTCATCTGTCAGTTCAGCAGAAGCTCTGTCTCTGACAGCCAGAAGCCTGGCGGTAAGTCAATATGTTCCCCTTGAGACAAGGAAAATTCCACAGGTCAGACTCACTAGGCAAGTAGACTACAAAAAGCGCCGAGTGCATACAAATGCTGTAGTAAATTAAGATAATGATATTAGCTGTTTATTGTAGATAAAAACCTAAATCTGTAATAGAAGCATCCAGACGATTCCAACTCCCAGTGTATCAACATCAGAAAGAGCAGTTATGATTGTTGTCAAGGAAAAAAAAATCCAGGACTGACTAACATTTAGAGATATAAAGCTTTCATATCCTTCAGTCTTCTTTCCTTTGTGATATCCACAGGATTTTCATTTCCAGAGATATTATACTACTTGCTTTCAAAGGAATTCAATATTTTCATTCAGAAAAGTAATTTCACAGGAAAGTAACACAGAGCGATGTCCTGCGTATTCATTTTCACAGCCAATATTACAAAGTCAATTTGCGCTGCACGGAGCTGGGGCGACATGAAAAGGTGCAGATCCTGTGTATCTGGGTTTCCAGGGTCCTCTTCTTCCTTCCCATTCCCCTCCTGCAGGACACCCCACAAGCCTTTGAAAAGAAGTGTCTGGCGGTAAAACAAAACAGGCTGCCTGATTCCCTTAATAACCTCACCCAGCGTCACCCAAAGACCTTGATCCTGAGCCCAGGACTCGATTACGGCTTCATCCCCTCTGCCCTGTAGTAAAAGTCCTATCTCCATAACCATCACAATCATCCTGTTTCTTTTCTTCGTGTTGTTATAGAAATTAGAGGAGAAAGCAGCCAGCCTAAGGTGAAAGACGAGGAGATGAGTGACTTCCTCTGGTACTTCTGTGCAGATAAAAGCTAATTCTGATAAAACCAAGACTGAAATCCTTCCAGCCCACATAAAGTCAAGGTCAGACAACATGAACCAATCAAGCTGAAAGCTGACCGAGTTTTTCTTTTCGCAAGTAAGTCAGAGACTGACAGAGAAGCAGTGGTGGATGGAGGAAGGATGAGGGGGGAAGAGGGAAGAAAGGAGGAGAAAAGCCCCCCATCGAGGTGAACAGATGGACTGACAGAGTGAACGAGAGACAGAGATGGAGGGGAAAACAGGGAGTTCCTTTTGCTATTCCTGTTCCTTACATATTTCAGGATCAAAAGGCATAAGAAAACATCTTCAAGTTTTTCATCAGGCATTGGGGGTGACGGGACCACAAGGTCCAGCTGCCAACGGGTGTTTTTCCTGGGGTTTTTCAAGTCAGGCCGCATGCTCTAACCTTGAGGATGATGTTTATTCCTGGGGGAGAGATAAGCCAGCAGCCCTGGCCCCAGCCCCATCAGAGCAGAGTGGGCATTACCAGCGAACAAAGGAAGAGCGCTGTACGGCAACAAGCATTTGGTTTTGATTAGAGGATATTCAGGGACTGTGCAAGTTCTATTAAAATAAGCACAAAACCATCTTAAAGGGCTTTTTCTTTTCTTTCTCTTTCCCCCCCTCAGTTTATATTGTTAATCTTTCTTCCTGGACGGCTCCTCACAAATGCCTTTTGTTTTCTTGTGTGATTCTACGTGCCAGGACTCTAAGAAGGCAGGACGGAGGTCCTGTTCTGGCATGCTTTCAAGTCTCTTCCATAGGAGATGAAGGCTTGTTGCTGTGCCTTCAAGGGTATAAATTTAGAGGCCGCCAATCCGTCCGGAGGTAATTCAAATGCTGGTAGATGGTGGAATCTACCCTGGCCCCCTGCTCCTATGAATACCCTGGCACTTACCCCACTCAGAGGAAACGAAACCAATTTGGGAAAGCGAAGAGAGAATAAACATGCAATTAAAATGGTCATTTCTCTTGGTTTCTTCCTTTAGTTCTTTTTTTTAACACTGCCTCCCATTCTATAATCTGATGACGAAACGGGCCTGGTTAATTATAACAACGTACAAAAGATCGCTGCCTTTTCCCCACAGTGACTAGGCTAGGTCTCAATATTTTTTTTGTGGTGGTGGCGAGGAATGGGGAGAGAGGTGGATGAACTTCAATTGAAGCCGTCGTTTTGGAAGAGCCGCTATGTTTTATATTGTTTCACACTCTCTGCCAGGGTGAGCATTACAGAAATGGCACTTTCCTTTCCATTTATCCATCTTCCTCCTTTATCCGTAGATAGACAAATAAAAATGAATTCTATCCAGAGGCAGCATGCATGCCGCTTCTATATGTTCTTCAGATAGCTTATTTTTATTCAGCTTAAAGCAGAACCTATAATTTTTATTCGAGATTCCATCCAGCCTCTCTCTCTCTCTCTACCTCCAAGCAAGTCTTCAAGAAGCCCTGCTGCCCTGCTTTGTTCCAAAGATTCTGCTAAAGGCCAAAAGATGGAGATAGCACACCCATCTGGTCTGTTTTCACATCCTAAGAGAAGGGCTTGAGAGAGCCCCCTCCAGTGGAGGGAACAAGGTGGTCGGGAATAAGCATTGCTGTCTTTGTTTGTGATTAGCTTAGCACAGGAAGACTCTTAATATCCATGGGGAAATAACACCATTAAATGAAGCTCACCCAGCAATCAGGAGACTTCGTTGCCAGGGCTCTGAAATACTTACACTTAAAGATTCCATTTCAGTGTCAACAAAACATAAGCATCTCACTTCCCCCTTCGTACTTTTCTCTTGTTTTTCCCCTTACCCACCATCACTGCCCCCCACCCCCCGCCTAATTCTCAACAGTGTGTGAATTTTATATGGATCAACCTTAAAGCATCTGCTAGAAAATAACAGCCAACCTGTATATGAAATAGGAATAGATTCCATGTCAGAGCAAAATTAAGATCTTGATGCCTCCTCATTTCCATAATATTACCCTCGTGCTTGGTGAATAAATACCACAGGAATACCAAACAGTGGTGGAGCAAAAATGAATATTGAAGTTTATAAAATGGCCAGTGTCCAAAATAGTAATATCCATGGGGAAGTGTTTTGACATCTGAGATAACCTCCATTTTCCTTCAGAGAGCTGAGCACGCCTGATTTGGTAACACGGATTTGAACAAACACGTTATTACAATGCATTTCAAACTGCTCACCTCTTTTTTTAACCCCTTCAATTTTGACAATCTCCCATCACCCCAGTTTTAGAATAAGAAGGGTATTAAAGCACAGAATTTTGAGTCAGGTGATTTGGGGCTAGAATCCTTGTTCTGTCACTCTCCAAATGTTTAGCTTTGGGTACCTGAGTGAACTTCAGCTTCAACTGACATCTATAAAGTGGGGAAAGCAACAGACCCATTCTCACAGGGTAGTGGTGAGGACTCAATAATAACATATATTATAGATGACATAAAAAGTCATGGTAATTATCACAACTAACATTTATTGCATACTTTAAAATGTATCACTGTTTTAAGAGTCTTACACATACTAGCTTATTACCTATGAGATAGGGTTATTGGGAAGATTAAATGAGCTATTTCATGTAAATGAAGTAATACACTTCTGCCTGGTACATGGTTAATGCACTAATAAATAGTGATTACCGTGCTAATAATGTAATCCTCAGAACCTTCTAAAAATGGAATTGATATTAGGCCTTTTACACAGATGAGGAAACTGAGGCACAGAGATATTAAGGGACTTACCCAATAGTACAGATTAGGAAACAGTGAAACAATTCAAACAGACAGTCTGGCCCTGAAGCCTCTAATTTTAACCATTGTACTATATGTAAAAGCTCTTTATAAAATATGACGCACATTAATATGTACATATGTGTGTGTGTATCTAGACACACACACACACACACACACACACAAAGTTGATTTCTCGTGTTAAAAAAGGAAATATTCTGGTTAAGTTTCTACCACCCAGGCCAACCCCATAAGTAACGAATGAAAGTTGTGACTGGTGCCTGGCCTGATTTATATTCTGAAATCATCATATTTTCTTCTCAGTCCCCTTCCTGCCCATATTTTCCTTTCTGGCTGATGGGGGTTGTTCAGCTGGGCTTTGTGTGAGTTACAAAGCAGCAACAATTACATGAGGGCGTCCAGGAGCATGTTAACCACAAAAAAAACCGTTGCATAAACACCGTGCATCTTAATGCAGTGCTTCCGTCTTTACGTAAGATTAATTAAAGAGCAGATGTTCTGTCATGCCCCACGTTAGGTATGGTTATCTTTGAGATTCCAGCTCCTCCATTTGCTGGGTTTTAATTTGCATCATTATGCATTTTGAGCCTGGGGCATGAGTAGTCAAGTGGTAAACATTAGCTATACTGCACTGTATTTCCAAATGCAACCTCACTATTAGGCTGACTAATAGAATTCAATTCTATTTTCAGCCGAATCCTCTCAATTTTCATTTGCTTTTGACACGTTACATGGCAGGAGGAGAGAGCAACGGAAAATGAGGGAGAGAGAGGCAGTTTACAGCACTGTTTGTGCACAGGCCTCGAGTCGGCAAGACAGCCCCCTTCCGGTGGGTTTTGACCATGCAGCTGAAGAGCTCCCACCCTTGCCTTCCTTTTACACACAGCTGTGACAGCCCTGAAGTTTCCCCTCCCATCCTCATCTCCGAGGTTGACACTCCAGATATGGCAAGATGTCCCTGCTGTTGTTAAGAACTGGAGACGCTAAAGTGAATTCTGATTTTCTAAGTGCAACTCCTAAAAACTGATGTCAAAAACGTTTTCAGGCCACGATCAAAGTCCGCTATGAATTAATTTGTCATTATAACACAGCCCCGCTTGCCAGGCATTTCAGGCCAGGGTCTGGGAAAGGCAGCAGATATCTGGGTTGACAATTTCATTTAAAGGACAGAAAGCTTTCTGCTTTCTTTTCATTGGTATCTTGATTTAATGAACACACAAACAGACCATGGCCATATGCTCCAAATACCAGCTTGCTGTTCTTCAAGAAGCAGCTTGGGAAAATGCCAAGGCAAGAAGCTTGGAAGAAACTTGAAAAGGCTTCAAGACATATCTGTGTAGCCTGGGATAGCAAATGCACCAGTGATTAATTACGCTGGGGTTGGACATGAATAGGAATGCCAATAAGGTGTTCGTAGCACAGCAATAGTGGGCACGTTGGCCTGATAATAGAATCCTTCCTGTTTTGATTTCCCGAGTTTCCTTTCTGTTGGTAGCACATTCACAGTCAGGTCAGAGATATAAGATGGTAATGTCATGCTGCTTCTCATTACAGAATCATTAGATCAGGTGTGACCACAGTCAAAGAGGGGGTGGCCCTAGGAAATGGGAACTCCAGAATTTGTGCCAGAGAATTCTTGCCTGAAGAGAAATCAATGACTGCCTCTTCCTGCAGAAACCCTCCACTACATCCCCCAGAGATGCTCAAAAACAATGTGGGGGGTGGCTTGACTCTGCTGGCAACACAATCCATAGATTCTCCCCTAAATGACTTTGAAAATGATTCACCTCCTTCAGAATCCACAGTAGGAATTTGCTGAAGTTGGAGAGCAAGGAAGTTCATCTTCTTTGTCTTCCTCTGTTAGCAGATGAAGGAAGAAGAGGAGAGGAAGAAGAAGAAAAGCTACCTTTTATCCAGAGCAGAAAGCTTAACTGAGCCTAATAAGAGGGAAAAACTTGTCTTGGTGGTAGAGTTTCAAGGATTAGGCTCACTGGAAAAGGACCATTTTGACTCCAGTCTTGGGGCCTGTGTCATCTACTTTAAGGACAACTTGTAGGTTTCTTCCATTCTGTATTTTCTGATCTAATAATCCGGCCACGTACATGTTGAATGGCTTCCCATCACCTACAAGACATAGTCTAGAATCCTTTATCTTTCATACATGGTCCTTTATGACCTGACCCTGCCTTACAGATCCAGTCGTGGCTCCTGTTTTTCCCCCCTTCACCCCCCATTCCTCTTATCACACTACTTGTAACAGGCTTAAGGGTGCTGACCCTTTTAACCTCTAGGCTTTTGCACATTTGCCACCTCGACCTAAAATTCTCTTCTCCACACTGTCTTTCTAGGAAAAATTCTGCCTACATTCCTATCTCTTGGGATATTGTCCCAAATTTCTCACTAATACTTCTATATCTCTCCTTGAAAATCGCACCAACACCTCAAACCAAACACATTTAGGGCTTAACTCATCTTTCCCTTTAGACATCCTCCACTTTGTAATCCCTGATGCCAATTAATGGTACCTACAGACCATAAGGACACTAACACTCAAAACACTGATTTTGTTTCCCTTCTAACTCCTTGATAGCCAGTCATTAAATCATTCCTGATGAGTTTACCTCCAGAATCACTCTTCTATCCAAAATCTTTACACCCTACCTAAATTGTCTCCCAGGATTTTCCTTTCTATTGTCACTTCCCTACCCAAATACTGGTTTTATCTCACATGGCCTATTGTGATAATCACCTAATCGATCTCATTTCTTTCCAGTCTTTCTCTCTTTCTATCCATTTTACCTTGAGCCACAGGATTAAATTGTGATGCTTGAAGTATTCATTCAGTCATTCATTCAATATGTATAAGCATATGTGCCAGGTACCAGGAAGTACACCCCTTAAGAACAGAATTCCCATATCCATTTAAAGTGTCAGTCAGTGATTGGTACTTAGTCACTTTTAAATAAGTGGGTATTAGGTAAATGACTAAATGAATAGGGCTTAAAGTTTAGGTGGAGAGAAGAGTTATCAGAAGCTAAAAATAATAAAATGCTTCTATGGAATACTTCAGGACAATCTGTAATTGATTGCCAGATGACAGATATTAGCATTCTAACTAATGTCATCAGAGAAACCCTTAGAGAAGGTAAGGGAGAAGAAAGAGAACCAAGATTTATTGAGTAGCTATTATGCATCTAGCCCGATGCTATGTGAATTGTATACGTTATTTTATTTATTCCTTACAACAACCCTATTAGCAAGCCCATTTTACAGATGAATCAGAAGAGGCTCATGGAGGTTAAATAGCTTGCCCAGTCATCTAGCTAGAAAGGTTTAGAATTGAGGTTTGAATCAAGAAGTGTGTTGTCCCAATGTCTCCCTTTTTCCACTGAACTAAGATGGAAAAGAAGAGGTGGCTGTAAAAGCATTTCAAAGAGGACTAGATAGGTCTTTGGTTACTGATTTGACACGGTAGACCTCAGTAAAGGAGGGGTCAAAATTTACCCTCAAATTTTGAAACAGAATGTTTGGGAGGAATACTAGAAGTGTGAATTGGGTATGCTTTTAATCAGAAAGCAATTTATTTATAGACCTACTAAGTTAGTTTAGTGAGAAACTCTTATCTCTAACTCTGGGTTCCTTATATAGCTGACCCCTGAACCATGCAGGGGTTAGGGACACAGACTCTGCACACAAAAATCCATAAATAACTTTACAGTCGGCCCTCAATATCTGTGGTTCCACATCCACAGATTCAACCAACCGCAGACGGCGTGGTACTGTGATACATTCAGTGAAAAAATATGCACATAAGTGGAGCCCCGGTTGTTCAAGGGTCGACTGTATATCATCCCTTGGTTTCTGCAGGGGATTGGTTGCAGGACCCCCAGAGATACCAAAGAGGACGCTCAAGTCCCTTATATAAAATGGCATAGTATTTGCATATAACCTACGCACAAACTCCTGCCTACTTTAACTAATCTCTAGATTACTTATAACACCTAATACAATGTAAATGCTATGTAAGTAGGTGCTGGCTTGCAGCAAATTCAAGTTTTGCTTTTCAGAACTTGCTGGAATTTTTTTTCTGAATATTTTCTATCCACAGTTGGTTGAATCCACGATGTGGAACTCTCTGACACGGAGAGCTGACTGTATCTGGTTAGGGTCTTCGTGGGTTCCACAGTGCCTGCAGGATATCAGATAAAGGCAACACTGAAAAATGAAAAATAGCCATGAACTTACTTTCTAAGGGTTGTGGGGGGATGCCTGGTCAGACTGTGGTGTGATATGATCAGTTTGGCTGGTAAGAACAAGCTTACAGAGGGTAAGGGTGGTATAATAAGATCAATAAGAGCTGCGCAGAACTTTCTATGGCACTTAGGACAATGTTCCATCCAGGGTTGGTTCCATCAGGAACCTCAAATCTGTTCAACTAGAGTCTGCTCACTACCTGAGGTAGCAAGCTCTTCCTATATTTTCTGACAACCTTTGTATCTCCCTTCGGTCTTTTCTTTTCCAGGCTAGCATCCACACAGTAAATTTACTGTATATTTTTATCTGGCCTATTATATCCACTTTGTAAATGAAGACATTGAGTGTTAATCAAGGTCAGCAAAGCCCAAGCTCATAAGGCTCACAAGCAGAGAAGCAAGAATTTGAACTCAGTCCTGCGTGCTACCCAAACCCCTATTCTTTCTATCACAAATTGCTGCTTTCACTTTCCCACTGGACATTTATTTACAGATAATCTCTTTCCCCTTCTAAATTTTTAAGTGATGCAAAGGAGCACACTAAAGTAAATTGGTTAGTGAAAAATAAATATATTTCAATAAAAGGATGACAAGAACAGCATATTTTAAAAAAAATTTATTGAAGTATAGTTGACATACAATATTGTATTAGTTTCAGGTGTACAACATAGTGATTCGACATTTATATACACCACGAACTGATCAGCACAATAAGTCTAATAACCATCTGTTACCGTACAAAGTTATTGCACTGTTATTGACTATATTCCCTATGCTTTATATTACATCCTCATGACTTATTTATTTATAACTGGAAGTTTGTACCTCTTGGTCCCTTTCACCTGTTTCAACCAACTTCCCACCCGCCTCCCCTCTGACAACCTCTGGCTTGTTCTCTGTATCTATGAGTCAAAACCAGAATATTTTCAAGGAAGGAAGATAATTATGCCTGACAACAACTGCAAGAGAAGTTTTACCTTATGTTCAAGTATTTCATTTAGCCGTGAGCTTCCTGGCACTCAAGGCAAAAAGAGAAGTAAAACTACAGTTTCAAAGCTCTTGCCATAGGATAAAAGGAAACTAACCAGTTCCTGAGAAGAGAGAAATGTTTTCCTGGCACTGCATTCTAAAAAGAATTCTCAAAAGTATTTATCACATAGCTGTAAGAAGAAATCATCACTTAGATGTTGAGTAAAACAACAGATGATGCCTTCAAAGTGGCTTTACAGCAGATAAAACAACAGTCTTCCCACAGCTATTTCTTGTAGAGATTCTTTATTAAAGCAAAGGGGAAAATACTAAATTGCTACTCAGTGAAGGCAATTCTAAAATCAGCAAAGCCAGTGTAATTTGCAAGCATTCACATAAGAACAGAGCCCAGAAAAAGTGAGGAATGGGCTTCTTTACTGGCCCAGACAGTTAGAACTTTGGAGAGGCTAACCCTGTTCTGGCCAGATTATATAAAAGAAATGTCCTCACATACATGCTTTGAGAATCTCATTTTCAGCTGGGTTTTATGTTTCCATTACCTGGCCTTTTAGTTTGGATGTCCACATGGTTCCTTCCAGCTCCTTCTCTTTATCATATTTTCCAAGCTCACAATTTCAACTCTTGGCACTGCATTTCTCAGAATGGATCTCCTCCCCAAACACCCTTCCACTTGATGAGCCCAGGATCTTCCTTCTTCAGGTTCTGCTTTAGCCAGGGACACAGGCAGCCCAGTAGGCACCTGGTCAGCAAATCCCTTCGAGAATTTCTCAAAAAGCAATCACTTCAACTGTGCTCTGGGAGAGAACTCAAGCAATCAATTCCAGACTGAGCTTTCTGGCAGCACTGAAGGTGCAGTTCCTCTGTGTGGCTGAACGAAGCAAATTCCATCGGCTTTTGATATGAGACATTCCACTGGCACAATTGACATTCTGTTAGGGTAATTGTGGAATCTGACATACTTTTCCAGTTGAAGGGGCAAGGCAGGGTATGAAAGTGCTTGCAGATACAATCAAAATTTTCTTTAAAAGAAGATTTAAATCTGCTTAAGAGCTCAGCTAAATCTCTGGTTGACTTCAGAACATGGGAGGGATTTTTCCCCTCAGTTGCCTTTGTTTTTGTTTTAGTTGAAAAACACTAACAAAATTCTAAATAAAATTAAGAATTTATCTACAGTCCACCATCCATTCATCCCTATCAAACTGACTTCCTTTTACCAGGTTCTTTTCTAGCCTTTGCTCATATAAAGACATAATTTTAAAAATTACAATTACTGCATAGGCATACTCTTGCATTCTGGGTTTTTCCCCCATTCAGCTTTATAAACACTTTTCCTACTACACAGTTACCACATGGTTTTCATAATTATCATTTATGATGAAGCCACACCTCCATTCAGCAACTGCATTATGATTTAATTAACCGTTTCGCTACACAGACATTTAAGTTGTTTGAATTATTTGGGTTATTTCCACATGACAAGTTCAAAGGAGTTAAATTTTTAAACTAAACTATATAAGTATGGTTCTTTACATCTTGTCAAACTGATTTTCGCAACGATAGTTCCCATTTACACGTTCATCGGTAACATATGAAAATATCATCATCACCACAGCCATGCCAACACCAGGGATTTGCATTTTTTAAACATTAATGTAAAAGGTAGAGAGTGGCACATGTGCACGCATTTAGTGTAATGTTACACTAGAAATGTGTAACAATTGTTATAATAATAAGTGTAACAGACAGTGATGGTGCCAGTCAAATAGCCCTTCCCTCTCTTCCTTGTAAAAAGCCCCGATTTTGTCCTCATTTCCATCTTTCCTCCATGTCACTCAGAAATAAACACTTATTAGTCAAAGACAATCTTGAAAACCTCATTTCATTGCCAATGAGACTCAGGAAGGGGCCCCCAGAGCTTCTAGGAAGGGTTTCTTTGCTCCTAAAAAAGGCAGATGAAACACAACTGGATACTCTATAACAAAATGATAGCATAACCACAATCATTATACCATGTAACTTTGAATATACTTCTCTGACTATGTATCCTTAGTGGCATATGCTCTAAAAACAAAAAGAACTACAAAGAAATCTTAAAATTTACTCAGTAGGTTTTTTTTATCATAGTGATGTCAGTGTTATAATTCTGTTATTTTATTTGTATTGTAATATATATAATAATTATAATAATCTATTATGTTTATATATTATATATTAACTGTTATATTATACAGATAGATATAGATATATAATCTGTTATTAGAAATAAAGATATGCACTTTAAGGGGAAAAAAGGCAAACATAAAGTAAAATAAGACAGTGTAATGTTAAATTTGAATTGCAGATATCAATATAAACTTATGATTATACAGATTATATATGTATGTGTGTGAATATATATATATATATATGTTTCTCCTAGCTCTTTCCACTACAAGAAGACAGAAGGAATAATAAACCACCATCAATAAATACCCCGACAACATATCTTGGTTTCTAAATGCCAGTCCCCACCTAAGGTAACAACAGCTTATAGAAATGGCTAATCTATGTCTGGGACAGAAAAGTACAAGGTTAATATTAGATACCTTGTTGTGCCAGAAAGCAAAGGAACATTCGAAGACTAAAGGGATAATGTCAAAAGCACAGAGGAGCCAACTTGAAGGGGTTCCAACTGGCAAAATTTGGGACAATTTAAGCATCAGAGATAGTAATCACTGTAATTGATTATAACATTAAAAATAAATGTATGACTCCATAGCAAATTTAAGTAAAAGAAGGGGTGCTTTTCTCTACAGAAAAAATACAAACTGATAAATGTGAAAGGAATGATAGAATATTGCTATTTTATAACCTGCGATGCAGTAAGCAATTCAACAGATCCTGAAATCATTAGCTGAGAAAGGACAAGATGGCAAAGTATCACCCCTGACCCCAGATTAACTGCTGAACTCTGCAGGGAATATATACCTTTGTTATGGAGAGATATGACTGTCACCACTTTAACCAGGTAATCAAACTTAATATCACCAATAGTAGGACATCCTGACATTGTGCCTGTTATGCTGCAATGTGTTGTACATGGCATCATCCATGAAGTTGTCTTGCCTAAAGTAACCTAAATCTACTCAAGGCTCTAGACCTGATGTCTGTGTGTACAGTTAACTGAGAAAAATTTAAATGATACCATTAGGAAACAATCACAAAAATCTAGAATGTGGTACTTATTACAAGGCCTGAACTTTTCAAAACATCAGTGTCACAAAAAATTAAAAGGTATGGGGACTGTCGTAGATTAAGAAAGACTAAAGACTCATAAACAAATGCAATGGGCACATAATCATTGGTCCTAGATTGGGGGTGGGGGGTGGAAACAGATATAAAGGATATTTGGGAGCCAATGGAGAATTTGAATATGCATTCGATTTGAAATAATATTATGGAATTTTTGTAAACCTTAAGTCTGACGATTATACTATTCTTAAACAGGATATTATCCTTATTCTTAGGAGATGCATGCTGAAGAATTTAGAATGAAGTGTTATGATATCTGCAACTTAATTTCAAAAGGTTTGGCCAGAAGGACTGTTCTTTCAATTTTCCTATATGCTTGAAAATTTTCAAAAGAAAAACTATATGAAAGAAAAGAGAGATGAATGAGAACAAACAGTCCTACTTCTTCCACTATATGTCAAAACGAAAAAATGAGTCCTGGACTTCTTGAGCCACTGAATTGACCAATTTTAGAACCATCTTACTTAATGGTTTCCTATTATATCAATTAGTTTATTTTTTTAAGCAGTTGAGGTTTTGTAACTTGCAGACAAAAGTAATCTAACTCATAGCATAAGTAGCAGACCACATAAACTTACCATGTGGCAGCCACCATAATAAACAGTTATTTATAGTATATATTTTCAGCATTTTACATCCATATGAAGTAGTACCATTATTGTCCACATTTTCTTCAGATTTGGAGGCCAAAGTGTAGACAGGTAAGTCTTATTGAAGGTCACACAGCCATTAAGTAATCCAGCTAGAACTCAAGCCTAAGCATCTAGCAATACCTTGCCACTGAGTCCCAGACACTTATGTTCAATTGCCTGCTTGCCAAGTCCATTTTGGTCTAGAATGTACTTCTTGAATTTAAATTAACATGGCTTATACAACATTCTTGATTCCCTCCACAAAACATGCCTCTCTACCCAATTCCTCAAGACTAAATCCTAGAGATATCCCTTTACTTGCCTCCCCACACCACATCCAGTCTATAAGCAAATCTCTTCTCCTTTACCTCAAAAATATACCCAAAATCTGTTTGCTTTTTTTTTTTTTTTGATCTGAAGCTTCAATCTGCTACAATCGGGACTGAAGTTTCCACTGTCTGTTTTTTTGTTTTTTTTTTTTTATAAATTTATTTATTTATTTATTTATTTTTGGCTGTGTTGGGTCTTTGTTTCTGTGCGAGGGCTTTCTCTAGTTGCGGCGAGCGGGGGCCACTCTTCATCGCGGTGCGCGGGCCGCTCACTATCGCGGCCTCTCTTGTTGCAGAGCAGAGGCTCCAGACGTACAGGCTCAGTAGTGTGGCTCACGGGCCCAGTTGTTCCGCAGCATGTGGGATCTTCCCAGACCAGGGCTCGAACCCGTGTCCCCTGCATTGGCAGGCAGATTCTTAACCACTGCACCACCAGGGAAGCCCCCTCCACTGTCTCTTATACAACTGCAGTAACCTCCTAACTGGACCTCCATACATTCATTTTGCCCCCTGCATCTTCTCTCTACACAATAGCGTGGGTGACCTTTCCCTGCCATGAATGATTGGATCATATCACTGCCATGGTTAACGACCTCAAGGACTTTCCATTAAACTTTAAATCCAAATGTATTACAAAGGTCAGTGAGGCACTACAGAATCTCTTCCTGTCTTTCTCTCCAACCTCATCTGGAATTCCTCTCCCCCAGGTTCACTACACTATAGCACACACACCTTCTCTCTGTTCCTCAAATACAACAAGCACAGCCTTGGCACTGGTTGGTCTTCTCTCTACCTGAAATACTCTGTCCCCAGATATTTGCATTGCTGGATCCTTCAGATCATTCAAGTCTTAGTTCAAGTGTCTCTTCAGGGAGGTCACTGAAACTCTATACAACACACTCTACAGAAAGTGCTCACAATCACTCTCAATTGCCTATGTAAAAGTTAATAATCTTTCAAATGATCTTGTTCATTCATTTACTTAGTTTTGCTTTGTTTTTTTAACTTTCCTTTCCCTCTTCCCAACTAGGATGTACGTTAAATAAGAGCAGGAATATTACTTGTCTTGTTTAGCACTTTATCCCTTGTTCCTAGAATAGTGCCTGGCACATAGTAAGATATTCAATAAATACTTGTTAATGAATGAATAAATACAATATTCAATGGCTCTTAACAATCACATTTTGCCATTTCTCCATAAAATACTGACCCAGGTTGCTTTTCCTTGAAAGCATACCCCCTAGTTTCTCAAAGTTTCCCTTATAACGCTGCAGTCAGACAGCAACAAAAAAACAGTAACCTTTCTCACAAGATTTTTTGCCATATACTTTGTTGTATTTTCTTTTTTTCTCCTATTACTTGGAAGATGAACATTGAATTTTAAGCTATACCAGTGGTTATTTTTAACTTTCATAAAAATATGTTTTACTGCTATTGCTCTAATTTTAAGTATTAAGAATAAAATACATTTTGCACTGCATCAAAAAGAATAAAATATCTAGGAATAAACCTACCTAAGGAGGCAAAAGACCTGTACTCCAAAAACTACAAGACGCTGATGAAAGAAATTGAATATGGCACAGATGGAAAGATGTACTGCATTCTTGGATTGGAAGACTCAATATCATCAAAATTACCATACTACTCAAGGCAATCTACAGATTCAATGCAATCCCTATCAAATTACCAATGACAGGACTTCCCTGGTGGCGCAGTGGTTAAGAGTCCGCCTGCCGATGCAGGGGACACAGGTTCGTGCCCCGGCCCGGGAAGATCCCACATGCCGCGGAGTGGCTTGGCCCGTGAGCCATGGCTGCTGAGCCTGCGCGTCCAGAGCCTGTACTCCGCAACGGGAGAGGCCACAACAGTGAGAGGCCCACGTACCGCAAAAAAAAAAAAAAAAAAATACCAATGACATTTTTCACAGAACTAGAACAAAAAATTTGTATGGAAAATAGAGAAGACCCTGAATAGCCAAAGCAATCTTGTGAAAGAAGAACAAAGCTGGAGGAATCACGCTCCTTGACTTCAGACTATAATACAAAGCTACAGTAATAAAAACAGTATGGTACTGGCACAAAAACAGACATATAGATCAATGGAACAGGATAGAAAGCCAAGAAATAAATCCATGCACTTAACGTCAATCTATGACAAAGGAGGCAAGAAGATACAATGGAGAAAAGACAGTCTCTTCAATAATGGTGCTGGGAAAACTGGACAGCTACATGTAAAAGAATGAAATTAGAATATTCTCTAACACCAGATATGAAAATAAACTCAAAATGGATTAAAGACCTAAATGTAAGACCGGACACTATAAGACCGAAAACATAGGCAGAACACTTTTTGACCTAAATCGCAGCAATATTTTTTTGAATCCATCTCCTGAGTAATGGAAATAAAAACAAAAATAAACAAATGGGACCTAATTAAACTTAAAAGCTTTTGCACAGCAAAGGAAACCATAAAAAAAGACAACCTATGGACTGGGAGAAAATATTTTTAAACAATGCTACTGACAAGGAATTAAACTCCAAAATACATAAACAGTTCATACAGTTCAATATCAAAACAAAACAAAAGGAAACAAAAAACCTGATAAAAAGATGGGTAGAAGACTTAAATAGACAGGCAACATGGCACATGAAAAGATGCTCAACATCACTAATTATTAGAGAAAGGCAAATCAAAACTATAATGAGGTATTATATCAGTCAGAATGGCCATCATTAAAAAGTCTACAAATACTAAATGCTGGAGAGAGTGTGAGAAAAGGGGACCCTCCTACACTGTTGGTGGGAAGGTAAATTGGTGCAGCCACTATGGGGAACAGTATGGAGGTTCCTTAAAAAACTAAAGATAGAGTTACCATCTGATCCTGCAATCCCACTCCTGGGCATATACCCAGAGAAAACTTTAATTTGAAAAGATACATGCACCCCAGTGTTCACTGCAGCTCTATTTACAATAGCCAAGACATGGAAGGAACCTAAATTTCCATTGACAGATGAATGGATAAAGATGTGGTGTGTATATATATATACAATGGAATATTACTCAACCATAAAAAAGAATGAGATAATGCCATCTGTAGCAACATGGATGGACTCAGAGATTATATTAAGTGAAGTAATTCAGACAGAGAAAGACAAATATCATATGATATCACTTGTTTGTGGGAAAAAAAAGATAAAAGATAAAAGATAAAAAAGATACAAATGAACTTATTTACAAAACAGAAATAAACTCACAGACATAGAAACCAAAGGGGACAGCGGCGGGTGGGTGGGGGAGATAAATCAGGAGTTTGGGATTAACATATATACACTACTATACATAAAATAGATAAACAATAAGGATCTACTGTATAGCAGAGCAAACTATACTCAATATCTTGTAATAACCTATAATGGAAAAGAATCTGAAAGAGAATAGATATATATTCATGTATAACTGGATCACTTTGCTGTACACTTGAAAGTAACACAACATTGTAAATTAACTATACCTTAATAAAAAAAAGAATAAAATACATATTACGCACATATACACAGGCATACGTACTCTGTAAATGATGAAGAAATCAGCATGATATTTTCTTACTTATCAAATCCTATTTTTAGGTAGTATACAGAAGTTTTCTCTTAGACTACTATTGTTATCTTACTATCATTATGTTATTATTTTTACTCTGTGTATTTACCCTTTCCAAGAATCATTTAAGATATTTACCTTAGAGTTTTCCTTTCCACCATATGTCTAGCTGTGATTTAATATAATTTTAGGTTTAAATTATTTTCATTTAAGCTACCAGTTCATTCATTCATTCTGTGACTTCTCTTTTAATAACTTCTTTATTTTGATTCATCTCAGAGATATGAGGGATAGGTCTCCAAGTAATTTTTCAAGAAAGATAAATGGAAAAAATATACCTCATGTCCTTGCCTATTTGATAATGTCTTTCTACAGCTTTCACATCAGTGTCATAAACTGGCTAGGCCACAAACTTTTCTTCCATAGTTATATAGATGTTCCTCTATTGTTATAAGACATAAAGTGTTAAGACAACCTGGAATTTATTCCTTTTTGGATGACCTTTTATTTTGCATAAATATTTGCGGCATTTTTTTCTTTACTTGAAATTTTAAAACATTTCAAGAATGTGCCTACAGATTAGTTGCTTTTCATTAACTGCCTGATAACCATTCATTTGCTTTGATCTAGGGCAGACATCAGCAAATGTTTTCTGTAAGAGGCAAGACAGTAAATATTTTAGGCTTTGAGGGTCACATGGTCTGTCACAATGATTCAACTCTGCCATGTAGGGCCCTTCTTGACAGCTGCTTTCTGGCTGGGATTGCTAAAGGAATGAACAAAATGGGGAGGAGTCTATGGTGATGAGGCTTGGAGAGGAAGTATTTGTTATTTCAACCTGCAGATGACACTAAAATCTAGCAACTGATAGCTAAGCAGGAAACTGAAGTCACTGAGTGAGGAAAGGGTATCCAAATGTGTTTGAAGAATCAAAGGGCTACAACACATTCCAGAGAGTTCAGAAAACCATGGGTTTGAGGACAGAAAGCAGTGAATAAGACAAATGCACAGTCAAGCAGTTCTGGAGGGGCATCTGAGACAAGGGTGCTTGGGTGAGACTGGCTTTGATTCATGCCCCCACGGGGACTGAATAAAAACTATGTTTCCATCTTAAAGGATAGGATAGGATGGGTATACATCAACGGCCCCTGCTCAAAGAGCTTCCATGACTCCCCATAATTTATGCAATAAAGTTCAAATGACACAGCAGGAAATCAAAGCCTTAACCTATCCGATCGCAGCTATCTTTATCCTAATTCAACATCTGTCTTTTTCACCCCTCCATGCACCATATATTCCATTAAACAGCCCATTTTCTTAATGAGTCAAACTCGTTTACAACTCCATGCCTTTCTATTCTTAAAGTGTTCTTTCTTGTCCTCTCTGCCTTGTAAAATAAATAAATCTTTCAATGTTCAGCTTTAATGTTCTCTTGTGTATGAATATTTCCCCACTATTCTCAACTATGTTAAAATATATTCACTCCCAATATCTCCCTGGAATTCCATCACCTGGCTTTCATCGGAATCCACTTACTTATGACGGTCTTCTAATTAATGGTTTGTCCCTAAGCCATTTCATTTCTTTGCTTGAAACATAAAATATAAGTATTTCCACAAACTCAACCCTTTTCAATGTTGCATAATTGACCATCTAAATATAGAAAAAGACATGTGGCTAAATAATATAGCAGTATTATTTATAATAGCAAAAGAGAAGTGCCAGCAACTGGTTAGACTTTTTTTAAACATCTTTATTGGAGTATACTTGCTTTACAGTGTTCCGTTAGTTTCTGCTGTATAACAAAGTGAATCAGCTATATGCATATGTATATAACCATATCCCCTCTCTCTTGTGTCTCCCTCCCACCCTCCTTATCCCACCCCTCTAGGTGGTTGCAAAGCACCAAGCTGATCTCCCCGTGCTATGCAGCTTCTTCCCACTAGCTATCTATTTTACATTTGGTAGTGTATATATGTCCATGCCACTCTCTCACTTCGTCCCACCTTACATTCCCCCTCCTCGTGTCCTTAAGTCCATTCTCTACATCTGTGTCTTTATTACTGTCCTGCCCTTAGGTTCATCAGAACCTTTTTTTTTGATTCCATATGTATGTGTTAGCATACAGTATTTCTTTTTCTCCTTCTGACTTACTTCACTCTGTATGACAGACTCTAGGTCCATCCAACTCACCACAAATAACTCAATTTCGTTTCTTTTTGTGGCTGAGTAATATTCCATTGTATATATGTGCCACATCTTCTTTATCCATTCATCTGTAGATGGACACTTAGGTTGCTTCCATGTCCTGGCTATTGTAAATAGAGCTGCAATGAACACGGTGGTATATGACTCTTTTGGAATTATGGATTTCTCAGCGTATATGCTCAGGAGTGGGAGTGCAGGATCAGATGGTAACTATATTTTTCATTTTATAAGGAAACTCCATACTGCTCTCCATAGTGGCTGTATCAATTTACATTCCCACCAACAGTACAAGAAGGTTCCCTTTTCTCCACACACTCTCCAGCATTTATTGTTTGTAGATTGTTTTGATGATGGCCATTCTGACTGGTGTGAGGTGATAAACTCATTGTAGTTTTCATTTGCATTTCTCTAATGATTAGGGATGTTTAGCGTCTTTTCATGTGTTTGTTGGCAATCTGTGTATCTTCTTTGGAGAAATGTCTATTTAGGTCTTCTGCCCATTATGGATTGGGCTGTTTGCTTTTCTGATATTGAGTTGCCTGAGCTACTTGTATATTTTGGAGATTAATCCTTTGTCAGTTGCTTTGTTTGCAAATATTTTCCCTGAGGGTTGTCTTTTTGTCTTTTTTATGGTTTCCTTTGCTGTGCATAAGCTTTGAAGTTTCATTAGGTCCCATTTGTTTATTTTGTTATTGTTTCCATTTCACTAGGAGGTGGGTCAAAAAGGATCTTGCTGTGATTTATGTCATACAGTGTTCTTCCTGTTTTCCTCTAAGAGTTTTATAGTGTCTTCCTTACATTTAGGTCTTTAATCCATTTTATTTTTGTGTATGGGGCTAGGAAGTGTTCTAATTTCATCCTTTTACATATAGCTGTCCAGTTGTCCCGGCACCACTTATTGAAGAGGCTGTCTTTTCTGCATTGTATTTTCTGGCCTCCTTTATCAAAGATAAGGTGACCATACGTGTATGGGTTTATCTCTGGGCTTTCTATACTGTTCCATTGATCTATATGTCTGTTTTTGTGCCAGTACCATACTGTCTTGATTACTGTAGCTTTGTAGTATAGTCTGAAGTCAGGGAGCCTGATTCCTCCAGCTCCATTTTTTGTTCTCAAGGCTGCTTTGGCTATTCGGGGTCTTTTGTGTTTCCATACAAATTGTGAAATTTTTTGCTCTAGTTCTGTGAAAAATGCCATTGGCAGTTTGATAGGGATTGTATTGAATCTGTAGATTGCTTTGGGTAGTATAGTCATTTTCACAATGTTGATTCTTCCAATCCAAGAACATAATATGTCTCTCCATCTGTTTGTATCACATTTAATTTCTTTCATCAGTGTCTTCTAGTTTTCTGCATACAGGTATTTTGTCTCCTTAGGTAGGTTTATTCCTAGGAATTTTATTCTTTATGTTGCAGTGGTAAATGGGAGTGTTTCCTCAATTTCTCTTTAAGATTTTTCATCATTAGTGTATAGGGATGCCAGAGATTTCTGTGCATTAATTTTATATCCTGCTACTTTACCAAATTCATTGATTTCTCTAGTAGTGTTCTGGTAGCATCTTTAGGATTATCTATGTATATTGTCATGTCATCTGCAAACAGTGACACTTTTATTTCTTCTTTTATGATTTGGTTTCCTTTTATTTCTCTTTCTTCTCTGATTGCTGTGGCTAAAACTTTTAAAACTACGTTGAATAAGAGTGGTGAGAATGGGCAACCCTGTCTTGTTCCTGATCTTAGAGGAAATGCTTTCAACTCTCTCACCATTGAGAACGATGTTGGCTGTGGGTTTGTCATATATGGCCTTTATTATGTGGAGGTAAGTTCCCTCTATGCCTACTTTCTGTAGAGTTTTTATCATAAATGGGTAGTGAATTTGTCAAAACCTTTTTCTGCATCTATTGAGATGATCATATGCTTTTACTCCGTCAATTTGTTAATATGCTACATCACACTGATTGATTTGCATATATTGAAGAATCCTTGCATTCCTGGGATAAACGCCACCTGATCATGGTGTATGATCCTTTTAATGTGTTGTTGGATTCTGTTTGCTAGTATTTTGTGGAGGATTTTTGCATCTATGTTCATCAGTGTTATTAGCCTGTAGTTTTCTTTTTGTGACATTTTGTCTGGTTTTGGTATCAGGGTAATGGGGGCCTTGTAGAATGAGTTTGGGTGTGTTCCTCCCTCTGCTATATTTTGGAAGAGTTTGAGAAGCATAGGTGTTAGCTCTTCTCTAAATGTTTGATAGAATTCGCCTGTGAAGCCATCTGGTCCTGGGCTTTTGTTTGTTGGAAGATTTTTAATCACAATTTCAATTTCAGTGCTTGTGACTGGGCTGTTCATATCTTCTATTTCTTCCTGGTTCAGTCTTGGAGGGTTGTACTTTTCTAACAATTTGTCCATTTCTTCCAGGTTGTCCATTTTATTGGCATATGGTTGCTTGTAGTAATCTCTCATGATCCTTTGTATTTCTGCAATGTCAATTGTTTCTTCTCTTTTTCATTTGTAATTCTGTTGATTTGAGCCTTCTCCCTTTTTTTCTTGAATGAGTGTGGCTAATGGTTTATCAATTTTTTTATCTTCTCAAAGAACCAGCTTTTAGTTTTACTGATCTTTGTTACTGTTTCCTTCATTACGTTTTCACTTATTTCTGATCTGATCTTTATGATTTCTTTCCTTCAGCTAATTTTGGGGTTTTTTGTTCTTCTTTCTCTAACTGCTTTAGGTGTAAGGTTAGGTTGTTTATTTGAGATGTTTCTTGTTTCTTGCGGTAGGATTGTATTGCTATAAACTTCCCTCTTAGAAATGCTTTTGCTGCATCCCATAGGTTTTGGGTCGTCGAGTTTTCATTGTCATTTATTTCTAGGTTTTTGTTTTTTTTTTTTTTTGCGGTACGCGGGCCTCTCACTGTTGTGGCCTCTCCCATTGCGGAGCACAGGCTCCGGACGCGCAGGCTCAGCGGCCATGGCTCACGGGCCCAGCCGCTCCACCGCATGTGGGATCTTCCCGGACTGGGGCACAAACCCGAGTCCCCTGCATCGGCAGGTGGATTCTCAACCACTGCACCACCAGGGAAGCCCCTCTAGGTATTTTTTTATTTCCTCTTTGATTTCTTCAGTGTCCTCTTAGTTATTTAGTAGTGTATTGTTTAGCCGCCACGTGTCTGTGTTTTTAAAATTTTTTTTTCCTGTGACTGATATCTAGTCTCATAGCATTGATGTCGGAAAAGATACTTGATATGATTTCAATTACCTTAAGTTTACCAAGGCTAGGTTTGTGACCCAAGGTATGATCTATCCTGGAGAATGCTCCATTAGCACTTGAGAAGAAAGTGTATTCTGTTGTTTTTGGATAGAATATCCTATAAATATCAATCAAGACCATCTTGTTTAATGTGTCATTTAAAGCTTGTGTTTCCTTATTTATTTTCATTTTGGATGATCTGTCAGTTGGTGAAAGTGGGGTGTTAAAGTCCCCTACTATTACTACATTACTATTGATTTCCCGTTTTTTGGCTGTTAGCATTTGCCTTATGTATTGAGGTGCTCCTATGCTGGGTGCATAAATACTTCCAATTGTTATATTTTCTCCTTGGATTGATACCTTGACCATTATGTAGTGCCCTTCTTTGTCTCTTATAATAGTCTTTATTTTAAAGTCTATTTTGTCTGGTATGAGAATTGCTACTCCAGCTTTCTTCTGATTTCCATTTGCATGGAATATCTTTTTCCATCCCCTCACTTTCAGTCTGTATGTGTCCCTAGATCTGAAGTGGGTCCCTTGTAGACAGTATATATACAGGTCTTGTTTTTGTATCCATTAAGCGAATCTATGTCAAAATTGGTTGGAGCATTTAATCCGTTTACATTTAAGGTAATTACCGATATGTATGTTCCTATTATCATTTTTCTTAATTGTCTTGGGTTTGTTATTGTAAGTCTTTTCCTTCCCTTGTGTTTCCTGCCTAGAGCAGTTCCTTTAGCATTTGTTGTAAAGCTGGTATGGTGGTGCTGAATCCTCTTAGCTTTTTCTTATCTGTAAAGTGTTTAATTTCTGCATCGAATCTGAATGTGATCCTTGCTGGCTAGAGTAATCTTGGTTGTAAGTTTTTCCCTTTCATTACTTTAAATATGTCCTGCCGCTCCCTTCTGGCCTCCAGAGCTTCTGCTGAAAAATCAGCTGTTTAACTTATGGGGATTACATTATATGTTATTTGTTTCTTTTCTCTTTCTGCTTTTAATATTTTTTCTTTGTATTATATTTTGATAGTTTGATTAATATGTATCTTGGCATGTTTCTCTGTGGGTTTATCCTGTATAGTACTCCCTGTGGTTCTCGGAATTGATTATTTCCTTTCCCATATTAGGTAAGTTTGTGAATATAATCTCTTCAAATATTTTTTCCGACTCTTTTTCTCTTCTTTTCTCAGACCCCTATAATTCGAATGTTGGTGTGTTTAATGTTGTTCCAGAGGTCTCTGAGACTGTCCTCAATTCTTTTCATTCTTTTTTCTTTATTCTTCTCCCTGGCAGTTTTTCCCACCATTTTACCTTCCAGGTCCCTTATCCGTTCTTCTGCCTCAGTTATTCTGTTATTGATTCCTTCTAGAGTATTTTTAATTTCATTTATTGTGTTGTTCATCATTGTTTGTTTGCTCTTTAGTTCTTCTAGATCCTTGTTAAATATTTCTTGCATTTTCTCCATTATATTTCCAAGATTTTGGATCATATTTAGTATCATTATTCGGAATTCTTTTTCAGGTATGTTGCCTATTTCATCTTCATTTATTTGGTGTTGTAGGCTTTTACCTTGCTCCTTTGTCTGTAACATATTTTTTGTTTTTTAATTTTTTTTTTTTGATGGGTAGTGCTGTATTCCTGTCTTACGGGTTGTTTGGCCTGAGAAGTCCAGTACTGGAGTTTGCAAGCAGTTGGATAGAGCTGGGTCTTGGTGCTGAGATGAGGGCCTACAGGAGGCCTCACTCCAACTGATATTCCTTGGGGTATGAGGTTCTCCCGTAGTCCAGCAGTTTGGAACTGGAGATCCCACCACAGGAGCTCGGGCCCAACTTCCGGCCAGGGAACCAAGATCTCACAGGCTTTGTGGCACAAAAAAAAAAAAAGAAAAAAAAGAGAAAAAAAGGAGCAGTACAATATCAAACAATAAAAAACAAAATAGAATTAGAAAGATAAAAATTATATTAGCAAAAATAAAACTATAACTGAAACAACTGCAACAAGGTAAAATAAAAGCAGAACAGAAAAAAAGAAAAAAAAGGGGGGTGGGGAACAAGCCAAAAGGAGAGAACAATACCAAATTCTAAGGAATAAAATAAAATTAGAAAAATGAAATATTTTTTAGGAAAAATAAAAATATAAAAGGAAGAATCAACAACAATGAATCAACAAGGTAAAACAGAAACCCAATCTAAAAGAGGAAAAGGGATTCTGGAGAAGATGGCGGAAGATTAAGACATGGAGTTCACCTTCCTCCACACAGATACATCAGAAATACATCTACATGTGGAACTGCTCCTATATAACACCCACTGATCGCTGGCAGAAGACCTCAGACCTCCCAAAAGGCAAGGAACTCCCCACGTACCTGGGTAGGGCAAAAGAAAAACAGAAAAAACAGACCAAAGAATAGGGACGGGACCTGCACCAGTAGGACGGAGCTGTGAAGGAGGAAAGGTTTCCACACACTAGGAAGCCCCTTCGCGGGTGGAGACTGCGGTGGCAGAGGAGGAAAGCTTCCGAGCCGCGGAGGAGAGCGCAGCAACAGGGGTGCGGAGGGCAAAGTGGAGAGAGTCCCGCACAGAGGATCAGTGCCAACCCGCACTCACCAGCCCGAGAGGCTTGTCTGCTCACCCGCCGGGGTGGGCGGGCCTGGGAGCTGAGGCTCGCTTCAGGCGGAGCACAGGGAGAGGACTGGGGTTGGCTGCCTGATCACAGCCTGCAGGGGGTTAGTGCACCATGGCTAGCCGGGAGGGAGTCCAGGAAAAAGTCTGGAGCTGCCGAAGAGGCAAGAGACTTTTTCTTCCCTCTTTGTTTCCTGGTGTGCGAGGAGAGGGGATTAAGAGCGCTGCTTAAAGGAGCTCCAGAGATGGGCGCGAGCCGCGGCTATCAGAGCAGACCCCAGACACGGGCATGAGACACGAAGGCTGCTGCTGCAGCCACCAAGAAGCCTGTGTGCGAGCACAGGTCACTATCCACACCTCCCCTCCCAGGAGCCTGTGCAGCCTGCCACTTCCAGAGTCCCGGGATCCAGGGACAACTTCCCCGGGAGAACACACGGCGCGCCTCTGGCTGGTGCAACTTCACGCCAGCCTCTGCCACCACAGGCTCGCCCCGCATCAGTACCCATCCCTTCCACCGGCCTGAGAGCCAGAGCCCCCGAATCAGATGCTCCTTTAATCCCGTCCTATCTGAGCGAAGAACAGATACCCTCAGGCGACCTACACACAGAGGCGGGTCCAACTCCAAAGCTGAACTCCAGGAGCTGTGGGAGCAAAGAAGAGAAAGGGAAATTTCTCCAAGCAGCCTCAAGAGCAGCGGATTAAAGCTCCACAATCAACGTGATGTACCCTGCATCTATAAAATACCAGAATAGACAACAAATCATCCCAAATTGAGGAGGTGGACTTTGGGAGCAAGATATATAATTTTTTCCCCTTTTCCTGTTTTTCTGACTGTGTATGTGTATGCTTCTGTGTGAGATTTTGCCTGTATAGCTTTGCTTTCACCATTTGTCCTAGGGTTCTGACTGTCCGTTTTTTTTTCTTTTCTTTTTTTTTTACTTAAAAATTTTTTTTCCTAATAATTATTTTTTATTTTAATAACTTTTATTTTATCCTACTTTATTTCATCCTCTTTCTTTCTTTCTATTTTTTCTCCCTTTTATTCTGAGCCGTGTGGATGAAAGGCTCTTGGTGCTCCAGCCAGGAGCCAGTGCTGTGCCTCTGAGGTGGGAGAGCCAACTTCAGGACACTGGTCCACAAGAGACTTCCCAGCTCCACGTCATATCAAATGGCGAAAATCTCCCAGAGATCTCCATCTCAACACCACACCCAGCTTCACTCAACAACGAGCAAGCTACAGTGCTGGACACCCTATGCCAAACAACTAGCAAGACAAGAACACAGTCCCACCCATTAGCAGAGAGGCTGCCTAAAATCTTAATAAGGCCACAGGCACCTCAAAACACACCACCAGACATGGACCTGCCCACCAGAAAGACAAGATCCAGCCTCATCCAGCAGAACACAGGCACTAGTCCCCTCCACCAGGAAACCTACACAACCCACTGAACCAACCTTAGCCGCTGGGGACAGACACTAAAAAGAACGGGAACTATGAACCTGCAGCCTGCGATAAGCAGACCCCAAACACAGTAAGATAAGCAAAATGAAAAGACAGAAAAACACACAGCAGATGAAGGAGCAAGGTAAAAACCCACCAGACCTAACAAATGAAGAGGAAATAGGCAGTCTCCCTGAAAAAGAATTCAAAATAATGATAGTAAAGATGATCCAAAATCTTGGAAATAGGATAGAAAAAAATGCAAGAAACATTTAACAAGGACATAGAAGAACTAAAGAGGAAACAAACAATGATGCACAACACAATAAATGAAATTAAAAATACTCTAGAAGTAATCAATAGCAGAATAACTGAGCCAGAAGAATGGATAAGTGACCTGGAAGATAAAATACTGGAAATAACTACTGCAGAGCAGAATAAAGAAAAAAGAATGAAAAGAACTGAGGACAGTCTCAGAGACCTCTGGGACAATATTAAACGCACCAACATTCATATTATAGGGTTCCCAGAAGTAGAAGAGAAAAAGAAAGGGACTGAGAGGGCTTCCCTGGTGGCGCGGTGGTTGAGGGTCCACCTGCCAGTGCAGGGGATAAGGGTTCGTTCCCCGGTCCAGGAGGATCCAACATGCTGCAGAGCGGCTGGGCCCGTGAGCCATGGCTGCTGAGCCTGCGCGTTTGGAGCCTCTGCTCTGCAACAGGAGAGGCCACAACAGTGAGAGGCCCGCGTACCGCAAAAAAAACCACAAAACACAAAACAAAAAAGAATGGGACTGAGAAAATATCTGAAGAGATTATAGTTGAAAACTTCCTTAATATGGGAAAGGAAATAGTTAATCAAGTCCAGGAAGCACAGAGAGTCCTATACAGGATAAATCCAAGAAGAAACACGCCAAGAAACATATTAAACAAACTATCAAAAATTAAACACAGGGGCTTCCCTGGCGGCGTAGTGATTGAGAATCTGCCTGCTAATGCAGGGGACACGGGTTCGAGCCCTGGTCTGGGAGGATCCCACATGCCATGGAGCAACTAAACCCGTGAGCCACAACTACTGAGCCTGCGTGTCTGGAGCCTGTGCTCCGCAACAAGAGAGGCTGCAATAGTGAGAGGCCCATGCACCACGATGAAGAGTGGTCCCCACATGCCACAACCAGAGAAAGCCCTCACACAGAAACGAAGACCCAACACAGCAAACAAAAAAAAAAAAAAAAAAAAAAAGAAAATTTAAATACAAAGAAAACATATTAAAAGCAGCAAGGGAAAAACAACAAATAACACACAAGGGAATCCACATAAGATTAACAGCTGATCTTTCAGCAGAAACTCTGCAAGCCAGAAGGGAGTGGCAGGACATATTTAAAGTGATGAAGGAGAAAAACCTACAACCAAGAGTACTCTACCCAGCAAGGATCTCATTCAGATTTGATGGAGAAATAAAAACCTTTACAGACAAGCAAAAGCTGAGGGAGTTCAGCACCACCAAACCAGCTTTACAACAAATGCTAAAGGAAATTCTCTAGGCAAGAAACACAAGAGAAGGAAGAGATCTACAATAACAAACCCAAAACAATTAAGTAAATGGGAATAGGAACATACATATCGATAATTACGTTAAATGTAAATGATTAAATGCTCCCACCAAAAGACATAGACAGGCTGAATGGATACAAAAACAAGACCCGTATATATGCTGTCTACAAGAGACCGACTTCAGACCTAGGGACACGTACAGACTGAAAGTGAGGGGATGGAAAAAGATATTCCACGCAAATGGAAATCAGAAGAAAGCTGGAGTAGCAATTCTCATATCAGACAAAATAGACTTTAAAACACAGCCTATGACAAGAGACAAAGAAGGACACTACAAAATGATCAATGGATCAATCCAAGAAGATATAACAATTGTAAATATTTATGCACCCAACATAGGAGCATCTCAATACATATGGCAAATACTAACAGCCATAAAAGTGGAAATCGACAGTAACACAATCATATCAGGGGACTTTAACACCCCACTTTCACCAATGGACAGATCATCCAAAAGGAAAATAAATAAGGAAACACAAGCTTTAAATGATACATTAAACAAGAGGGACTTAAATGATATTTATAGGACATTCCATCCAAAAAAACCAGAATACACATTTTTCTCAAGTGCTTATGGAATATTCTCCAGGAGAGATCATATCTTGGGTCAGAAATCTAGCTTTGATAAATTTAAGAAAATTGAAATCGTAGCAAGTATCTTTTCTGACCACAACACTATGAGACTAGATAGCAATTACAGGAAAAGATCTGTAAAAAATACAAACACATGGAGGCTAAACAATACACTACTTCATACAAAATGATCAGTGAAGAAATCAAAATATACCTAGAAACAAATGACAATGGAGACATGATGACCCAAAACCTATGGGATGCAGCAAAAGCAGTTCTAAGAGGGAAGTTTATAGCAATACAATCCTACCTTAAGAAACAGGAAACATTTCAAATAAACAACCTAACCTTGCACGTAAAGCAATTAGAGAAAGAAGAACAAAAAACCCCCGAATTTAGCAGTAGGAAAGAAACCATAAAGATCAGAGCAGAAATAAATGAAAAAGAAATGAAGGAAATGACAACAAAGATCAATAAAACTAAAAGCTGTTCTTTGAGAAGACAAACAAAATTGATAAACCATTAGCCAGACTCATCAAGAAAAAAAGGGAGAAGACTCAAATCAATAGAATTAGAAATGAAGAAGAAGTAACAACTGACACTGCAGAAATACAAAAGATCATGAGAGATTACTACAAGAAGCTCTATGCCAATAAAATGGACAACCTGGAAAAAATGATCAAATTCTTAGAATTGCACAACCTGCCGAGACTGAATCAGGAAGAAATAGAAAATACGAAGAGCCCAGTCACAAGCACTGAAAGTCAGACTGTGATTAAAAATCTTACAACAAACAAAAGCCCAGGAACAGATGGCTTCACAGGCGAATTCTATCAAACACTTAGAGAAGAGCTAACACCTATCCTTCTCAAACTCTTCCAAAATATAGCAGAGGGAGGAACACTCCCAAACTATGAGGCCACCATCACCCTGATACCAAAACCAGACAAAGATGTCACAAAGAAAGAAAACTACAGGCCAATATCACTGATGAACATAGATGCAAAAATCCTCAACATAATACTAGCAAACAGAATATAACGGCACATTAAAAGGATCATACACCATGATCAAGTGGGGTTTATTCCAGGAATGCAAGGATTCTTCAATATACGCAAATCAAACAACGTGATACACCATATTAACAAACTGAAGGAGAAAAACCATATGATCATCTCAATAGATGCAGAGAAAGCTTTCAAGAAAATTCAACACCCATTTATGATAAAAACCCTGCAGAAAGTAGGCATAGAGAGAACTTTCCTCAACATAATAAAGGCCATATATGGCAAACCCACAGCCAACATCGTCCTCAATGGTGAAAAACTGAAAGCATTTCCACTTAGATCAGGAACAAGACAAGGTTTCCCACTCTCACCACTCTTATTCAACATAGTCTTGGAAGTTCTAGCCACAGCAATCAGCGAAGAAAAGGTAATAAAAAGAATCCAAATCAGAAAAGAAGAAGTAAAGCTGTCACTGTTGGCAGATGACATGATACTCTACATAGAGAATCCTAAAGATGCTACCAGAAAACTACTAGAGCTAATCAATGAATTTAGTAAAGTAGCAGGATATAAAATTAATGCACAGAAATCTCTGGCGTTCTTATACACTAATGATGAAAAATCTGAAGGAGAAATTAAGAAAACACTCCCATTTACCATTGCAAACAAAAGAATAAAACATCTAGGAATAAACCTACCTAAGGAGACAAAAGACCTTTATGCAGAAAATTATAAGACACTGATGAAAGAAATTAAAGATGATACAAATAGATGGAGAGATATACCATGTTCTTGGATTGGAAGAATCAACATTGTGAAAATGACTCTACTACACAAAGCAATCTACAGATTCAATGCAATCCCTATCAAACTACCACTGGCATTTTTTACAGAACTAGAACATAAAATTTCACAATTTGTATGGAAACACAAAAGACCCCGAATAGCCAAAGCAATCGTGAGAATGAAAAATGGAGCTAGAGGAATCAGGTTCCCTGACTTCACTATACTACAAAGCTACAGTAATCAAGACAGTATGGTACTGGCACAAAAACAGAAATATAGATCAATGGAACAGGATAGAAAGCCCAGAGAGAAACCCACACACATACGGTCACCTTATCTCTGATAAAGGAGGCAAGAATATACAGTGGAGAAAAGGCAGCCTCTTCAATAAGTGGTGCTGGGAAAACTGGACAGGTACATGTAAAAGTATGAAATTAGAACACTCCCTAACACCATACACAGAAATAAACTCAAAATGGATTAAAGACCTAAATGTAAGGCCAGACACTATAAAACTGTTAAAGGAAAACACAGGCCGAATACTCTATGACATAAATCACAGCAAGATCCTTTTTGACCCACCTCCTAGAGAAATGGAAACAGAAACAAAAATAAACAAGTGGGACCTAATGAAACTTAAAAGCTTTTGCACAGCAAAGGAAACCATAAACAAGACCAAAAGACAACCCTCAGAATGGGAGAATATATTTTCAAATGAAGCAACTGACAAAGGAGTAATCTCCAAAATTTATAAGCAGCTCATGCAGCTCAATAACAAAAAAAAAACAAACAACCCAATCCAAAAATGGGCAGAAGACCTAAATAGACATTTCTCCAAAAGAAGATATACAGATTGCCAACAAACACATGAAAGAATGCTCAACATCATTAATCATTAGAGAAATGCAAATCAAAACTACAATGAGATATCATCTCACACCGGTCAGAATGGCCATCATCAAAAAATCTACAAACAATAAATGCTGGAGAGGGTGTGGAGAAAAGGGAACACTTTTGCACTGTTGGTGGGAATGTAAATTGATACAGCCACTATGGAGAACAGTACAGAGGTTCCTTAAAAAACTACAAACAGAACTACCATACGACCCAGCAATCCCACTACTGGGCATATACTCTGAGAAAACCATAATTCAAGAAGAGTCATGTACCAAAATGTTCATTGCAGCTCTATTTACAATAGCCCAGAGATGGAAACAGCCTAAGTGTCCATCATCGGATTAATGGATAAAGAAGATGTGGCACATTATATATACAATGGAATATTACACAGCCA
Organism: Monodon monoceros; assembly: GCF_005190385.1. NCBI lineage: Eukaryota > Metazoa > Chordata > Mammalia > Artiodactyla > Monodontidae > Monodon > Monodon monoceros. The sequence continues at coordinate 86,715,398 of NW_021703782.1, read as the reverse complement.
TAAAAAGAAACGAAATTCAGTTATTTGTAGTGAGGTGGATGGACCTGGAGTCTATCATACAAAGTGAAGTAAGTCAGAAGGAGAAAAACAAATACCGTATGCTAACACATATATACGGAATCTAAGAAAAAAATTGTCATGAAGTGCCTAGGGGTAAGATGGGAATAAAGACACAGACCTACTAGAGCATGGACTTGAGCATATGGGGAGGGGGAAGGGTAAGCTGTGACGAAGTGAGAGAGTGGCATGGACATATATACACTACCAAACCTAGGGTGGATAGCTAGCGGGAAGCAGCCACATGGCACAGGGAGATCAGCTAGGTGGTTTGTGACCACCTAGAGGGGTGGGAGGGAGGGTGACAGAAGAGAGAAGAGATATGGGAACATATGTATATGTATAACTGATTCACTTTGTTGTAAAGCAGAAACTAACACACCATTGTAAAGCAATTATACTCCAATAAAGATGTTAAAAAAATTAATTAAAAAGACAAAACATAAAAATAAAAGAGGAAAAAAGAAAAAAAAATCAAGCCTTGGCTATGAGGGTAGAGTTTAGGTGGGGCTGGAACTTAGGCAGGGTTGGGTTTTTGGGGGGCAGGACCTAGCGTGGTAGGGGGGTGATGTTTGAGCATGGGGTGGGGCCCAGGCAGGGCGAGTTCAAGTGTGGGGCGGGGCCTCTGCTTAGGACCTGTGCCGAAGTGGAGATGCCACACATGGAAAGGGGGGCCTCCGGTGTGTGGGGTTCCAGAATCTGGAGGTAGGGCCCTGAGTGAAGGAGGGTGTGTGGGTGGGATTTAGGCCCAGCGAGTTGGAGGGGGTCTCAGAGGTGGTCTCTGAGTGTAGAGGTGGGGCCCTGGGTGGGGGTGTAAGGGTGAGGCTTGGGCCCTGCACAGCGGGAGGGAGGCTCCGAGGGCAGAGGTTTAGGCCCGGGAGCCCAACAGGCTCCCCAGTGCCTAAATGGACAGGGAAAGCACTGGCCCCGTTCCCTTCCGTTCCTTAGTGCCCCTCCCCCACCATCTCCCCAGGGTCTCCTCAGTCCCCGCTGGACCCCTAACCGTGGGTGGTCCTGCTGGGTGTAGGAACTCCTTCCCTCCCCCAACCACCCCTCAGGGGCACCAGTCCCATCCCGCCTCCACTTCTCCTCCCCCTTCCTTCCCGGTCTATGGGGGTTCCTCCCATCTCCTTAGGTGTCTGTGGTCCCCCTCCAGTGCCTGGTAGGTGCCCTAGTTGTGAGGAAATGCGAATTCCACGTTCTCCTAGTATGGCATCTTGACTCTGCCCTGGTTAGACTATTTAAATAAACCGCATGGAATAGTATGCAACCACTGAAAAAGATTATTTTTGACATATATATAACTTTTTTGAATACCAAAATCTTTAAAATGATTGTTTCCAGCTGATGAATTATGGTTGCAATATTTCCTTTTCACTTTTTTGTATATTTAAAATTGCCTGTAACAGTATATGTTATTTTTATAATAGAACAAAGTATTTTTAATGCCTAGTAGAAAAAGGATCACAATCTGTAGTGTCTAATTTTCTCTTTTGGCAATTCTCCATTGACCTGATGGAAGTATTGATTTACCATCACTTGTATAGGTAACATGCCTAGATACTTATATGTTAACTCTGCCACTCTCATTTTAGGGAGGTAGTCCTGGGTTGATGAACTGGTTGCCCTTGATCCAGTACTTGTGTGAGGAAGGGGAGGGGGAAGCTATTTTGAACTAGGTGTTGTTCCCATTGCTTGTAGTTTTTATGGCCTGTTTGACTTATGATTTTTTTAACTAGGGGAACTTTAATCTTAGTCAACAGCTGCTCTTTCTGCCCTCAGAAACCTGGCTGGAGATGCAGTGAGCAAATGTACTATATTGGATCCCTCCGATGCAGCACTTGAGATTCTCTGTGCCTCACCTCTATTTCCAGCAACTACTTTATCAACCAGCTTCCCCCAGGTGGAACCTGACAGCACCTTGCCCCTCTTACTTACTGCCTTGCAGTGTTCTGAGACTCACGAGAACCAACTTGGCCCTCATGAATGTACAAACCAGCAGTATGGGCAATCCTCAACCAATAGGGATGGGAATGATGGATAAGTGTTCCTCCCTTTCTTCCCCTGCATAGATGGTTCTTGAGGGATTCAATAAGATTTATCAGAAAAATCTGCAGCATCAATAAATCAGTTACTTATAGTGGTGGTCAAAACCATAACACATCCTACTATGGGGTCTTTCTTCTTCCATGTTTCATCCTCTCTGTCCCTCACTACTGCTCTCTGTGATCATATTCATTATTAGAGTTTGGAGATTTTTAAATGATTTTCTACGTGCACAATTATGTCATTTGCAGATAAAGACAGCTTTATGTCTTCCTTTCAAGCCTGCATGTCTTTTATTTCTCTCTCTGGTCTTTTTGAATTGACGAGGACCTTCAGTATAATGTTGAATAGAAGTGACAGTAGACATCTTTGCCTTGTCCCTGATCTATGTTTCACATTAAACATGTTTGATGTGATGATGTTAGGGTGTGGTCCTTATTCACTCCCTAAAATGGGTGCATTTTAATGTAAATAAATTGTATTTCAGTAAGTTGTTTTTTTAAAAAGCTAACACTACTAAATAGATGAAGGTGAAATACAGGTAGTTTCAAACAAGCAAAAATGAAGAGATTATGTCACCAAGAAATCTGCACTAAAAGAATTAATAAAAGAATTTCCTGAAGGAAGACTGAAGGTAAAAGATATCAGATGAAACTTCGATGTAGAAGAAGGAATGGAGAGCATTAGAAATGCTAAATATGTGACTAAATATAAAATATTATACTTTTTTCTTAATTTCCTTAAAAGACAACTGATTATTTAAAGTAACAATGTAACATTGTATTGTCAGGTTTATAACATACATAACTGAAATAGATGACAAAACAGCACAATTTGTAGTCGTAAGTGGAATTATTTTAAATGGTTCTTATATTTTATGTGGGTGGCACAATATTAACTTAAAGTACACTGTGATAAGTTAAGGATACATAATGAAAACCCTAGGGTTACCACTAAAAACATAATACAAAGAAGTATGGCTAAAAATTTATTAGAGGAATTAAAGTGATATGTTAGAAAAAATACAATTAACCAAAATAAGGCAGGAAAACAAGAGGAAAACCCACAAAACAGTGAGCAAATAGAAAAAAAATCACAAGTGATAGGCCTAAACATAAACATTTCAGTAATTTCATTAACTATAAATGGATAAAACATTTCAATTAAAAGGCAGAGTTTGTCAGACTGGATAAAAATGTAAGATATAAGAATATACTGTTTACAAGAAACAAGCTATCAGTGCTAAGACACAGATATGTTTAAAGTAAAAACATGAAAAAATATGTATATGCAAATACTGAACATGATAAATCTTGGGTACGCAAATTTCTGTCTTAGGTTCTGTCTCTTAGGGAACCTGATCTAAGATGAGTCCCAAATGAAGATATAGCATCTATGAGTCATTCAAAATGTTCTGATCCTATAATTGCACCTAGTATTCATTGGATCATAAGCAACTTATTACAGTCATTTTCCAAGACTATGCATGTAGGATCTCCCCCATATTCAAGTGGTTCGTGTAAGCTTGAGGCACTTTCCAAAATCATGAGCATCCTTGACTGGCCCTTAACATAATGATATGATCAGGTACTGTCATTAAATTACACACCATGTCCCAGCACATCTGTGTGATTGGAGAGAACTTACACAGGTCCTGAGTCCTCTTCCAACTGTGATGAATTCCCAGACTGCATACTAATCCTTTCACCACTCAACTCTGCCATCTTACAAGGAAGTTCAGAGCAGGTGGGACTGGCACGCTGCCCATTTAGACTTTCTAGTCATAACTGCAGCTTTGGGATGCTATCAGAGAAAATCCCAAGTACCTTTACAAACTTAACTGGACCAAATCTTTCCCAGTTTTTCACAGGGAAAGTCTCCACTGGCAAATTGTATGTGAAACATGGACACATGACATATTCAGGTTGTCTTTCCCTAGAGAAACTTGGATTTATGACACACTGTTTCATTTTTATCATTTAGGAATATTGCAGAGCCATACAATCACGCCATCCAGAAGGGGGGAAAATTCTTCATATTTGCCCACAAATTCAGCGTTTCTAATGTTCCTCGTTTCTTCCTATAAATCTGAATTTTCATGAGTTGTCATTTATCCTCAGTCTGAAGAAGTCTTTTTAGCATTTCTTATTGAACAAGTCTGTTGGCAACACATTCTCTCAGCTTTTGTCTATCTGAAAATGCCTTTATTTCACTTTCATTTGGTGGGGCTGGTTATTTTTATTTTTATTTTTTTAATTTTTTTTTTTGTGGTACGCAGGCCTCTCACTGTTGTGGCCTCTCCCGTTGCAGAGCACAGGCTCCGGACGTGCAGGCTCAGCGGCCATGGCTCACGGGCCCAGCCGCTCCGCGGCATGTGGGATCTTCCCGGACCGGGGCACGAACCCGTGTCCCCTGCATCGGCAGGCAGACTCTCAACCACAGCGCCACCACGGAAGCCCGGGCTGGTTATTTTTAAATCAACTTTATTGTGGTATAATTGGGTTCATGTGTTAATGTCTCTAGGTGATGCTCCATGAGGGCAAGACCCATGACTCATTCTGAAGGGACAGTAGAGCACAGCGATCCAGAACCCAAACTCTCAAGCCAAATGCCTGAATCTGAATCTCAGCTCCACAGTCAACTACTTGGGCAGGTGCCTTAGCCTTTCAGCACCTCAGTTTCCTCATATACCGAATGAGGAAAATATAAACTACCTGTTTCAGAGAATTGTTGCAGATATTATGTGAAATACTATGTAAAAAATCTTAGAACAATGTCCAATACATAGGAATCACTATACAAATGTTTTCTATTATTGTTATTATTATTATCTATATCCCCAGCAATTAATAGAATGTTTATATCTTAGTCAATACTTAAAACATGTTGAATAAACAAGATCTTCCTAGATTATTTAAAGACTCAATGAATCGAGAAGTCACAATCACTAAGAATTCTAAGATTATTCCTTTTGTCTACTGGGTGTAAGATAGGCTCAAGGACGTATCGTACAGCATGAGGAATATAGCCAATATTTTGTAATAACTGTAACTGTAAATGGAAAGTTATTTCAACCTTTAAAAATTGTATAAAAATAAATTTAAAAAAACCAAAAAGATTATTCCTTTTGTAATTTTCCTTCTGACAGTGACCTAACTAGGCTATGTGGTCCTTGCCATGGATTCCCCTCCCAATCCTATTTTGGGCTTTGGCCTCCCTGTTCTTTCCCCTCCTCCATTAAGCTTTCAAATTCAAATAAACAAGGGTCCTCTTTTCCATGAATCTTTCCCAAATACCCAAGTACAATGTGCTCACTCCCTTCCATAGGTCTTGGAGTTTTTGTCTGACCTTCTTTTTAAGCAGTCACCATAACTTAATAACATAATTATAGCCAGACTATAATTTTTCAGATCTGAGTCATTCACTTGTATATTTCACCATAGTCATGAAGGATAAAAAGACCACAGGATCAACCAACTCCAAGCCTGAGATACAGATATCCTGGCTGCTAATCTGCTGTTGCTTCATGCCTGAGGTCAGATATTTGGGCTTCTGCTTTGAACTCTGTATTTGAGTCCCCAGGTTAGTAAACAGCCTACAATACTACAACTGGACGTGGCCCTGGTCTCCAGTCTGGATTGCAACATTGGCAACCTGATGCTGACTGCCTTCCCCACCACTAGGCAACACCCACCAGCCAAAACCCTGTGGCCAGGCTTTACTCTTTGAAACAGACATATGATAATGAAAGTCACCTGTCCAAAAAGCATCCATGTCTCCCCTCTGAAAGAGGAGTACATCCCTAACTTGGTACCAAGGCACTTTTAGCCTTTCTTACTTCATCTTCCACCAATCCCTTTCCAAGCAACTTAAATTCCAGCTACTCTGCAAGTTTTTTTTCTTTTCTTTTTTTTTTTTTTGTGAAAGATGTAGGGGTGGAGAACGGAGGGTACACAGTACATCTACGTAGAATACCTTCACCCTCATAACTAATTCCTACTTAGCCTTTAAAACCCTCACCAGTCATCATACTTAAATCAGCAAGGGCATGTCCAAAAGTTCAGCTAGTGGCTCTGCCTTATTGCAAATGCCCATTAGCTAGCAACTTTGCAAGTGAAAACCCTGTGCAAAGGGGAGATTTAGCCACGCAGGATTTAGCAGAGCAGGTGCACTCAGGCATGCCCAAAAGAGCAAAGCAAGGAGTAGCGTTTCATTCCTAGTTCTCAAAAGCTGCTATTTCTTCTTATAGATCAGTTGGCTTTTTGTGCCTGTGAACCATGTCACTGTTCTAGATCTGCAAGCCCGTGACTGTTGGCCAGAATATACGCATATGCTACCGTGTCCAGAATCTAAACAAGTGATACTCTCAGAGAGGATGTGTCTCCTACTGAAAAGCTACTGCCCCAAAGATGTAAAAGAACCAGGAGAGAGTGACTGCTCACAAGACAACTCATATCCAGCCCTGAGCAATACTGTTCCTTATTAAGGGAAGATTTGAGTTGCTACAATTCATCATAAACCTTTATAGAATCTTTTCTTCAAATATGCTCTGTTGCCCGGCACTATGTCTCACAGTTCCTCACTTTTTCAAGTGAGGGGCTCAATAATTTCTCCATTCCTGGCCTTGGCTTCAGTTAGTGTAAATGAGGCAAGCCTTTAAAAAGGCCTCAAGGAATGATGGCTGTCCTCTTTTCCCTAACTGCATCCCCACCTCCGGCTTCCATCATGATAATATAACTCTTGGTGGCTGAGCACACCTGGTGTAAGACCAGTTAAAATAAAACTCTATGTTTCTATGGTGCCTGACACTTCAAAGTAGAGGGTGGTTATCTGTTGGTTAATACATTCATTGTTAGCTTGGGTTTAGATTCTTCTTAACTTACACTTGAGAGAGAAATGACAATGACAGCCATCCTTTGGATGGCTGGGATTTATCTATGAGAAGATGCAGGAGCTGGGTCCAGGTAAAGGAACTTCTCTTGTGTTATTGTGATTTTCTTTTTTTTTTTTTTTTTTTGCGCTACGTGGGCCTCTCACTGTTATGGCCTCTCCTGGGAGCACAGGCTCCGGACGCGCAGGCTCAGCGGCCATGGCTCATGGGCCCAGCCGCTCCGCGGCACGTGGGATCTTCCCGGACCGGGGCACGAACCCGCGTCCCCTGCATCGGCAGGCGGACTCTCAACCACTGCGCCACCAGGGAAACCCCTGTGCTGATCTTTGTAACTCACTCAGCTGGTAAAGTTCCATGTCCTGCCCTTGGCCACCGTCATTAGCCAGGTGCAGCGGCAGTTTTGAGCCACAGCTGTTCCTCCTCTATCAGGTGTTGCCTTTGATCCATCAGTAATGCCTTGTGACTGGAGGGCGTTTATACCTTCCTAATCTGGAGGTTTTGATTACTGCATGGAGTCAATGCCACTCAGGAATATACGTGATTCTGAAATGCAATTTTACTCCACTGTCAGGTCTGAAGAGGTGTCCCATATATGGTGACATCTCCTTATTTGTGGGCAGAAGCTCAAATAAGAAACCTGTTCTGAACACCTACTGTATGGGTACTACGGACACTTTATATGTATAATTTCCTTTGACCCTCACAACAACCTTGTGAGGTCAATGATATCAGCTCTCTATTAGAAAAGTGATATCTGAGAATCTGAAATAACTTGCCCAGAGTCATACAGCTACTATGTGATGACTTGGGTTTGAAACTGATGCCAAACTTGTGTTTTCCCGTAATTTAATTTAGGGATGGTTAATATATTTGGATCGTAGAAACTTTAGGGAGCTGCTGGGTAAAGCCTTTGGATCTTTAGGGTACGGAGGACTCAGGTTCTCCAGTTGTTGGATTTCTGGGTGGTGGTACAATTTATGAGACAGTAAATGCAGAAGGGGCAGGAGTTTGTGGGCATACATATGCCTCAGTTATTCCAGGTCTTCACCCAGATCACCTCAACAGCATCTGAGATGCATACAAAATGGCACCTAAGTGATTAAATCAAAGCAGACTTGTCTGCCCAAGCAATAACTATAGAATAGATACAATGTAGCCCGAAGGTTTAGCCATCCTCTCTTTTGCCTGTCTGCAGAGAAAGTACATTATCTGCACACATTCTCCATTCTTCCTTTCCTTTCTTCCTTTCTCTCCTCTCATTTCCTTTTCCTTTCTTGATTTCCTCTGTTCTTTTTTCTTTGCTTATTTACTTTTCCTCTAATTCATTCTTCAACAGTAGATTCTTATTAAACATCACATACATGTGGAAGCATTCTACTTACAGAGATGAATTGTGGTCAATTATTGCCATCCATGAACTAGCACTCTGATTTGTGTAATAAGACGTGTACATAAAAATATATAATACACAAGATGAAAGGCATTACTGGTCTTAGGAGAAGTTTGGAAAAATATGTAGTGGGGGTAAAATGAAGGATCAGGTTACTTTTAACTGAAGATGAGCCTTCAAGGATGGATGAAATGAATGGATAGGATATAGGCATATAAAACAAAGGGGAAAGGAACCTGCCAAAAGTTCTGTGCTCTGCAGAATAATGCCCCCCACCCAAGAATGTCCACAGCCTTTTAATGCCCCAGAACCTATGACAATGTTAGGTTACACGGCAGAGTGGAATTAAGGTTGAGGATGGAATTCAGGCTGCTAATAGAGTGACTTTAAAGTAGGGAGATGATCCTGGGTTATCTGGGTGGGCCCAGTAAGGTCCTTCTTAAAGGTGGAAGAGGGAGGCAGAAAGAGAGAATCAGAGGCGATGTGATAATAGAAGCAAAGTTGTAGAGATGCTATATTTATGGCTTTGAGGATGGAAGGGATATGGTCATGAGTCAAGGAATGAGGGTAGCCTCTAAAAGCTATAAAAGGCAAGGACTAGATTCTCTCCTAGAGCCTCCAGGAAGAAACACAGCCATGCCAATGTTTTGATTAGCCCAGGGAGACCTATATCAGACTTCTGACCTCTAGAACTGAAGGATAATAAATGTGTGCTGTCTGAAGCCACTGAGTTGGTGGTGTTTTGTCACAGCAGCAAATGGAAAACTAATACAGGAGAAATCACATGGTAGAAGGGTGGAAGTTTGATTGTATTTTTTATGACACAACGTCCACAAAGGAGAAAGTGGGAGATGAGGCTTGGCAGGCAGGCAAAAGTCTAGCCATGAAGGGCAATAGGGCGCCACTGAAGTTTTTAGAGAAGAGAGTTACAGGATCAGATCTGCATGTAAGAATGACCATTGTGGCAGTTGTGTGAAGGAGAAATTACAGGGAACAGGTCAGGAAAATCAGTTAGGAAGCTGCTGGAATGGTTTAGGCAAGAAGTGATGAGGCCTCAGGGAGAGCAGTGTAATGAGAAGAGATAAGAGCAGTCATTCATTCATTTGTTCATTCAAGAAATTATTTTTGAGTGTCTGCTATGCACCAGGCACTGCTGTAGGTGTCAGGGATATGGGCAAGCCCATGGCTGACATTCTAACCCTCCTTCAGGACTTATAGTCTAATGGGTATAGGGAGGCAATAAAGAAATAAGTATATAATGTGTTAGGAGTGATAAGATCTCTGGAAAAAAGTGGAGTGGGGAAAGATGCCTAGAGAGTGACAGATGTGCACAGAGGACTATTTCAATGGGACGCTGGGGAAGGTCTCTCTGAGAAGGAGGTATTTGAGCACAGATCTGAAAGAAGAGAAGAAAAGAATCAAGCATGTATCTTGGGGTGACGCCTTCCTGGCAGACAGCAGAAAGGGAAGTGCATTCTCAGTAAAGTGCAGAGGCTGGAATGGCTGGAGGAAATGAACAAAGGTGTGAGTGGTGGGAGCTGAGGTCAGAGGTGTGGAGTACAAGCATCTCACGGGCAGCTTTGGTGATCACTGTGAAAACTCAGGCTACCCAATAAGATGAAGGCATTCTGCTTTTAGAATTGATAGGGCTGGGAAGCTGTTGAAATGGAGAGCCAGGAGTCTGAGAATAATGGGCAGTCTTCTCCTATGGCTTCAGTTGTAAAATTCATCCTGAGCCAGACGTTCCCATCAGATGTGCCCACCCGAAGGAAGCCCACTCAGAAGAACACGGGAAATGTGAGCTGGGATACACATCATCACACAATCATCCAAATCCAGCTTGACTGTGAAGTGGGTGCTTTGCATAAAAAAAATTTCCATCTTGCTTTCCATGCTTTCTTCATGGGTCAAAACCAGATTGGAGGTACACCAACAGAGAAAATTTGGGTCCCAAATTTTTGTACATTAGCCTGGTTAGAGACAAGCCAAGAATTCCGTTCAACTTACAACTAGAAAATATCCCACAGCAATGATGGCACCAGGTGTGGTTTGGGATGTGCCCCTTAACCTTTCTAGGTCTCAGATTGCAAATGGAGGAACGGAGGATTGTTTAGTTTCCAAGAGATCATCTGATCTCTTCAAGGCCTTTTGATTATAGGACCCACAGTTCTACACCTGAAATAAAGGCCTCAAGTATATTCAGTAAATAGGCTCACAGACAAAGGAGGAGAAATCAGGGGTCTTCAATGTTTGGGATTTTATGTGGCCTCGTATTTTGATATTATAGAGCAGGAAAGCATCCATTGCAGGGATAAGAGCACAGACCCATGTTTTTTCTTTTCTTTTCTTTTTTTGCGGTACGCGGGCCTCTCACTGTTGTGGCCTCTCCCGTTGCGGAGCACAGGCTCCGGATGTGCAGGCTCAGCGGCCATGGCTCACGGGCCCAGCCGCTCCGCGGCATGTGGGATCTTCCCAGACCGGGGCACGAACCCGTGTCCCCTGCATCGGCAGGCGGACTCTCAACCACTGCGCCACCAGGGAAGCCCCAGACCCATGTTTTAATTTCAATTCCATCTCTTACTGGTTGTGGTGTAGAATAAGCCAGGGTACAAATACACAAACATATAGTAATAACCATAAGACTTTGAACTCATTATTTTCCCCCCTCTGAGGCTCAGAACATCATCTGTAAATTGGGGACATTCATATCTATGCCATAGTGTTATTGTGAGATTTAGAGAAAAGACAGGCAGGAAATGTTCATGAGGCCCTTTACCATTTAAGGGTGTTAAAATGGGAAGAAAATACTGTTCCTGTTACTTTAAAAAGAAAATTAAAAATAAGAATTCCATTAGAAGTTGAACACTGCAATAATCCCAATGAGGAGCAGCACATTAAAGACACTGGCTCGGGGGGAAAGTCCAGGTTCTCCACAGTTGCTCCTAAAGCAGCAGAAGGTCTCAGATGCGCAATCTCTGCAACAGTCAACCTAAGAATTGAGGGCGAGCACTTTCTTGCTCTGTAATCCTTGACTCCTACTCAGACATCTTATTAGCTCACCAGGAGTTCCCTTAACACTGACTGAGAACCACAGCCCTAAGGGGAACTCAGGGACTGTTCAAAGTAACACTGATTTCATCTAGGCTGTATACATCCCCAGCAATCTTGCTGAGAGAGGGGCCAAGTGGGCCAGCAGGATCTGCCCCTTGACTTACCTGCTCTGCTCCCTAAGGCAGGGCTGTGGTGGGGGGGCTGGCCCTGGAGCCTGCATTTCCCCAGCACCAGTGTGAGCTGCAGTGGGCCAGTGGGAGGCCCTGGCAGGAAATGAAAGAGGAGGAACGGACACACCACGGTACTTCCCCATTTCTCTCTCTGCTCAGGGAGGAATCTCTGAAATCATTGATGTCCTTTCCATGGCTCCACCTGCCACCTGGTGACCCCACACCCTGAACTCTGGCTTCCATCCTTTGTCACTTCCGTCTACAGATGGAAGACATTTCCTTTGATGTTAGGTGGGTTGATTTGCTGTCCCCAGTTTGGCTTTGCAGCTTTTCTTTTACCTATGTAAGCAATTCGCTACATTAATTTCCCTCTGTTTTTAATGCCTAGAATGCTTTCCTTCCTGGGTGGACTCTAGCTGATGGAGCCACATTGAGAGTTGGCTGCACCCAGGGCGGGGTTGATGAGTTCAGAGGGGTCTCACAGAGCAGCGGCACCCTGGAGGCAGCAACACACTCTAGGGTTGGTCTATGGTCAAGTTGGTCCAGAAATTCATCCTTATCTGTGGTCCTGAGCTGATTTAAACTCTAGGAAGTAGACTCACTGATTCTAAACTAGCAAGATTAAAAAAAATAAATCATAATGTCCATTTAAAAATTCTGATGAGAAATGGAACTGCCACATGGACCAGAACAATCTTGTCAGCAGGACTCACACAGTCCTTCATACAGAAGCCTGATAGAATCAGAGGGAAATTTGGAAGGACTAGAGATGGAAGACCTTATGTGTTTAAATGTTGAATAGCCAGGCTCTGAGAGCCCACAGTATCCACTGCCACAACAGAGACGGCCTTGACAATCTGCCAATGTCATTTATCAGGAAATTCATATCAACAGGATAGACAGCTCCTACCCTCCTGGAACGTACAATAAGTCTCCAAGTCCAGTGGCCATTCCCTGGGGAGAACTCTGACAGGCACTGCCCACATCCGCCTCTGTGACCCCTTTACCTACACTTCCATGACTGACCATGCCCTGCTCCAATGAATACACTGTTGCTTTGGATCTCTGTTACCTGGAGAAAAAGTGTCAATCATTCTTCAGTAGGAAATGGTCATGGACTTAGGTGAGGCAGATCCCAGAACTGGTCCTTCCCAGACCTCCGGAGGGAGACAGGGCTCCTAGGGAAGTTACCGTACAAGTGAATCTAAAGCGTGGCCTGCTGAAAAGTCAGGCCACACACGGAATGAAGCATCCTCCTCTAAGTTTAACAGTAAGTAAATGAGGTCATTCCCCCTATGGGAACCATCAGGAACCATCAGGAACTTAGGGATCATGTGATTTCTGGTGACCACAGGCCAAGGCAACACTCACACACAAGCACACTCACACACACACCCTGCAATAATAGCAGGGTCATCTCAACAGCAAATGAACCATTCAATATCATTGGTTGAGCAGCATCATACATGCACTCACTAAAGCTGGCATCGGAAACCTTGGCCTTCCGGAGGACGGATTATGTTCTCTACATCTCTCTCCAAGAGGCACTTGGAAGCAGGAGAATTTTACCATCCTCTTTTGGGGCTCCATAATCTAATAATCTATGCTTTACGTCTCAAAAGACAATTTTATGACCTCAAGACCAAATTTTTGGAAGAGTAAGGAGGGCAGCACCCGAGGGGTGTGCTGGTAAACCAATTCTCAAAAAAAAAAAAAAATTGAATTTATAACTTTGGACAATTTCTGGATAAATCTTTCCACCATGGCTGATTTTAAACTACCCAAGTGAAACCAACCAACTGGCAAAATTCCTTTATATTTGACAAAATTCTCTCTCATGAGCTGGGACAAAACACATGACTGGAATTTCTGTCCCTCAAAATGAACCATCATCCCTCAAAATGAACCACAGTAGGAACTCAAGAAAATCCAACCATTAAAATCCAATTTTAATCCATGATTAAAATTTACTTGTAGTTTTCTCTGCTACCTAGAGCTGTGGAGAAAAATTCTTACCATCATAAGGATCTCAAGTCTATCTCTCACAGAGATTATGTTTGCTTATTTGTCTGTTTATTTATTTATACCTTCTTTTTTTCAATAAAGGATTTAAGGTGGATTACTTAAATACATTCAATATAAAAGGAGATAAAATTGAATTTAAAATAAGTAGATGAGAAAAGTGGGACAAAGAGAAATTTTATTAGTAATAGAGAAAAAAAGTGAAATCAGGAGTGAGTTTAGCACACAAAATACATGGTATAAGGCTTTCTGAGCCATTCAGAGCGCATGTGGGAACAAATAGACATTCAGTGATGAGCCACTCACAGGAGTTCCCGTGTCCAGATTTTAGTGATCTGGCCATCTGTGCAGAGTAATGTGGCAACTGGGTCCCAGTGGGTCCATTTGGACATGAATGTTACACCCAGGACCTCTATGGAAAGGTGGTAAATGGGTCTAGTGTCCTCCTGTCTGCCTGCGGAGGCTCTTGGCAGTCTAATGGTCTCCCGTTGCCCTGCCGATTTGTCAGAATTGCTGCTCTGGAGCAAACCCCAGTCTCCAGGAACAAGCTCGCTAGGGGCACTCTCTGGATGGTGAATTCATCAAGCCCCCTCTAAGTCACACTGGCAGTCTATGAGAGCTTTGATCCAGCTCCGCACAGACAGCGCCTGTCAAGCAGAAGAGTGGCCCACGCTTTCTCCAGGTGCCAATAACCCAGAAGAGCCAAAAAATCAGCTCTTGGGACATGCGTAAGCAAAGAGGCCAGAGAAGAAGAGAATCATTCAAATGGACATATATCTGGGCTTCAGTTACATATGGTCACTGAATGCCTAGGATAGGAACTTTGGCAGGCTTTTCATGTGTTATGATTAAGCTCCAATATTAGTCCCCACTTGGTTGCCCAGGGCCCCTGGGGAAACCCGCAAGTGTCTCCTCTATGCTGGGCTCATTCCCTGAGTTGGCTCCATTATTAGGGATGTGTTCCTGCTTAATAATAATAAAAAAAAAAGTATTGACATACGTGATTGGCATTGAGCAATGAGTTGAATGGAAGCACCATACCTAACTCTGCCAGGCATTCCAACCCCCCCAAGGTTGTCAGTGGGGTCTTTATGGCAAGGTCTTGCTCCTCCTGGGGTCCCACCTGGGTTAAAGCTCCTTTTCCCAAGACTATGGGACTCCTAGTGCCTTTCATCCCCGTGCCCCATACCCTTGTGCTCAGCCAGGCCTGGTACATGTTGAGATTGCCAAACTCTCTGGGCTCTGTGCCTTCATGCTTGGCTGTACCTCCAGAGCCCAGCTCTGTAGCCAGGACAGTTTCCTCAATGTTCTTTATCTCACGCCAGGCCCATCCCACTTTCATGCCTTCTCTGAGTCTAAATCTGCAGATAAGACCCTTAGAGTGATGTTCTGGGGAGACTGCATTAATCTGGCATTGGTCCATCAGCATTTAGGGGAGCAGTTCATGGCAGGGGAACAAACATGCAGATCCTGAGAATTCCATATGCTGAATATCGGTGGGAATTGGCAGAACCTGCTCAGTGTTGCATGCCCAGCCCTCAGAGAAGACTTGCCCTCTCCAGTCTCCAGTCAGTCACATCCAGCCACAAATATCCTATGAGCAGTTCATCAAAGCTATCCAGGCCTCAGCTATAGGCAAAGATTCCCTTTGGAGACAGCTTTGCTATTGTGAGAAAAACACAGAGCTTAGAATCAGCAGAACTGAGTTCAAAACTCAATTTCATTTATTAGATGCACGACCTTGCTTAAGATAGTGTCTCTGAATTTCCACTTTTTTATCTGTAAAATGGGAATAGTAAACATATCTTTCTAACTAGATTGAGTCAAGGTCTAAAAAAGAAAATATATTTAAAAATTCTTCATAAACTGAAGCGCAATATAATGTTATATATTATAGTTATTTATAACTGACTTCTCAAAGAGTCTGTTAAAATTTTAAAAGGCAAAGTGAATTTAAGGAAGTTCCAGATTTCAGTAAATGGCAAAGTAGCTTGGCCAGACTAACTCTTCTACAGATAACAATAATAAAATGTGTACAAAATATTTTTTAAGAGCATTGGAGAGTACCACAAAGTGGCAGAAACTGAATGGGAGATCAATCTTTGTTAGAAAGGAAATGCACTGGTGAGATTTGTGAATTAGCAGCTTTTTACCTGAGGGCATATTCCAATCCCTGTAACTCAGAATGGTAGAAAACTACAGCCCTGCTATCTTGAGGTGTCAAAGAATGGAGTTTTGAGCTGGCAAAACTACTGAAAAGTGTGTGTGTGTGTGTGTGTGTGTGTGTGTGTGTGTGTATGCACGTTTAGGGTGGGGGAAAGATCCTGGAAAGGAGGCAGCAACAGAGGCAGTGAGAGCAAAAATCTGCAAATAGATTCTGCTAAAAGTACTGGTTGACTGCTGAAGAAGGAAGAATACAGAACCTGAAAGCTGAAATAACTGCACTGATTATTTCCTCCCCAGAGAAGACACAGTTTGGAGTTTAATTTCAGCCAGTTAATTAAACAAATGTAAACACTCTTCCAAAGAAGATAACAAAATCCACAGTCTCTACAATATACCTTCCAAACTGTCCACATATAATTAAAAAATTACTAGACATTCGAAGAAATAAGAATCTATAACCTGTATTTCACAGATAAGCAGTATGTTCAATAACTTCTAAGAAAATATGTCAGTGAGTTAAGAACAAGAGATATCAGCAAATAATAGCAACTATTTTTTAAAAAGCAAATTTTAGAGATTTAAAAAAGCAAATTTAAAGCACAAAACAGAATATTAAAAATGTCAGGAGTTTCAAGATGGCGGAAGAGTAAGACACAGAGATCACCTTCCTTCCCACAAATACATCAGAAATACATCTATATGTGGAACAACTCCTACAGAACACCTACTGAACGCTGGCAGAAGACCTAAGACCTCCCCAAAGGCAAGAAATTCCCCATGCACCTGGGTCGGGCAAAAGAAAAAAGAAAAAATGGAGACAAAAGAATAGAGACAGGACCTGCACCAGTGGGAGGGGGCCGTGAAGGAGGAAAGGTTTCCACACACTAGGAAGCCCCTTCTCAGGGCAGAGGGGGAAAGCTTCGGAGCCATGGAGGAGAGCGCAGAAACAGGGGTGCAGAGGGCAAAGCGGAGAGATCCCCACACAGAGGATCTGTGCCGACCAGCACTCACCAGCCCGAGAGGCTTGTCTGCTCTCCAACCGGGACGGGTGGGGCTGGGAGCTGAGGCTCAGGCTTCGGAGGTAGGATCCCAGGGAGAGACCTGGGGTTGGCTGCATGAACACAGCCTGAAAGGGGCTAGTGCGCCACGGCTAGCCAGGAGGGAGTCCGGGAAAAGGTCTGGAAATGCAAAGAGGCAAGAGACTTTTTCTTGCTTCTTTGTTTCCTGGTGCGCGAGGAGAGGGGATTAAGAGCGCTGCTTAAAGGAGCTTCAGAGACGGGCGTGAGCCATGGCTATCAGCGCGGACCCCAGAGACGGGCATGAGATGCCAAGGCTGCTGCTGCTGCAGCCACCCAGAAGCCTGTGTGCAAGCACAGGTCATATCCACACCTCCCCTCCGGGAGCCTGTGCAGCCCGCCCCTGCCAGGGTCCCATGATCCAGGGACAACTTCCCTGGGAGAACGCACGGTGAGCCTCAGGCTGGTGCAATATCACGCTGGCCTCTCCTGACGCAAGCTCGCCCCACACTCCATACCCCTCCCTCACCCCCGCCCCCTCGCAGCCCGAGTGAGCCAGAGCCCCCTAATCAGCTGCTCCTTTAACCCCGTCCTGTCTGAGCGAAGAACAGATGCCAGAGGGCGACCTACACGCAGAGGCGGGGCCAAATCCAAAGCTGAACCCCAGGAGCTGTGCGAACAAAGAAGAGAAAGGAAGATCTCTCCCAGCAGCCTCAGGAGCAGCAGATTAAATCTCCACAGTCAACTGGATGTACCCTGCATCTGTGGGATACCTGAATAGACAATGAATCATCCCAAATTGAGGAGGTGGACTTTGGGAGCAATGATATATATATATGTTTTCCCCCTTTTTCTCTATTGTGAGTGTGTATGTGTATGCTTCTGTGTGTGATCCTGTCTGTATAGCTTTGCTTTTACCATTTGTCCTAGGGTTCTGTCTGTTGGTTTTTTCTTTTGTTTGTTTGGTTTTTTAGTATAGTTTTCAGTGCTTATTATCATTGGTGAATTTGTTTTTTGGTTTGGTTGTTCTCTTTTTCTTTTTTATTCAATTACTTAAAAATATTTTTAATAATTATTTTATGATTTTTATTTTAATAACTTAAAAAAAATCTTTTTCTTTCTTTGTTTCTTTTCTCCCCTTTATTCTGAGCCGTGTGGATGACAGGCTTTTGGTGCTCCAGCCAGGCATCAGGGCAGTACCTCTGAGGTAGGAGAGCCAAGTTCAGGACATTGGTCCAACAGAGACCTCCCAGCTCCATGTAATATCAAATGGCAAAAAGCTCCCAGGGATCTCCATCTCAACGCCAAGACACAGCTCCACTCAACGACCAGCAAGCTACAGTGCTGGACACCCTATGCCAAACAACTAGCAAGACAGGAACACAACCCCACCCATTAGAAGAGAGGCTGCCAAAAATCATAATAAGGCCACAGGCACCCCAAAACACACGACCAGATGTGGACCTGCCCACCAGAAAGACAAGCTCCAGCTTCATCCATCCACCAGAACACAGGCACTAGTCCCCTCCACCAGGAAGCCTAAACAAACCACTGAACCAACCTAAGCCACTGTGGGAAGACACCAAAAACAACAGGACCTAAACCATGCAGGCTGTGAAAAGGAGACCCAAACACAGTAAGTTAAGCAAAATGAGAAGACAGAGAAACACACAGCAGATGAAGGAGCAAGGCAAAAACCCAGCAGACCTAACAAATGAAGAGGATATAGGCAGTCTACCGGAAAAAGAATTCAGAATAATGATAGTAAAGATGATCCAAAATCTTGGAAATAGAATGGAGAAAATACAAGAACATTTAACAAGGACCGATAAGAACTAAAGAGCAAACAAAAAGTCATGAACAACACAATAAATGAAATTAAAAATTCTCTAGAAGGGATCAATAGCAGAATAACTGAGAGAGAAGAACGGATAAGTGACCTGGAAGATAAAATAGTGGAAGTAACTACTGCAGAGCAGAATAAAGAAAAAAGAATGGAAAGAATCGAGGACAGTCTCAGAGACCACTGGGACAAAATTAAACGTACCAACATTTGAATTATAGGGGTCCAGGAAGAAGAGAAAAAGAAAGGGACTGAGAAAATATTTGAAGAGATTATAGTTGAAAACTTCCCTAATATGGGAAAGGAAATAGTTAATCAAGTTCAGGAAGCACAGAGACTCCCACAGACAATAAATCCAACGAGAAACACGCCAAGACACATATTAATCAAACCATCAAAAATTAAATACAAAGAAAAACTATTAAAAGCGGCAAGGGAAAAATAACAAATAACATACAAGGGAATCCCCATGAGGTTAACAGCTGATCTTTCAGCAGAAACTCTGCAAGCCAGAAGGGAGTGGCAGGACATATTTAAAGTGATGAAAGGGAAAAACCTACAGCCAAGATTACTCTATCCAGCAAGGATATCATTCAGATTTGATGGAGAAATTAAAATCTCTACAAACAAAAGCTAAGAGAATTAAGCATAACCAAGCCAGCTTTACAATAAATGCTAAAGGAACTTCTCTAGGCAGGAAACACAAAATAAGGAAAAGACCTACAATACCAAACCCAAAACAATTAAGAAAATGGTAATAGGAACATACATATCGATAATTACCTTAAATGTAAATGGATTAAATGCTCCAACCAAAAGACATAGACTGGCTAAATGGATACAAAAACAAGACCCATAAATATGATGTCTACAAGACACCCACTTCAGACCTAGGGACACATACAGACTGAAAGTGAGGGGATGGAAAAAGAAATTCCATGCAAATGGAAATCAAAAGAAAGCTGGAGTAGCAATTCTCGTAAAAGACAAAATGGACTTTAAAACACAGACTATTACTAGAGACAAAGAAGGACACTACAAAATGACTAATGGATCAATCCAAGAAGAAGATATAACAATTGTAAGTATTCAAGCAACCAACATAGGAGCAACTCAATACATATGGCAAATACTAACAGCCATAAAAGGGGAAATTGACAGTAACACAATCATAGTAGGGGACTTTAACACCCCACTTTCACCAATGGACAGACCATCCAAAAAGAAAATAAATAAGGGATCACAAGCTTTAAATGATACATTAAACAAGATGGACTTAACTGATATTTATAGGACATTCCATCCTATAAAAAAACAGAACACACTTTCTTCTCAAGTGCTTATGGAACATTCTCCAGGATAGATCATATCGTGGGTCACAAGTCAAGTCTTGGTAAATTTTTAAAAATTGCAATCATATCAAGTATCTTTTCTGACCACAACGCTATGAGATATGAGACTACATATCAATTACAGGAAAAAATCTATAAAAAATACAAACACATGAAGGCTAAACAATACACCACTTAAAAACTCAGAGATCACTGAAGAAATCAAAGAGGAAATAAAAAAATACCTAGTAACAAATGACAATGAAAACACGACGACCCAAAACCTATGGGATGCAGCAAAAGCAGTTCTAAGAGGGAAGTTTATAGCAATACAATCCTATCTTAAGAAACAGAAACATCTCAAATAAACAACCTAACCTTACACATAAAGCAATTAGAGAAAGAAGAACAAAAGAACCTACAAAGTTAGCTGAAGGAAAGAAATCAAAAAGATCAGATCCAAAAGAAATGAAAAAGAAATGAAGGAAACGATAGCAAAGCTCAATAAAACTAAAAGCAGGTTCTTTGAAAAGATAAACAAAATTGATAAACCATTAGCCAGACGCATCAAGAAAAAAAGGGAGAAGACTCAAATCAATAGAAATAGAAATGAAAAAGGGGAAGTAACAACTGACACTGCAGAAATACAAAGGATCATGAGAGATTACTACAAGCAACTCTAGGCCAATAAAATGGACAACCTGGAAGAAATGGACAAATTCTTAGAAATGCACAACCTTCTGAGACTGATCCAGGAAGAAATAGAAAATATGAACAGACCAATCACAAGCACTGAAATTGAAACTGTGATTAAAAATCTTCCAACAAACAAAAGCTCAGGACCATATGGCTTCACAGGCAAATTCTATCAAACATTTAGAGAAGAGCTAACACCTATCCTTCTCAAACTCTTCCAAAATATAACAGAGGGAGGAACACTCCCAAACTCATTCTACGAGGCCACCATCACTCTGATACCAAACCAGACAAAGATGTCACAAAGAAAGAAAACTACAGGCTAATATCACTGATGAACATAGATGCAAAAATCCTCAACAAAATACTAGCAAACAGAATCCAACAGCACATTAAAAGGATCATACACCATGATTAAGTGGGGTTTATCCCAGGAATGCAAGGATTCTTCAATATACGCAAATCAATCAATGTGATACACCATATTAACAAATTAAAAGAGAAAAACCATATGATCATCTCAGTAAATGAAGAGAAAGTTTTCAACACCCATTTATGATAAAAACCCTCCAGAAAGTAGGCATAGAGGGAACTTACCTCAACAAAAAAAGGCCATATATGACAAACCCACAGCCAACATCATCCTCAATGGTGAAAAACTGAAATCATTTCCACTAAAATCAGGAACAAGACAAGGTTGCCCACTCTCACCCCTATTATTCTACATAGTTTTGGAAATTTAGCCACAGCAATCAGAGAAGAAAAGGAAATAAAAGGAATCCAAATCAGAAAAGAAGGGTAAAGCTGTCACTGTTTGCAGATGACATGATACTATACATAGAGAACCCTAAAGACGCCACCAGAAAACTACTAGAGCTAATCAATGAATTTGGTAAAGTAGCAGGATACAAAATTAATGCACAGAAATCTCTGGCGTTCTTATGCACTAATGATGAAAAATCTGAAAGTGAAATTAAGAAAACACTCCCATTTACCACTGCAACAAAAAGAATAAAATACCTAGGAATAAACCTACCTAAAGAGACAAAAGACCTGTATGCAGAAAAGTATAAGACACTGATGAAAGAAATTAAAGATGATACAAATAGATGGAGAGATATACCATATTCTTGAATTGGAAGAATCAACATTGTGAAAATGACTATATTATCCAAAGCAATCTACAGATTCAATGCAATCCCTATCAAACTACCACTGGCTATTTTCACAGAACTAGAACAAAAAATTTCACAATTTGTATGGAAACACAAAAGACCCTGAATAGCCAAAGGAATCTTGACAAAGAAAAACGGAGCTGGAGGAATCAGGCTTCCAGACTTCAGACTGTACAACAAAGCTACAGTAATCAAGACAGTATGGTACTGTCACATAAAACAGAAATACAGATCAATGGAATAGGATAGAAAGCCCAGAGATAAACCCACGCACATATGGTCACCTTATCTTTGATAAAGGAGGCAAGAATATACAATGGAGAAAAGACAACCTCTTCAATAAGTGGTGCTGGGACAACTGGACAGCCACATGTAATAGAGTGAAACTAGAACACTCCTTAACACCATACACAAAAATAAACTCAAAATGGATTAAAGACCTAAATGTAAGGCCAGACAGTATAAAACTCTTAGAGGAAAACATAGGCAGAACAATGTATGACATAATTCACAGCAAGAACCTTTTTGATTCACCTCCTGGAGAAATGGATATAAAAACAAAAATAAACAAATGGGACCTAATGAAACTTAAAAGCTTTTGCACAGCAAAGGAAACCATAAACAAGACGAAAAGACAACCCTCAGAATGGGCAAAAATATTTGCCAATGAAGCAACTGACAAAGGATTAATCTCCAAAATATACAAGCAGCTCATGTAGCTCAATAACAAAAAAACAAACAACCCAATCCAAAACTGGGCAGAAGACCTAAATAGACATTTCTCCGGAGAATATATACAGATTGTCAGCAAACACATGAAAGAATGCTCAACATCACTAATCATTAGAGAAACGCAAATCAAAACTACAATGAGGTATCATCTCACACTGGTCAGAATGGCCATCATCAAAAAATCTACAAACAATAAATGCTGGAGAGGGTGTGGATAAAAGGGAACCCTCACACACTGTTGGTAGGAATGTAAATTGAGACAGCCACTATGAAGAACAGTATGGAGGTTCCTTACAAAACTAAAAATAGAAATATCATACGACCCAGCAATCCCACTACTGGGCATATACCCTGAGAAAACCATAAATCAAAAAGAGTCATGTACCACAATGTTCAATGAAGCTCTATTTACAATAGCCAGGACATGGAAGCAACCTAAGTGTCCATCGACAGATGAATGGATAAAGAAGATGTGGCACATATATAAAATGGAATATTACTCAGCCATAAAAAGAAATGAAATTGAGTTATTTGTGGTGAGGTGGATGGACCTAGAGTCTGCCATACAGAGTGAAGTAAGTCAGAAAGAGAAAATCAAGTACCGTATGCTAACACATATATATGGAATCTAAAAATAAAAAAGTCATGAAGAACCTAGGGGTAAGACGGGAATAAAGATGCAGACCTACTGGAGAATGGACTTGAGGACACGGTGAGGGGGAAGGGTAAGCTGGGACAAAGTGAGAGAATGGTAGTGTATATATGGACATATATACACTACAAAATGTAAAATAGATAGCTAGTTGGAAACAGTCGCATAGCACAGGGAGATCAGCTCAGTGCTCTGTGACCAGCTAGAAGTGTGGGACAGGGAGGGTGAGAGGGAGGGAGATGCAAGAGGGAAGAGATAAGGGGATATATGTATATGTATAACTGATTCACTTTGTTATAAAGCAGAAACTAACACACCATTTTAAAGCAATTATACTCCAATAAAATTGTTAAACTAATAAATAAATAAAAAATAAAAATGTCAGAGGAAAGAAACAGTAAACTCAAAGAAAGATGAATGGAAATTATCCAAACTAAAGAACAGAGAGGAAGATTTTTAAATCAAAATTAACAAAGCTTTAGTGACCTTTGAGACAATATCAAGCAATGTAATATACATATAATTGGAACTCCAAAAGTAAGTCAAAGAGAGAACGGAGCAGAGAAAAGTATAATGATCAAACATTTCCCAAATTACTTAGAAAGTTCAATTTATAGATGCAGGAAGCCCAGTAAACACCAAGCAGAATAAATATAATCAGTACTGTATAACATCATATCAAATGCATGAGTCCAGAGTTAAAAAGAGAATATAAAAAGCAGCCACAAAAAATCATATATTAAGTACAGAAACATAATGCCACAAATACAGCTGACTTCTTATGCGAAATCATGAAGGCCATATGCAATGGAATGATGTCTTCAAAATAATGAAAGTATAAGACTGACAACCAAGAATACTATATCCAGTAAAATTACTCTTAACATACAAAGGCAAAATAAAGACATTTTCAAGTGAACAAAAAATGAGAGAATTTGTAGCCTGGATATTTACTGTGCAAAATATTCTGAAAGAAGTTCTTCTGGCTGAGGGGCAATAACACCAGATAGAAATTCAGACAGATTAACAAAAAAGAATGAGTGGCATGAAACATAATAAGTATTATATAAACTCGAAAGAGAGTTTTCCTTTCCTCTTTCCTTTTCTTCAAAAACATATGACTATTTGAACAAAAACAACTGTAATAGTTTGTTGTTTGTTGTGGTGTTTATAGTATATATAGATTGTAAAATGTACATGTATGTTTATAATAACACAAAGGTTGATCATGTCAATAGAACCTTATCATTTCAAGTTTCCTAAATGTCATATGAAGCAGTAAAAGGTAACACTGTTAAGAGTTAAAGGTGTATATGGTAATCATCAGTTAGAAGCTGAACAGTCAGTTAAAGAAATGAAAAGAGGTACGGTTAAAAAGCCATCACTGTAGTTGGGGTAAAAGTGAATATTAGAAAGTGCTTGATTAACTCAAAATAAGGCAAGAAAGGTGGAATAGAGGAATGAAAAAATAGTTGGAACCAGTAGTAACATGATTGATCTAATACAACAATATCAATCATTATAGTAATATAAATGGACTAAACCCTCAAATAAAAGGCAGAAATTGTTAGATTGTATTAAAAAATCAACAATATGCTATACACAAAAGACGAATTTTAAATCCAATCCAAATAGAGCAAAGCAAATCTCATGACCACAACCTAACTTTAAGGTGAGTACAAAAGTGCAACCCAACCATGTGCTAAGATAGTGGAAAACCAAATATCTGTGAACATCAGCTCTCTCTCCTGCCCTGCAAATACAGGCACCATCAATGCTGGTAAAGAGAAGGAAAGAGCTGCATGTCTCTTAAACACCACATATCCACCGTCCATGCAGCTGGCTACAGTGCCTAGTAAGCATTATGACCATGGTTCCTGTGCCAAACCCAGTACCCACTGATACCATGCCTGAACTGAGGGTGGCATTTTCAGGAACCTGTGGGGTCCAAAATAGAATGGACAATACCACAGGGATAGGGAAGTGGCCAACCGAACCCTGTAGAATCCAGCATTAATGTTCATTACTCCCATAAGCATTTGAGAGAGAGATTTAGACCAGCAAAATCATCTCCTCTGTGGTTGGTATCTCACAGAAACAAATTACACCAGTTATTTTAACAGGAAGAATTTAACATAAAAATTGTAATGCAAGTAAAAGAATTGTTAACCAGATATCTGAAAAGACAAAAAGATGTACTAAGTTATCACAGAGATAGCTAATGCAGAAAGAGCTACTACCCCTAGGACTGGGGGAACAAAGAGAAAACATAGACATTAAACTCTAGAAGCGTGGATGAAGGTCCCATGAGTGGCCTAAGATCCCTATGCAGCTAGAAATTTTGGCTTCAGCTGCAGAAACACCCCGCTGCCTAGGTAAAGAAGGAAGCCTGAGGTGACCCAAGAGAAGCCCACAGAAAACTGAGAGGAAGGAGGAACTCCCTTCTCCCTCCTCCTCCTTCCTAGTCTGTCTCTGGCTCCCCCCCGTTGACAAAACCTATGATGGAACCGGGGACAAAGCAGAAATGAGGTATAAAGGCTCCAGTCCCAGCATCACAAATCTGAGTGTGGAAGGGTGAGTTTGGAGCCAAAAGACAATAGCGTAATACCTGACTCAGCTGGGCTATGGCAAGTCTAAAAGTGACTGCTGGGGTGGGTTCCCTAAGCAGGGAATTTGACATAGGAATTGGAGAGAAGGCTTTCCTAGAAAAGGGTGACTGAGTCCAAGGGAGTATGCAGGACCACAAAGTGGGAAGCCAGACTGCATGCTAGGATAAGGGGGACTGTAGAGCTGGTGTCGGGAGAGGAAAATGCAGGATGCTGGTAAATGGGGGAGCATAGCAAGGCATGAGGAGCACAGATGGTAAAGAAACAAGAAGGCATAGAAATGTGCAGGGCCTAGATGTGGAAACTCCCTCTGGGATGGCTATATGCTGGTGGGAAGGTTAAAGACATGGTTTGGATAGGGTGCTTTAAATTGAGACAGAGAGCAATAGCACTTATCCATCTGTTTATCAATCAGCCTTATTTTGTGTTTCAGAGGACAAGAGGTTTATTAAGTAAGTTTGTGTGTGAGTGTGTGCGTGCATGCAAGTGCACGCGTACATGGATGCATATCCCAGGGGACTGTTCCAGAAGAACATTGTAACATTGACGCATGGGCAATATGATATGTATTTATTATGGCTGGTGACAAGAACTGTGTCTTAATGAAGAAGGTGATTGTTATTCATGATTTCCAAATGGTTAACTAGATCCAGAGGATTTGCATTAAACCAAGTCATTCCCCTTCCATGCTTGCCGGCCATGATCGATGGAAATGTCAAGTCCCATGAGATCTCTGAACTCACATTCTCTTTCTACTAGAATTGGGGCATTTTTTTCCCCTACCATTTCTGCTCTGCGTCTCATTTCCACAAACAGTGCTGGTGATATGTCTATGGATTTGATCTTCAATTTCTGACTTCTTTTAAAGGGCGTTGTCAGCCTGCAACACAGTTTCTAAAGCAGGTATTGTTCTGGCATCCAGGAAAAAAATAAAGATGAAAGAAAGCAGGTGACTCTGAATGTGAAATGCAAGATTTCACAGAATCATGGATTTTCAAGCTGGAAAGCACAGTAGAGATTACTGAGTTCAGTGTTTTCAAACTCTGTTTTAAACACAGGAGCTGTTTACACTAGATGTTGCAACTGGTAGTAATTTTTTTTTTTTTTTTTTTTTTTTTTTGCAGTACGCAGGCCTCTCACTGTTGTGGCCTCTCCCGTTGCGGAGCACAGGCTCAGCGGCCATGGCTCACGGGCCCAGCCGCTCCGCGGCATGTGGGATCTTCCCGGACCAGGGCACGAACCCGTGTCCCCTGCATCGGCAGGCGGACTCTCAACCACTGCACCACCAGGGAAGCCCGCAACTGGTAGTAATTTTTTGAATGAACAAGGCAGAATATGTGATGGAGGACTTTTCAAGTAGAAGAACTTATAGGATCAAAGATATAGGAGTCATGACGTTGTCCAGGGTTTTCTGGAATTATAGGAGCCAAAGTGTAGGAGAGGGAGAGGGAGAGGGAATGGTGTAGGATGAACTCATTTCCTACATTTCAACTTAATCCGATGGCTAATGGTTGGAGAACTAGTGACAGATTTTAAGCAAAGGAGATACACAATCACATTTGAGTTTCAAATATATTAGATCAGAAAAAGGGGGGGTACGGGGATTTTGTAATAATCAAAATGAGAAATGATAAACTCTGTATTAGAGTACTAGGATTGGGTAATTAGGAATAGTAAGAACAAATTCAAGGAACATTTAGAAGATAGCCAGTCCGAAGTGACTGAGTAGAGAGGGGACACACGGGGATTTGGAAGAGTCTGAGATGACCCCCAGGTCTCCAGCTTGTACTACTGAGCTATTGAAGGTCTTCCCTGAACCGAGGAGCCCAGGAAAAGCAGGGGTACAATTACTATGTTTGGTTTTAGACATGTTAAGTTAGGCTCAATGTGGAATATTGAAGGCAAAACTAAAAAATGAAAGAGCCAACATAAAATACTGGTCATCTTCTGGATGGGATAACAATCTAAATAGATTGAATGGGAGACAAGACATAAAGTATAGGCAGCACCAAATATGGCTACCTAAGTTCCACTATCAACGCCAGCAAGGATGAATAAGGCAAGGCCTAGGAAGGAGGGAACATCCCAGTAGGTGAGGACTAATTTCCACACTATTGGCCTGGGCTTTCCTCCAATTCATCCCCTTGACAGGGTCTTAAAGACACAGTAGTCCATACGCAGCTTCTGAGGGAGGATACGAGCAAAGCTCGGCTTTGTCTATTCCAGTGCTTCTGCATTCTACTTCCAAGGAGGCATATAACCATTAAGCTGGAAAAGGATGTCTCCATCTCAGGGGAGATGGAGCTGTGTGGGTAGTGACTTTGGCGAGCAGTCCAACCTCAGAGAGCGAGTGTGAATTACCGCCCGCACACACAGAGTGGCTCTCCGCGACTGCCTGCCAAGGAAGAGATGGTTCTCAACCAAATCAGTCTGTGGCTGCCAAAAGCTCTTGTGAGGGCCCAGTTTTCCAGCAGGAAACATAACCTGAATTGGAAAACATGAGTGTAAGCTGGAAAACAAACAGCTCAAAATATCCGTGTCCTGAAATGAACTGTACGCCATTCTGTCTCCAGAACTGCATCCACTTAGTCAAAGGAGAAGAGGGTCAGAGGAGCCAGCAGAAGGGAGGGAGAGAGGAAGGAAAGACCAAGTGGTGGAGGGAAGAAAAGAAAGAAGGAAATTCAGAACAAAAGGAACATTGAACTTCTGCTATATGCCAGGGTCTGTGCAGGGAGTTCCACATTCATTTTCCGACGAAGTCTCTCAACAACACGATGTGTGGAGAAGTCGGAGGTCCTGGGGCTCATTAACTGGCCCAAGGTCACATAATTAATGGATGCAGCAGAGTGGGAATTTGAACTCAGATTCAATGACTCTGAAATTAATACGCTTTCACTAGAATCTTTTACCCCCTGAAAAAGGGGAAGGAGGAAGTACTATTGGAAAGCGCCTTGGAGAAGGCTTCCTGAGTCCCTAATAGATTTAAAAAAAAAGGTTGAGGGTTTGGAAGTGGCCAACATCACAGATTCCTAGTCTCTGAGTTGGACTTATGGGGAATGGCCTGAATAATTAACAAAAGCCCATAGGACCACTGTTCTTTCCTAGAAAACCTTCCCTTCTCATCTCCCTTTTTTTCTGGATTTTTCCCTGCCCTCCGAGGCTCCACTTGAGCCATTTGTATATGCATTTTCACATGTGCTTATACATACATGAAACTCTACAGGGTCAAAGGATTTAAGCAATGTTTTCAAGGCACCTGAATGATAAATGACAGGATTGAGATTTAAACCCAGGTCTTCCAACGCTTCATTCTAAGCAATTTCCGCTGCATAACAGCTGCCTCTATAACATGTGCCTACAAGAGGAGACGCAAGATAAACACTGACCATTAATTCGTCAATTCCAGCTGCTGGGATATTTGAGTGACCAGTAATCCATCAGTAATTTTACAGAAAGAGTCAGAAGGATAGGCCAATGTCAATGAGGAAATGATTATTAAAGTAGGTTAAAACTGTAAAGTGATATGCAAGTGAAAGTAATTATTATCATTTTAAGAACAGATTCTCTTTGCTCAGTTCCCAAAACCATACTTATTAGTATGTTCAAAGATGTTCAAAGACGTTCAAAGATGACCTCTGGAAAATATTACAAATGTAGGCTATTCAGTTACTCATTGAAGAAATGATTGCCTTTTCTAAAGTCTGTTTTAAATGTTAAGTGAGTTGTCCAAAGTCACAAACCTGGAAAATGGTGAAGCAGAAATAGAAATTCCAGCAATTGGTCTTCAGCAACTACAATTAAGACCACTTTACAACAATCCAATGAAGTAGGTGACATCATTAGATATGTCTCCATTGCATAAACAAGGCAATAAGCAGCTACGTTCCTTGTTCAAAGGATCCATAACCAGTAAGCAGTGGAGCTGAAATTGGCATTCAGGTTGTCTGACCCCGCAGTTGGTGGAATTAACCACAATTCTACAGGTGCTGCCTTAGATGGAAGATAGAGAGAAGACCGAAAAACATAGGACTAGCTTCTCTTTGTAATTTATAGAAGAGTAGAGCACTGAAAGGTGTTACCATCATGACCCATGACAATTATCAGCTATCTGTTCCTTAGACCCATCCCTGTCACCATCTCCACTGAAAACACCTTAATTCAGGGCCATCGTGTCTCCCACAGACAGCCTCTTATGTTCCTGTCTTCAATCTTTCCCTCCTGTTGTCCCACATTGCCACAGGAGGAATCCTTTAGAAACATGGATCTGACCATGTTACTTCCCCCAGTGAAAACTCACTAGCTCTCTATTTTCTTTAGTAAAATGCACATGGATTCTAGCACCATGTTCCCAGCCTCCACTCTGCCATGTGACCACCTCTTGGGTCTAGTCCCTTGCTGCTTCTCCACCATCCTGCACAGATTCTGCTCCTGCCACCCGGACCACTTCCAGTTCTGGGATTAAGCAATGCTGTTTCCTGCCTCTGTATGTATGCTCACAATGCTCTCTCTAGCTGGAATATTTCCTCTCCCTTGTGTATGTCTGGGGAACTCTGCAGCCAGGATACCCCGTCCTGAAGATTCCCTCTCTTTCCCATTACCCTAGGATTTCCAGTCCTTCCTCAGGCTGCTTTTGTACTAATCATACCCCTCTGTCATTTTGCGTGGTGCATATGTCCCCACAACCTAACTGATACAACCCGAAGGTAGAGACCCTGTCTTAATCATCTTTGGGTCCTCAGAGCCTAGCATAAGCGTTCAGTAAGTGCTTGTCAAAATAAATTTAGCTGGCTTCCCTGTTTCTTCCTTGCTAGTCCCCAGTCAAGGTAATAAACTGCCCATCCATGTACAGAAACCGTGTTGTTCTTTACTGCTTTCCTCCCTGCCTCTCTTTCTCTCTCTCTGTATCCTCTCTTCTCCTCCATGGACTGTGAAGGGATGAGAAAGCAAGAGGCTGGATGAAAAAGTAAACTCAAAAGCCCTAACCTAATGCTGGTTTGTATTATTTCTTCTGTGTCTGTACAAGAGAGACAGAGAAGCAGAGAGAGAGGAATGGGGAGAGGGTGAGGGCTTGCAGCTGGCTGTGAGTGGGAGTGTCCCCACTGGGCAGCATCTCACACTGGGTTTAATGGCAAGCCTACTTTGGGGGACGATGGGAACAGGGAGAAATACACTGACTGCTGTGTGTACCGATTTCAAATTGCTAGCTATACCCTTAGCTAACACTAGTGTTTCGTGTTGCAAATCCAGTGTTACCACATGAAATAGTCAGCAAGTACACTTCTGCCAGAGATGGAGTAATTTGTTACTGGCTGGAGTGAGAAGCTGACACAGTTAGCTCACAGAGATGCTTTTATTGAGATGCACAGCCTTCCCCAAATTAACCACGACTGTCCCGGGTCTCGGCGACATATGTTCTGAGCAGTAGCTCCTTGGCCAGAGCTGTTGCATTTTTGAAGAGGGTCCCCTATCTGCTGTGCAAACAGTTTCTGATTTTCCTGTCTTAGCTGTTTCATGAGGATGGTACAGGAGGGTAAGTTGGAGAGGAATACAATTCAGAGGCAGTTGGAAAAGACAGACTTCTGTCTCTGGTCTTGTCTCCCTTCCATCCATCCTCAAGCGTGTTTTGCTAAAACTCCGATCTGACCACGTCACCCTCGCTGAAATCCCTTAATGATCCCTATTATACTCAGGATGAAGTTCAAGCTTCTTAGACTAGTACGTGTGCCTGTATAATATCTGGCCGCTGCTTACTTGTCTACCAGCAAGTTTTGTCTCTGACTTTTGGATCTGGTAACACCAAACTACTTTGTCAGTTTCTGCACATATGGTTTTTGTCTCCACGCCCTCACTCAAGCAGTTTCTTCTGCTTGGAGTACCCTTTCCTGCACCCCTCACCTCTCACCCACTTTGCTTAGCAAACTTCCACTTATGGTTTAAGGCTTAGCTAAAGCATCAACTCCGCTAGCTTCTCCCAACCCTCTGGATTAATTCATTTCCTTCAGGCTCCCATAGTCCTTTTTCATTTCTCCCACTTGTGTTACAGTGATCAGGGAAGCAGTAGAATATAGTGGTTAAAAACAGAGGAAGTACCAAGGGGAGTGGTAGGAGTGGTCTGCTAGGATGCAGGCAATAAAGGGTGCGTTATATGTAGAATATGTAAAAAAAAAAAAAAAAAAAAAAGGAAAAAATGCACTAAAAGTTTTATGTACCTGCAATTCTAAACAATCTCAGTGATAAAATACTCTTTCTTACAAAGGCAGTCTATCTCCACCCCTGGCTAATAATTCAGGGTCTGCAGTGAAAACACTTAGCTCCATCATTTTACAGCATCACGTCGTGTGGCCTTGGGCACATGACTTATCTTTCTGTTCCTCAATTCCTGCCTCTGTAAAATGGAAACAAGAAAGCTATCTGCCTGGTTAGTTTGTGTGATGATTACATGAGGTGATTCATGTAAAGCACCTGGAACAGTAACTGGGATTAAGTTAACTACCATTTGCTGGTGAGTCTGTATTCCTCCCCCTGGGTTCAGCTCCCTCACTAGCTTACAGCTCTTTGAGAATCTATCTTGCTCACTGTTGTATACACTCTGCCTAGCATAAAAATCATTTGTTGAATGTGTAAATGGGTCTTATTCATCTCCGTGTGTGAAGTGCATTGCTGAGGGTGTGAATTGCTAATAGGTGCTCAGCAAATGTTTGTTGGATGAATGGGTAGTTGAATAAAAGAAGAACTCATAATAGAAGAAGAAACTTGCAAAAGGAGCTGGATGGAAGTGTCCCTGAAGAGACACAGAAATGGGGACAGAAAATGCAGAGAAAGTCAATGGTGAGAGTGAAAGAAAGAACCAAAGTTACCTCTCCTTGAACTATCCCAGAAGGTAGGGCCTAATGAAATGTAAGTCTATGAAAACTGGAGAGTCATACCTGTCAATTCCATGACCTGTAGAAGCCTAGAGGAGGGAGAGGAAAATCCATCCCATCATGGGCTCCAGGAAAATGGCAGCAGTAAACGAAAGCAACAGGAAGATTTTCCCACAGTCTAAACCCCACATAAAGACCAGAAACCTGGCTGTAAAGAGGGAAATGGGGACCTGCCAGTTTCTTGTTCCAGTTACTGTGTTAATGTCAGATTTTTTAAAAAAAATGGTTGACAAAGCTCATTAGTATAATACTCTGCATCTAGTTCTTGAAAGATATATGACTAAAATATGATCAGTATGTGGATCACTCTCAGACTTTCCAGGGTGTGACACCTCCTAAACCTAACGAGATATCCATGAAACTCTAGATTGGAGCCATTAACAGGAGAGATGGTGATTATACTCTCACGACTGTCTCATAACAACGTTTAGAATTTCCCTCCAAGGTTTCAGTTCAAGATGGCAACATAGGAAGATCCTGAATGTACACACCAAATCTACAGCTATATATGGAACAATTTCCTCTAAGAAAACCTAAACACTGGCAGAGCGACCCCTTCACATGAGGCAAACAAGGGGGAAACCACATTGAAGCAGGTAGGAAAGGCTGAGACACAAGCTCACCATAAACCCCACTCTTGGCACAGTGACTCACAATCAGGAGGGAACTCAAAGGCCAGAGCTTCTCCCTGAGGAGCAAAGGATTCATATGTCACACAGGGCGCCCCAAGTTTTAACACCAGCACCTGAGAGACAAGGCCCTAAAACACCAGGCTTTCAGGACCGATGGGGCTTATGCCCATGAGACTCACAGGGCTGTGGGGAATTGAGGAATGGCTCTTAAAGCACCCATGTGTAGACTCACCTGCCCCAGGGCCCAACACAGAAGTAGCCCCTTGAAAAGTGCCCAGACACTATGTGAAAGAAACAGGTGCTCTCAAGGAAGGTAAGCCAGGGGATGCCATCTTTGCACTGTCCCTCTGTCTCACTACAACTCACCAGTATCTCCCAGAAAGAAAGCCTCATGGCAACCATCAAGGAAAAACCTATAGTTGATTCACAAAAGAGAGTGAGAATTTCCATCTAAAATATAATTCATTAAGTTTTAGCTTTACTAAGGAGGAGGAATGGGCCACTTCTGGGTTCTGGGCAAAGTCTGCTATGGCAGCTCCACAATCGTTAGGGATCCTGGTTATATCTCTCTTCCATTCTGCTATCTTCAAAATGCAGCTTCCATTCCAGGGCCCAAAGCGGCTTTTCCAGCTCCTATTCTCACATGAGATTACATTTCCATGAGCAAGAAAGAGAAAGGAGGAAGGGGAGAGGCACAGACTTCCTTTTGAGGATCCAACCAGACCCGAAGTCATATATACATCATTCTTCCCCAATTCCAGTTGACCAGGGCTCAGTTACATTCCATGCATGGCTAAAAGGAATTCTTTATCCTAGACCCCCATAGGCTTATCCAAAAATCAAGATTCTACTAAAATAACAACAACAAAAAAAATGGATATTGGAGAAGAACTAGCAGTTTCTGCCATACAAGGTTCAAAAATCTCCCTAATATTTAGGGAAAATTGCCTCTCTGTTGTTTTTGTAACTGAAAATAATTTGTTCTCTGGAGATAAAATAAGCAAAATTATACTCGTCAAAAAATAGACTGCTTCAAGATGGCAGAACAGAAGGACGTAAGCTCACTCCCTCTCGCCAGAGCCCCAGAATCACAACTAACTGTTGAACAATCATCGACAGGGAGACACTGGAACTCACCAAAAAAGATACCCCACATCCAAAGACAAAGGAGAAGCCTCAAGGAGATGGTAGGAGGGGCACAATCACAACAAAATCAAATCCCATAACCGCTGGGTGGGTGACTCACAAACTGGAGAACAATTATACCACAGAAGTCCACCCACTGGGGTGAAGGTTCTGAGGCCCACGTCAGGCTTCCCAACCTGGGGGTCCAGCAATGGGAGGAGGAATTCCCAGAGAATCAGACTTTGAAGACTAGCAGGATTTGACTACAGGACTTAGGACTGGGGGAAATAGAGACTCACTCTTGGAGGGCACACACAAAGTAGTGTGCACATGAGGACCCTGGGGAAAGGAGCAGTGACCCCATAGGAGACTGAACCAGACCTACCAGCTAGTGTTGGAGGGTCTCCTGCAGAGGCGGGGGGTGGCGGTGGCTCACCACAGGGATGAGGACACTGACAGTGGAAATTCTGGGAAGCGCTCCTTGACATGAGCCCTCCTGGAGTCCGCCATTAGCCCCACCAAAGAGCCAGGTAGGCTGCAGTGCTAGGTCACCTCAGGCCAAACAACCAACAAGAGGGAACTCAGCCCCATCCGTCAGCATACAAATGGATTAAAGTTTTACTGAGATCTGCCCACCAGAGCAACACCCAGCTCTACCCACCACCAGTCCCTCCCACCAGGAAGCTTTCACAAACCTCTTAGATAGCCTTATCAACCAGAAGGCAGACAGCAGAAGCAAGAAGAACTACAATCCTGCAGCCTATGGAACAAAAACCATATTCACAGAAAGATAGACAAAATGAAAAGGCAGAGGACTATGTACCAGATGAAGGAACAAGATAAAACCCCAGAAAAACAACTAAATGAAGTGGAGGTAGGTAACTTTCCAGAAC
Organism: Monodon monoceros; assembly: GCF_005190385.1. Classification (NCBI taxonomy): domain Eukaryota; kingdom Metazoa; phylum Chordata; class Mammalia; order Artiodactyla; family Monodontidae; genus Monodon; species Monodon monoceros. The sequence continues at coordinate 86,679,981 of NW_021703782.1, read as the reverse complement.
AAGAATTCAGAATAATGATAGTGAAGATGATCCAGGACCTCGGAAAAAGAATGGAGGCAAAGATCGAGAAGATGCAAGAAATGTTTAACAAAGACCTAGAAATTAAAGAACAAAACAACAGAGATGAACAATACAGTAAATGAAATAAAAAATACACTAGATGGCATGAATGGCAGAATAACTGAGGCAGAAGAATGGATAAGTGACCTGGAAGACAGAATGGTGGAATTCACTGCCATGGAACAGAATAAACAAAAAAAATTGAAAAGCAATGAAGACAGCTAAAGAGACTTCTGGGACAACAAGTAACACACGAACATTCGCATTACAGGGGTCCCAGAAGGAGAAGAGAGAGACAAAGGACCCGAGAAAGTATTTGAAGAGATTATACTCAAAAACTTCCTTAACATGGGAAAGGAAATAGCCACCCAAGTCCAGGAAGCGCAGAGAGTCCAAGGCAGGATGAACCCAAGTAGAAACACACCGAGACACATAGTAATCAAACTTACAAAAATTAAAGACAAAGAAAAATTATTAAAAGTAACAAGGGAACTCCCGTAAGGTTAATAGCTGATTTCTACAAGCCAGAAGGGAGTGGCACGATATATTTAAAGTAATGAAAGGGAAGAACCTACAACCAAGATTACTCTACCCGGCAAAGATCTCAATCAGATTCAATGGAGAAACTAAAACCTTTACAGACAAGCAAAAGCTAAGAGAATTCAGCATCACAAAACCAGCTCTACAACAAATGCTAAAGGAACTTCTCTAAGTGGGAAACTCAAGAGAAGAAAAGGGCCTACAAAAACAAACACAAAACAATTAAGAAAATGGTAATAGGAACACACACATCATTAATGACCTTAAATGTGAATGGATTAAATGCTCTAACCAGAAGACACAAGCTCATGAACGGATTCAAAAATAAGACCCATACATATGCTGTCTACAAGAGACCCACTTCACACCTAGGGACACATACAGACTGAAAGTGAGGGGATGGAAAAAGATATTCCATGCAAATGGAAATCAAAAGAAAGCTGGAGTAGCAATACTCATATCATATATTATAGACTTTAAAATAAAGAATGTTACAAGAGACAAGGAAGGACACTACATAATGATGAAGGGATCAATCCAAAAAGAAGATATAACAATTATAAATATATATGCACCCAACGTAGGAGCACCTCAATACATAAGGCAACTGCTAACAGCTATAAAAGAGGAAACTGACAGTAACACAATAATAATGGGGGACTTTTAACACCTCACTCACATCAATGGACAGATCATCCAGACAGAAAATTAATAAGGAAACAACAGCTTTAAATAACACAACAGACCAGATAGATTTCACTGATATTTATAGGACATTCCATCGAAAACAGCAGATTACACTTTCTTCTCAAGTGCACACGGAACATTCTCCAGGATAGATCACATTTGGGTCACAAATCAAGCCTCAGTACATTTGAGAATATTAAAATCATATCAAGCATCATTTCCGACCACAACACTATGAGATTAGAAATCAATTACCAGGAAAAAAAAATGTAAAAAATACAAACGAATGGAGGCTAAACAGTACATTACTAAATAACCAAGAGATCACTGAAGAAATCAAAAAATACCTAGAGACAAATGACAATGAAAACACAATGATCCAAAACCTATGGGATGCAGCAAAACCAGTTCTAAGAGGCAAGTTTATAGCTATACAAGCCTACCTCAAGAAACAAGAAAAACCTCAAGTAAACAATCTAACCTTATACCTAAAGGACCTAGAGAAAGAAGAACAAACAAAACCCAAAGTTAGCAGAAGGAAAGAGATCATAAAGATCAGAGCAGAAATAAATGAAATAGAAACAAAGAAAACAATAGCAAAGACCGATAAAACTAAAAGCTGGTTCTTTGAGAAGATAAACAAAATTATTGAATCTTTAGCCAGACTCATCAAAAAAAGAGGGAGAGGACTCAAATCAATAAAATTAGAAATGAAAAAGGAGAAGTTACCACAGACACCGCAGAAATACAAAGCATCCTAAGAGACTACTACAAGTAACTCCATGCCAATAAAATGGACAACCTGGAAGAAATGGACAAATTCTTAGAAAGGTATAAACTTCCCAGACTGAACCTGGAAGAAACAGACAATATAAACAGACCAATCACAAGGAATGAAATCGAAACTGTGATTAAAAATCTTCCAACAATCAGAAGTCCAGGACCAGATGGTTTCACAGGTGAATTCTATCAAACATTTAGAGAAGAGCTAACACCTATCCTTCTCAAACTCTTCAAAAAAATTGCAGAGGAAGGAACACTCCCAAACTCATTCTATGAGCCCATTATCACCCTGATTACAAAATCAAACAGAGATGCTACAAAAAAAGAAAATTACAGACCAATATCACTGATGAATATAGATGCAAAAATCCTCAACAAAATACTAGCAAACAGAATCCAACAACATATTAAAAGGATCATACACCATGATCAAGTGGGATTTTCCCCAGGAATAAAAGGATTCTTCAATATATGCAAATCAATCAATGTGACACACCATATTAACAAATTGAAGAATAAAAACCATATGATCATCTCAAAAGATGCAGAATAAGCTTTTGACAGAATTCAACACCCATTTATGACAAAAACTCTCCAGAAAGTAGGCATAGAGGGACCCTACCTCAACATAATAAAGGCCATATATGACAAATCCACAGCCAACATCGTTCTCAATGGTGAAAAACTGAAACCATTTTCACTAATATCAGGAACAAGACAAGGTTACCCACTCTCAACACTATTATTCAACATAGTTTTGCAAGTTTTAGCCACAGCAATCAGAGAAGAAAAGGAAATAAAAGGAATCCAAATTGGAAAAGAAGAAGTAAAACTATTGCTCTTTCCAGATGACATGACACTATACATAGAGAATCCTAAAGATGCCACCAGAAAACTACTAGAGCTAATTAATGAATTTGATAAAGTAGCAGGATCATAATTAATGCACAGAAATCTCTTACGTTCCTACACACTAATGATGAAAAATCTGAAGGAGAAATTAAGGAAACACTTCTATTTATCATTGCAACATAAAGAATAAAATACCTAGGAATAAACCTACCTAAGGAGACAAAAGACCTGTATGCAGAAAACTATAAGACACTGATGAAAGAAATTAAAGATGATACAAACAGATGGAGAGATATACCATGTTCTTGGATTGGAAGAATCAATATTGTGAAAATGACTATACTACCCAGAGCAATCTACAGATTCAATGCAATCCCTATCAAACTACCAATGGCATATTTCACAGAACTAGAACAAAAAATTGCACAATTTGTATGGAAACACAAAAGACTCTGAAGAGCCAAAGCAATCTTGAGAAAGTGAAACAGAGCTGGAGGAATCAGGCTCCTGGACTTCAGACTATACTACAACGCCACAGTAGTCAAGACAGTATGGTACTGGCACAAAAACAGAAATACAGATTAATGGAACAGGATAGAAAGCCCAGAGATAAACGCACGCACATATGGTCACCTTATTTTTGATATAGGAGGCAAGAATATACAACGGAGAAAAGACAACCTCTTCAATAAGTGGTGTTGGGAAAGCTGGACAGCTACATGTAAAAGAATGAAATTAGAACACTCCCTCACACCATTCACAAAAAAAACCTCGAAATGGATTAGAGACCTAAATGTAACGCCAGACACTATCAAACTCTTAGAGGAAAACATAGGCAGAATACTCTATGACATAAATCACAGCAAGAGCCTTTTTGACCCACCTCCGAGAGAAATGGAAATAAAAACAAAAATAAACAAGTGGGACCTAATGAAACTTCAAAGCTTTTGCACAGCAAAGGAAACCATAAACAAGACCAAAAGACAACCCTCAGAATGGGAGAAAATATTTGCAAATGAAGCAACTGACAAAGGATTAATCTCCAAAATATACAAGCAGCTCATGTAGCTCAGTATCAAAAAAACAAAGAATCCAATTCAAAAATGGATGGAAGACGTAAATAGACATCTCTCCAAAGAAGATATACAGATGGCCAACAAACACATGAAAGGATGCTCAACATCACTAATCATTAGAGAAATGCAAATCAAAACTACAATGAGGTATCACCTGACACCAGTTAGAACGGGCATCATCAGAAAATCTACAAACAACAAATGCTGGAGAGGGTGTGGAGAAAAGGCAACCCTCTTGCACTGTTGGTGGGAATGTAAATTGATACAGCCACTATGGAGAACAGTATGGAGGTTCCTTAAAAAATTAAAAATAGAACTACCATATGACCCAGCAATCCCATTACTGGGCATATATCCTGAGAAAACCATAATTCAAAAAGTCATGTACCACAGTGTTCATTGCAGCACTATTTACAATAGCCAGGTCATGGAAGCAACCTAAATGCCCATCGACAGACGAATGGATAAAGAAGATATGGTACATATATACAATGGAATATTACTCAGCCATAAAAAGGAATGGAATTGGGTCATTTGTAGACACGTGGATGGACCTAGAGACTGTCATACAGAGTGAAGTAAGTAAGAAAGAGAAAAACAAATATTGTATATTAACGCATATATGTGGAACCTAGAAAAATGGTATAGATGAACCTGTTGGCAAGGCAGAAATAGCGACACGGCTGTAGAGGACAAACGTATGGACATCAAGGGGGGAAAGCGGGGTAGGTGGGTTCGGGGGGGAGATTGGGATTGACATATATACACTAATATGTATAAAAGAGATAACTAAGAAGAACCTGCTGTATAAAAAAATAATAATAAAATAAAATTAAAAAAAAAATTAAATGCAACTGTCATGGAACGTCCCCTTACTGAATCTCACTTTGCCAAGGGAAGCCAGCCCTCATTCTTTGCTTTCTCTGTAATGTGGTTTCTGCAAACTTCCACAACCTCATCACATTCCTCTCCTCTTTTTACCAATGTTTTTCTCATCACTTTAGAATCTTTTTCTATACCTCTAGGATCACATTTAGCAATCCACCTCCCACAAATATGTATTTATTACTGATATTTTCCAAACACTATCTCAGCATTGGCAATAACTCAAAGAGGACATGATTTTTAAACTTAAGGAGCTTAGAGTCTAGTGCCACATTAGACAACTGATTCATAACGACCTTACAGTCAGTTCAACCCTTGTATATATTTTTCACAAGAACAACAATTAAGTCATGCTATTCAAAACTTAGATAATTGACTTTTTTATTTAATTGAGGGACTTGATGTCCAACTATGCTATACCTCACCTTGGTTTTCAGCCTCTTATTCTATCACTTGGAACCTTGATTCTGTCCTTGGATATTAAGCCACCACTCCCAAGTTTATGGGTTTTGAAATTTTTCCTTTGGTAGATATGCTTGGAGGGATCACTGATACGAGTGATTTGCTGAAACCCAGATATAATTCTAAGTATAACATCCATTGCTTAGAAGAGGGTAGAAAAAGAAACCATGATTTTTTTTTTCTTTTTGCATTTTTCTTTTTTCTTCTGTTTAAGGTGCTATAAAATGATCCTGACAGCATGAATTGCTCTGCAGGTAATTTGCCAATGCCAACTGAATGCAGCCCAGAAGGTTCCTGAGCCCATTGGCAAGCTGGTGCCAGTGATAGATACTCCATATTAGTAGCTGGTAATGTTGGCACAACTCTAGGAATTATCCTGTTTTGTGAGTTTAATCCTCATCAACGGAGGCCTCCCCCATGCTCCACCTCCTTTTCTGAAGAGAAATACAAATGAATGGGATTTAGAGTTTGTGGCGTTTTCAGATTCTCAAAAAAAGTACATTTCCCCTGCTCTTAGGCCATGAATGATGAACCAACCAGAAGCTGAAAATTTCTTATCACAAGAGCTTCATGTCAGCCATGGGTCTATCTCTTTTCAACAGGAATCTGGAGCTTGCAGAGTGGGAGCCAAATACAAGTCTTGTTCCACTGGCTCCACTTCTTCGTGTTGTCAATCATTCCCTGCTTGTGTCATCCATATGACAGGGCAAAGGAAGTGGTTAAGTACAACCCTCACACACACCTGGAGTAAGTTAACTGTACCATGCAGAAGAAGGATGGCAGCCATGGTTTCAACAGTGGGGGAAATCCTTCATGAGTTTACATTTTCATAGGTAAATTGGTGACCCCACCCTCAGAAAGTAAGGAAAACAGATCTTCCATCATTCCCTTCTGGGGAAAAGACAGAACCCAGGAGGAGGATTATTAAGTATAAAGAGGATTAGGGGTGGGGGGAGATCCACAGAGCTAGGCAAGTGAAGAAGTCATCCATTCCTTTGCTAATAAGAGAACGGGAAAGGCACTTGGCCGAGAGCATTCAAGGGAAAGTACATCTTCTCACTGCAGCTAATAAAAGCTCTCCATTTTAGGTGACCTTTGGGCAATAACAGACACAGAGAGCGGCAAGTTCTTGCAAATAGAGATAAATGCCTCCTAGAAGGAAGTGACATCTCAGAGCAGACCTATTTGGGGCAACTACTTCACAAATGAGGACACACAATATCCTTGATAAGGGCCTGCACTCACCCTCATGTCCCTTGGGGCCACAGCCAGAAGAACCAGGATAACTCATTCATGTTGAACACCTACTGTGTACCAGGCACTGTGCAATAAAATCATCAGTCCATCCTGGACCACAGCAGTGACAATTCTCTTTGCAGGCTATTCTGATAGAGGCCAACCAACAAAAGCAACTGAGACGGAGTCCCAAGGCAGACCAGCACTTAAAGAATATTGCTTTTTCAAGGCATGTTTGGGCAGGTTGCCTGCCAGTTACTTTCACATTACACTGTTGCTTATTTTTTTTAACTCCCTGAAGTATATTCACACACTGTCTATGAGAAACATTGAAATTAGTGAATAACATTTATGGATAATACAGAATTACCTCTCCATGACTTGAGGTTTCTAGTAGCAACAGAAATGTGAAGCAAAACTGAAACTGGATTAGGGGTCATGAGACAGCCTGAGACTTCATCGATTATTAAATGAGATACTTTATGCAAAACCTTAGCATGTTACATGGAGAAGAGTAATTACTCAAGATATCACAGCTATTGGTATTTTAATAACAAATGTTATCAATGTTATTACTGCTGGTGTTATAATTATTAAGACTACTGTTCTAGGGCTTCCCTGGTGGCGCAGTGGTTGAGAGTCCGCCTGCCGATGCGGGGGACGCGGGTTCGTGCCCTGGTCCGGGAGGATCCCACATGCCACGGAGCGGCTGGGCCCATGATCCATGGCCGCTGGGCCTGCGCGTCCGGAGCCTGTGCTCCGCGACGGGAGAGGCCACAACAGTGAGAGGCCCGTGTACAGCAAAAAAAAAAAAAAAAAAAAAAAGACTACTGTTCTATATAATTTCTGAGGCCATTACATATCAATAGTTCTAAAATTATCCCTATATTATAGGGGCTAATTTCCTAGGGATGAATTGGGAAAATGAAGGAAGAGAACCTTCCTTCCTAACAAAAGGTATATAGGAAAAAATGCCTAGAAAGGTATAGTCTACACCCTTAGAATGAATGCTTGGGAAAGTCAGCAATTTTTACATACAAGTAACCTAAAACAGTTTCATGCCTGGACTGGGATCGTGCCACACATCAAAGGAGGTAGACGTGGGCTACATAATGACCTAGAGTTTCGTGCTTTCGTCAAGGAAGGAGAGAGAAGACGAGTCTGTGTAGGTAGGTGGAAGAATATTCTGGCTTTAAACTCATTAAATGTGTCAAGCCTAGCTAACTTAAAGGCTGCTTAGGTGCAGACAACAGAAGCCATTATATCCGGCTCAAGCGGAAAGGTCTATTATTAGAGGGTAGCAGATAGCTCACAGAACTTACTGGATGGCCAGGGCAATAAGACTGAATGCTACGCAGCCTGGAATTACATTGTCGGGAGGAATGTCCAACCACACCATTGAATCTCTGTAGCAGGTACCCTATTGCTGTTGTCACCTGCTGCTTAGCAGTCATGCCAAAAGGTACCAGAAAGTAAAACTTTCACCACAGCTGCACCACAGGATCCAAATACTCCTGCAATGAGGTCTGATCTCACACGTGCTCTCCAAGTCTCCAACAACTGTATCAATTTAGTAGAATCTAGGTAATCCAGGAAATTCTTAGCTGCGTGATAATTGCTGAGAATATAGATTTTCATGGAGATAAGAAAGTATGAGGAAAAGGTAAATAATCTGTAGCATCTACCACATCAGATTTGGAAACTAAGCTCTTTAAGGCATCTAGTTATTAAATCCGGGAATTCCTTTTCGTGCTAAGTAGCCTGGAGCTGCTCTAGGACTGTGGAATGGTAACTAGTTTTACCATCAACTTGGTGGACAGAAATCCAGACAAAAGCTTAGAAACCTGTCATTTTGCTGAACTCAGGAAGTCTCAGCACAGACTCCACTGGTTACTTTCAATATTGAAAGCTGCTTATGTGCCTTCCCATTAATGGTACTCTCAGGTTGGAGGCATGGATGTAGACCAGTGTATCAAAATATATCCTACACAACACCCTCTTCAAAATCACTTGGGGTGTTTGTTAAAATGAAATCCTTGGGGCCCACTCCAAACCCTTAAGTAGAATCACTGCATTAGTGGGAACTATATAGTTAGAGGACCACTGATCTATATTTTGATACATGCTCCTGTGCTCATAGAGCCTAGACTTTGAGTGTAGTGAAACACCCAGTTATTCCTATAAGAGCTATTACTGAAGTCTAAAAAGTTGTAAAGTAGGAAGGAAGTTGGAAACTCATTTTTGGCCTGGTGAACTTGACGGCCACAAAAGAGCTGAGATTGGGAATATACTGAGACAATTAAAAATATATAATGTTTTAAAGCTACATTAGCATATCATCATATCCTAGGCATCAAAACTACATAAATCAAAATTGAACTCATACTAATACAAATGTTTGTGTGCAGAATCTCTTGCTCAGTTACAGCAATAAGGTCATAGGCCTGAAAAATTGTTTACAGGTGTCTCCGAGGAGATGGAATTAAAACATTTACACATGGTGTACCCTGTATTTATATGCAAGCTAGCCTCTCTGCTATGTTTTCCTATGAATGTGTTTAACTCTACAGAGAAATGTGAAGACCAACTCCTAGCATATGGAAGTATTTTCAAGTGGCAAATTATATGGGCACGAGAGAGAACAAGAAGGATTTGTAAATACTGCCAGTTTAAATGTACCTTTCAAATTCTATTAGGAGACTTAAATCTTCCTGTATTCAACTAAAATCAACTAACATTTACTGAAAACCTACTGTGTTCCAAAATCTTAGTGCTTTCTCATATGTTATCTCATTTAACTTTCAGAATAATCCTATCAGGTAAGTATTTTCAATCCTGTTTCACAGTTGAGAAAACCAAAGTTCTAAGAGATTGGGTAACGTGTCACAGAGCAAAGAAGTGAAGCCAGGAGTTTCTGACAGCAAATCCCATGCTCTTTCTACTCTACCGCTGTCTATAATTAATGCTAATTAAGTATTATATAATATTCAATTAATACTAACAACCCACTACATCTTATAGCACAATACACTTTTACTAAGGACATTATCTCATTTGATCCTAGTGACAGCACACAAGGCCTAGTAGAGAATGATGTTACCACTGCACAATGGAAAAACAGAAACTCCAGGAGACTCAATAATTCTTCATAGGTCACAAAGCTCAGAGCCTTTGAGCCTTATTCTTCTGATTCCAAAAATGTGTTCTATTTACTACCTCAGAGTTTAGGAAATGGGAATTAACATTATTGTGCACCCAGTTTATGGTAATCTGCTAGGCATTTTACATACATGAGTCCTAATCCTCACCACAACCCTGAAAACCAGGACGTAGACCCATTTCATAGATGTCTAAATAATGACTTGAAAGAAGCTGAAGTTAGTCAGTGTTAGAAGTGATTCAAACCCAAATCTGTGAGACACTGATATAATTACATATTACACACACACACACACACACACACACACACACCATAATTTAAAGTGAATACTACAGGGCTTCCCTGGTGGTGCAGTGGTTGAGAGTCCGCCTGCTGATGCAGGGGACACGGGTTCGTGCCCCGGTCTGGGAAGATCCCACATGCCGTGGAGTGGCTGGGCCCGTGAGCCATGGCCGCTGAGCCTGCGCGTCCGGAGCCTGTGCTCCACGACGGGAGTGGCCACAACAGTGAAAGGCCCGCGTATCGCAAAAAAAAATTAAATTAAATTAAATAAAATAAAATTAAATTAAAAAGTGAATACTATGATGAAGAAAGTACAAACAGATCTTAACAGAACTTTCTATTGGAAATGCCTAGTTTTGATCACAAAAGTGTTCTAATTCACTAACCTTAAACGTGAAAGTAGAATGAGCAAATATAGACAAAACTCTCTCAGCGGATTCCATATAGTCAAGTTTGTACCTAGAGGAAGAAGAAATTGGTGGCTCATTCTGAAAGCACTTGGCCATGCCTATGAATGTCTACTGCCAGGATAGCTTCAAATAATTATGTCCTGCAGGCAATTTACCCAGTGTCATTCTTGGAAGTGATGTCTTTGAGGATTAAGTTACGAACAGACACGTAGAGTCAATGAGCTCTTGTGCTTAGAACTCCTTGCAAATGGGTAGAAAGTTGGGTAAGGAGAACTCGTTTACTGAATGAGACCAGCAGGCCAGTCAGGACTTTCACAGACACTCTGTAAAGCACAGTTGCTATAAAATATATGCAATTTTACCTGAGAAGGAGCAATAAAGTAATTTCTTTGTTAACCAATAGCTCAGCAGGTAAGAATAATGGTCATTGAGACTTATGTATATTTTTGCAGGTTACAAAATATGTCACACAGAAAGCTCATTTGATTATCTGATTATAAAACACTTAAATCCATCCCATCATCTGGCCCATGGTAGGCTTTCAATAAATGTGGTTGCAATGAAAACAATTGAACAGAGTTAAGAATTGTTATCCTTTTTAAACACATGAAACAATGGAGGCTCAGTAAAGGTAAGTGACTTGCCTAGTTTCAAATATAAGCTTTTATATGTCATTAAGATCTTTTACTTATTCATGAATCTTTTAGAAATTATCTAACTCCATATTGCTAGCTAGGAGTAAGAGTAGACCATATGATATACATCAAAATTCGGTATTTTTCCATTAAGATGCCTCTCCATCTTAGTCAGAAAACCTGGATTTGATTAATTTTGGTTTCCAGAATAGAACCCCTGAAGAATTTAAATCCAGATTTTTTGAGTGATCCATATGTCTGGATCAGTTGTTTTTGTCAAACACCCATTACCTCATGGCCTAGATTTCCATAATTAAATGAGGTCAAATGAGAATATACAGAAACTGAAAAGCACTGTGTTAATATTAGCTGTTATCAGTGAGATGTATTTCTCTTATAAATATAGAAGCCAGTAAAGTAAAGGACTTCTTTTATAATAGAAAGAAAGAAAGAATTACCCGGCCAGCACACAAAAAAGTGTGTTATTATATATCGTGGACACACAAATTCAAAGACAATTATAATTGGTAATAACATTGTTATATTAGACTCTATTACAAAAACAGGTTTAAAGTTTGGAGTTTGATGTTTGAAAGGACAGTCAAATGTTGTAGGCATGGAGAATTTTTAGGGATTCAGTCCGTTCTGAAAATCAAAGATTTAGCCAGGCATAATCCTCTTAAAACATGATCATCTATGGTTTTCACACATTTATAAACTCAGCCTCCTTGATGTCTTCAATCATTAAAAAGCTATTAATAAAAAAGAAAAGTTTTTTAAAGGCACTTGGAAGGAACATATAGTATACTGTATTCAAACACAGTCATTTATTGAATGCCTGCTAGGTGACTGATAATTGTAAAAAATTCATTACTATCTCCATTCTACAGATGAGAAAACTGAGATTTAGACTGTTAAGGCACTTATGATGAAGGTAATAATTAACAAAGACATGCATTAAGCTCAAGTATTCCAATGTTGTGTCCTATATTCATTTTTTTCTAAACTATTCTGTAAGTTTCAAAATAGACCAATGTATAGATCCAGAATGGCAACACTAAATAGCCTTTTGTTCTTTTTATTGTCTTTTATTAATGTAATTATCTTTAACATTTGCTTCCACTTAATTTCTTAATCACTCTCTATTTTGTATCTCTATTTAAGGATTAAACTATTAAAATCAACATAACAAAAAGGCTTCTGGTGTTAAGATGCCCTCTTCTTTCAGATACCACTCCCAAAGCAACAAGAAACATGAACAACGGAATTCAAAGTCTTTTTTGGACAAAATTTAGAAACATCTATAATCCCAAACCACTGTATATGATTAAAAGATGTCAAGATATGAGATTAATGCAAGAAAAAAAAAAAAGCCTGCAGGAGCAGATCTTAAACATGTCAAGAGAGCACAATCACCAAAACAGATGGTGCATTATAAGAAGCAAAACACAATAATCACATCTTTGGAAAAAAAAAAAAAGGAACATGATGCCCAGGCAATGAAGAGTACCAGGAATTAAGCAAGGAAACAGACACCCCTTTTTTGTAAGAAACAGTTCATTGATGAATCATGATGGAAAAAAAAAGTCAAAGGTTAAAGAAATAAAAAAAAATGTCCAAAGACTTAACTATCACATACACATAAACACACATATACACAGGGGAGTTGGGGATGGGGAGGAAGAGAGACAGAGAGAGAACTTTCACTTCATTGTGAAATAGGGAGACTCCTACTAGCCTGTAATATCTCTTGGTTCTTTTCCCATAAAGTTCCTACACACGCAATCCAAGAACTCGATAATTCACTTTATTCAAAAGTAAACAATATTCAAAAAGAACCAAAGATTTTTAAGAAAAAAGGAAGAAATTGACAAAATTGCTTTCTCTCACACACCTACACGTACATGCACATAAATGCATATATAGAAGTAATGTTGTTCACTAGGAAATGTTAACAGGCAGAGGAAAATCATGACAAAAGTTATTGTGATGAATCAAAAAGCATTAAAAAAAATCAAAGAACCCAAAGTAAAAATACAAGAGTTTAGAGAATATGTGGTTGAATGATAGAAGAAAGTAAAATATAAGAGGTCAGATCTAAGAAAAGATGGAGAGTAAAGAGTAAAAGCATTAAATAATGAATACCATATTATAAGCAGTGCACACACACAAAAAAGAAAGGAGTCTTATGAAAACATAGTAAAGAGTAAAGGATGATAAAATTGCAAAAAGTAAACAAAATTAAATCAAAACAAACAATTCATTTAAGTAGGTTAGAGAAAAATTATATTAATAAAAAACAGACTAAGGAGATCTTTCATGCATATGATCAATATTCTTAAAGAGAACAAAACACAAGGAAAAAACTTAAGATATATTTCAGGAAAACTTCCAGAAAGAAAGTAATACTTCATACAAAGATTAAAATGGTACATTCTGTCTGAGAAAATGAATATATTATAGGACAACCACCTAAAAACATATCTCAATAACGCTATCACATTTCAAACAAAAAGATTACCTATAACAATAAAACAAACCAAGCTAATCATGGGTTTCTCAAGGGCAATCTTCAAGGATACAATAAAGTTATAGTAAACATTATGTTTAAAAAATCCTAGAGGAAGATTTTTAATAATTCAAGTATAAAGACAGGAGAAAATCACTTTGAACTTGCAAAACCCAGAAAATATAAATTATATAAAGGCAAAACTTAAGTAAATTAAGAACTGAATTGAATAGCTATTAAAAGAAAAAAATCTGGCAGTGACCACTCAATTGAGGTAGCCAGGTGAGGTAGCCACAAGCCTAAGTCTAAAACGACTGTGGGAATCCTAAGTATACAAATTTTATAAATCACATAATGTAATAATAGTATAAAAAATATATATATTTAAGCACATAATATGAAAAGCATACATATAAAGTACCAGAAGAACAAGAAAAGAAAAGAAGAAATAAGGGTAGAAAAAAAATGAAGAATGCTACTTTCGTCATTGCTTAATATACTGTCTTTAAAAAATAGATAATTGAGTATGTCATATAAAGTTACAGTAATGAAGGTAACAATAGAACTTAAAACAAAATATAAGGGCTTCCCTGGTGGCACAGTGGTTGAGAGTCCGCCTGCCGATGCAGGGGACACGGGTTCGTGCCCCGGTCCGGGAAGATCCCACATGCCGTGGAGCGGCTGGGCCCGTGAGTCATGGCCGCTGAGCCTGCGCATCTGGAGCCTGTGCTCTGCAACGGGAGAGGCCACAACAGTGAGAGGCCAATGTACCGCAACAAACAAACAAAATATATATATATATAAACTTAAACACTTATCAAAAAGAAAACAGATCATCTGTAAAAACGATTTTTAAAAAGAATCAATAAAAAAGAACGTGTATTACAAGATGTTATTGCAAAATTAAGACTAGCCTATCTATTAAAGCCATTAATAAAAACAGGATAAACTCACGTATTAAGTGGAAAAAATACTAAAACTAAGTCAGAAAGAAAATCCGACTACATACCACACACAAAAAAGATATTATGTGCTAATTATATATGTATATATGAACATATATATTCTCATATATAATCTTACAACTTAATAATAAACAACCCAAATGAAAATGGGCAAATGATCTGAAATGCATTTCTCCAAAGAAGATACACAAATGGCCAGTAAATACTGGAAAGTGCCTAACATCATTAGCCATTAAGGGGAAATACAAATCAAAAGCACGATCAGGTCTTAACTTCACACTCACTATCATGGTTATAATCAAAAAAGAGACACTAGCAAATGTTGACAAGTATGTGAAGATATTGGAACCCTCATATATTGCTCGTGAGAATTTAATCTGGTACAGTCACTTTGGAAAACCGTTTAGTAGTTCCTCAAGATGCTAAATATAGAATTAACATACGATCAACCAATTCCACTCCTAGGTATCTACTATCCAAGAGAAATGAAAACATATGTCCACAAAAAGACTTATACACAAATGTTCATAGGAGCATTATTTATAATACCTAACAAGTAGAAAAAACACAAATTCCCATCAACTAAAGAATCGACAAATAGTATATGGTATATCCATAAAATGAATATTATTTGGCAACAAGAAGGAATGAGGTAGTGACACGGTATGACATGGATGAAACTTGAAAACATAATGCTAACTGAAAAAAGTCAGTCACAAAAAACCATGTAGTGCATTATTCTGTTTACATGAAATGTCAAGAATGGGCCAATTTTCATGGAGACAGAGAGTAGATTAGTGGTTACCTAGTGCTGGGGTGTGGGGTGGGGAGAGGCTGTGGATAAATGGGGAGTGATGCTAATGAGTATGTAGTTTCTTTTTGAGAGGATGAAACGTCTTAAAATTGTGGTGAGGGTTGCACAACTATCTGAACACACTAAAAACTATTTGATTGTATATTTTAAATAGGCAGATTATATGATGTGTTGGTTATACCTTAATAAAGCCACTAAAAAATAAACTGTTAGTTAATTTAGGTTATAAAAGAGGGCAGGGAAAAGCACAAGTATGTAAATGGGATATTAGAATGGGGAATTGATCAAATATAGAAGAATTTTAAAGAGTACAAAAGACTATTTTGCTTTGACTATAGAAATTAACTAGAAAACCTGAATTAACTGGATGATTTTCTAGGAAAATATTAATTACCAAAAAAAGACCCAAGAAATGTTAGAAAATAAAAAATAAATTATCACAAGAGACACAAAGTTGTCAAAAAACTACTCACCCCCTCTCCACCAGAGGATCAGAACCAAACCTTTAAGAAATATATCTCTCAAATACTGTTTAAACTGTTCCAGAGTAAAGAAAATATAAACACTCCCAATTTTTTAATGAAGTCAGGAAAATATTAATATCAAATCTGACAATGATAGCCCCAATCTCACTTATAAGACTTCATGAAAAATATTCTAAAAAAAATATAAACAAGAAGAATCCAGAAACACAAATGCAAAATAAACCACAACCAAATTGGGGTCATACCAAAGACAGTCCAATATTAGGAAATATTATCATATACAAGACAGAAAATGAGACAAGGATTATAGAATGCAATCAGTTGGATACATACAAAATTAATATCACATCATAATAGAAGAAAAGATCTTGTTTACAACAGCAAAAAAAAAACCCCACAAACATAAAATATATAGAAATAAGCCTAATAAGATATATCCAAAACCTAAGCAACTTTAAAACTTACTGAAAAATCCAGAAGAAGGCTCAGATAAATGGAAGGAATACCCTATTCTTAGATAGAAAGAGACAATATTTCAAATATGTATATTATTTCTAAACACCTATAAATTTGACCTAATAAAAATATTAACAGGACTTTTATTTTTAGAATTAGACAAATTCTAAATTTCATGTGGGGGGAAAAACATGACAGAATATACAAGAAAATTCTGAAAAGAAAAAGTAATGAGGGAGAACTCCTCCTAAAAGATATTAGAATATATTTTAAGCCAGCATAATTAAATCAATGTGGTACTTGTGCGTGAATAGAGAGTCTAGAGAAATAGAAAAACCACGTACAGGAATTTAGTATATGATGATATGGTCATGTGGGAAAATGATGATTTGTTCAATAAATGAGTAACCTTCTAGAAAAATAAAGATCCTTGCCACATAAATATTTTCATGGATCTTTACCATACATAAATTACAGATGGATAAATGGCTTAAATGTAAAAACTGAAACCACAAAATTCCACAAAGAAAACATGAAGTTTTTTTATAATCTTAAAGATAAATCTCAGTATGATATGAAACCCAGTAATTATAAAAGATTGTTCTATATTCCAAATTTTTATGCATGGTAAATTAAAGTTAAAAGTCAAAAATTGGGGGGAAATAAATAACACATAGCAAGGCTATTTTTTTGTGTGTATAAAGAGAGCTTGTGAAGATCAACAAAAAAATGACCTATAGCCTTAGAGAAAAAGTGGCAAAGAACATGAACATGTTCACAGAAAAAGAAATAAAAAACCTTTAGACATGAAAAAATGCTCAAACTCATTCACAATAGAATAAATGAAAATTAAAACTAAAAATGAGATAACATTCAACTGGCAAAGCCAAAACCCATTCTAAAATTCTGTATTTTTCAGGGGATGGGAAACAGGGAAACTCTCCTATTTTGTTGGCAGGAATTTAAGTTAGCACCAGGACACTTAAAAAATAGATATTAAAAAGATACAATTAAAAAGACACAATACTGAACAATAAATTTCAAAACTGAAAACTGCTAAACATTGCTGAAAGAAACTAAAGAAGACCTAAATGAATGACGAGATATACCCTGTTAATAAATTGGAAGATGTTAATCCTACCTAAATTGATCTATAACTTTAATGCAGCAGGCTTTATCTTATTTTTTTAATTCAAAAATTTATATGGAAAAGGAAAGAACCCAGGTTAGCCAAAACAATCTTGAAGATAAAGAATAAAGTTGGGGGATTATAATCAAGACACTGTAGTACTGGCATAATGAGAGTTAAAGAGAAATGGAACAGACTGGAGTATCGAGATATAGACCCACTCATAAATGGACAATCAATGATTTCAACAATGATGCCAAAGCAATTCAATGAGGAAAGGAATGGCTTTCAACAAATTATGCTGCAACAACTTTTAAAAGATGTGGGGATAAAAAAGTACTTCAAAATCTACCTCATATCATACAGAAAAATTTATTTGAGATGAAACATAGTCCTAAATGTATAGCAAACTATAAGATATCTAGGAAAAAAACAGGATAATATGGTTGCAAATTTAGGGTATGAAAACACGTCTTGGAAAGAATACAACAGGCAATAATTATAAAAGAAAAAATACTGATAGACTAAACTTCATGAAAATAAAATCATCTGTTCATCAAAAGACATTGATAAGAAAATAAAAAGACAAGCCACAGACTGGGAGAAAATATTCACAAAAAAAATATCTGACAAAGGACTTGTTTCTAGACTATAGACTATATTTTAAATTGCATACAAATCAGTAGCAAAGGATAAACAATCCCAATTTTTTTAATGGCAAAAGACTTAAACACTTTGCAAAAACAAAAATATATGAATGGCCAATAAGCACATAAAAAGGTACTCAATGCCATTAGCCACCAAGGAAACACAATTTAAAAAAACAATGAGGGCTTCCCTGGTGGCGCAGTGGTTGAGAGTCTGCCTGCCAATGCAGGGGACACGGGTTTGTGCCCCGGCCTGGGATGATTCCATATGCCGCGGAGCGGCTGGTCTCGTGAGCCATGGCCGCTGGGCCTGCGCGTCCAGAGCCTGTGCTCCGCAACGGGAGACGCCACAGCGGTGAGAGGCCTGCGTACCGCAAAAATTAAATAAAATAAAAATAAAAAAACAATGAGATACTATTTCATACTCCGTCAAATAAATAATATTTTTAAATGACAGCAACAAATATTGGTGGAGATGTGGAAAAATTTGAACTCTCATACATTGCTAATGGGAATATAGAAACTATGTGGCAGTTTCTAACAAAGTTCAACATACATCTACCCTATACCTAAAACTTCTATCCTACATATTTACCCAAGAGAAATGAAAACATATATCCACTAAAAAATTGTTACAGAATGTTCTTAGCAACTTTATTCATAATAGTCTCAAATTATAAATGACTCATATGTCTATCAAAAGAGAATGGATAGAGAGGACCTTCAAGATGGCAGAGGAGTAAGATGTGGAGATCACCTTCCTCCCCACAAATACATAAAAAAAAAATACATCTACATGTGGAACAACTCCTACAGAACACTTACTGAATGCTGGCAGAAGACCTCAGACTTCCCAAAAGGCAAGAAACTCCCCAAGTACCTGGCCGTGTGGCTGACAGGGTCTCGGTGCTCTGGCCAGGTGTCAGGCCTGAGCCTCGGAGGTGGGAGAGCCAAGATCAGGACATTGGAACACCAGAGACCTCCCGGCCCCACATAATATCAATCAGCCGGAGCTCTCCCAGAGATCTCTGTCTCAATGCTAAGACCCAGCTCCACTCAGGACAAGCAGCTGCAGTGCTGGACACCCCATGCCAAACAACTAGCAAGACAGGAACACAACACCACCCATTAGCAGAGAGGATGCCTAAAATCATAGTAAGTTCACAGATATCCCCAAAAAAACCACCGGACACAGTCCTGTCCACCAGAAAGACAAGATCCAGCCTCATCCAAGAGAACATAGGCACCAGTCCCCTCCACCAGGAAGCATAAACAACCCACTGAACCAACCTTACTCACTGGGGGCAGACACCAAAAACAACAGGAACTACGAGCCTGCAGCCTGTGAAAAGGAGACCCCAAACACAGTAAGTTAAGTGAAATGAGAAGACAGAGAAATACTCAGCAGATGAAGGAGCAAAGTAAAAACCCACCAGACCAAACAAAAGAAGAGAAAATAGGCAGATTACCTGAAAAAAGAAATCAGAGTATGAGAGTAAAGATGATCCAAAATCTTGGAAATAGAATGGACAAAAAACAAGAAACACTTAACAAGTACCTAGAAGAACTAAAGAGCAAACAAACACAATAAATGAAATGAAAAATTCTCTAGAAAGAATCAATAGCAGAACAACTGAGGCAGAAGAACAGATAAGTGACCTGGAATATAAAATAATGGAAATAACTACCACAGAGCAGTATAAAGAAAAGAGAATGAAAAGAATTGAGGACAGCCTCAGAGACCTCTGGGACAACATTAAACACACCAACATTTGAATTATAGGGGTCCCGGAAGAAGAAGAGAAAAAGAAAGGGACTGAGAAAATTTTTGAAGAGATTATAGTTGAAAACTTCCCTAATACGGGTAAGGAAATAGTCAATCAAGTCCAGAAAGTGTAGAGAGCCCTATACAGCATAAATTCAAGGAGAAACACGCCAAGACACATATTAATCAAACTATCAAAAATTAAAGACAAAGAAAAAAATATTAAAAGCAGCAAGGGGAAAGCAACAAATAACATACAAGGGAATCCCCATAAGGTTAACAGCTGATCTTTCAGCAGAAACTCTGCAATCCAGAAGGGAGTGGCAGGATATATTTAAAGCGATGAAAGGGAAAACACTACAACCAAGATTACTCGACCCAACAAGGATCTCATTCAGATTCGATGGAGAAATTAAAACCTTTACAGACAAGCAAAAGCTAACAGAATTCAGCACAACCAAACCAGCTTTACAACAAATGCTAAAGGAACTTCTCTAGGCAGGAAACACAAGAGAAGGAAAAGACCTACAATAACAAACCCAAGACAATTAAGAAAATGGTAATAGGAACATACATATAGACAATTACCTTAAATGTAAATGGATTAAATGCTCCAACCAAAAGACATAGACTTGTTTGAATGGATACAAAAACAAGACCTGTATATATGCTGTCTACAAGTGACCCACTTCAGACCGAGGGACACGTACAAACTGAAAGTGAGGGGATGGAAAAAGATATTCCATGCAAAAGGAAATCAAAAGAAAGCTGGAGTAGCAATTTTCATACCAGATAAAATAGACTGTAAAATAAAGACTATTACAAGAGACAAAGAAAGACACTACATAATGATCAAGGGATCAATCCGAGAAGATATAAAAATTATAAATATATATGCACCCAACATAGGAGCACCTCAATACATAAGGCAAATGCTAACAGCCATAATGGGAATTCATCCATAACACAATCATAGTAGGGGACTTTAACACCCCACTTCCACCAATGGACAGATCAATCAAAATGAAAATTAATAAGGAAACACAAGCTTATTAAATGATACATTAAACAAGAGGGACTTAACTGATATTTATAGGACATTCCATCCAAAAACAACAGAATACACTTTCTTCTCAAGTGCTCATGGAACATTCTCCAGCATAGATCATACCATGGGTCACAAATCAAGCCTTGGTATATTTAAGAAAATTGAAATCGTATCAAGTATCTTTTTTGACAACAATGCTATGAGACTAGATATCAATTACAGGAAAAAATCTGTAAAAAATACAAACACATGGAGGCTAAACAATACACTACTAAATAACAGAGAGATCACTGAAGAAGTCAAAGAGGAAATGAAAAAATACCTAGAAACAAATGACAATGAAAACATGATGACCCAAAACCTATGGGATACAGCAAAAGCAGTTCTAAAGGGAAGTTTATAGCAATACAAGCCAACCTCAAGAAACAAGAAACATCTCAATTAAACAACCTAACCTTACACATAAAGCAATTAGAGAAAGAAAAACAAAAAAACCTACAAAGTTAGCTGAAGGAAAGATATCATAAAGATCAGATCCAAAATAAATGAAGGAAACAATAGCAAAGATCAATAAAACTAAAAGCTGGTTCTTTGAGAAGATAAACAAAATTGATAAACCATTAGCCAGACGCATCAAGAAAAAAAGGGAGAAGATCAAATAAAATTAGAAAAGAAAGAGGAGAAGTAACAACTGACACTGCAGAAATACAAAGGATCATGAGAGATTACTACAAGCAACCATATGCCAATAAGATGGACAACCTGGAAGAAATGGACAAATACTTAGAAAAGCACAACCTTCCAAGACTGAACCAGGAAGAAATGGAAAATATGAATAGACCAATCACAAGCACTGAAATTGAAACTGTGATTAAAAATCTTCCAACAAACAAAAGCCCAGGACCAGATGGCTTAATAGGTGAATTCTATCAAACATTTAGAGAAGAGCTAACACTTATCCATCTCAAACTCTTCCAAAATATAGCAGAGGGAGGAACACTCCCAAACTACGAGGCCACCATCACCCTGATACCAAAACCAGACAAAGATGTCACAAAGAAAGAAAACTACAGGCCAATATCACTGATGAACATAGATGCAAACATCCTCAACAAAATCCTAGCAAACAGAATCCAACAGCACATTAAAAGGATCATACACCATGATCAACTGGGGTTTATCCCAGGAATGCAAGGATTCTTCAATATATGCAAATCAATCAATGTGATACACCATATTAACAAATTGAAGAATAAAAACCATATGATCATCTCAATAGATGCAGAAAAAGCTTTTGACAAAATTCAAGACCCATTTAAGATAAAAAAACTCTACAGAAAGTAGGCATAGAGGGAACCTACTTCAACATAATAAAGGCCATATACGACAAAGAAAGATCAGGAACAAGACAAGGTTGCCCACTCTCACCAGTATTATTCAAAATAGCTTTGGAAGTTTTAGCCACAGCAATCAGAGAAGAAAAGGAAATAAAAGGCATACAAATCAGAAAAGAAGAAGTAAAACAGTCACTCTTTCCAGATGACATGACACTATACACAGAGAATCCTAAAGATGCCACCAGAAAACTACTAGAGCTAATCAATGAATTTGATAAAGTAGCAGGATACAAAATTAATGCACAGAACTCTCTTACATTCTTACACACTAATGATGAAAAATCTGAAGGAGAAATTAAGGAAACACTTCCATTTACCACTGCAACAAAAAGAATAAAATACCTAGGAATAAACCTACCTAAGGAGACAAAAGACCTGTATGCAGAAAAATATAAGACACTGATGAAAGAAATTAAAGATAATAAGAACAGATGGAGAGATATACCATGTTCTTGGATTGGAACAATCAATACTGTGAAAATGACTATACTACCCAAAGCAATCTACAGATTCAATACAATCCCTATCAAACTACCAATGGCATATTTCACAGAACTAGAACAAAAAGTTGCACAATTTGTATGGAAACACAAAAGACTCTGAAGAGCAAAAGCGATCTTGAGAAAGTAAAACAGAGCTGGAGGAATCAGGCTCCTGGACTTCAGGCTATACTACAATGCCACAGTAGTCAAGACAGTATGGTACTGGCACAAAAACAGAAATATAGATCAATGGAACAGGATAGAAAGCCCAGAGATAAACCCATGCACATATGGTCACCTTATTTTTGATAAAGGAGGCAAGAATATACAATGGAGAAAAGACAACCTCTTCAATAAGTGGTGCTGGGAAAGCTGGA
Source organism: Monodon monoceros (assembly GCF_005190385.1). Taxonomy (NCBI): domain Eukaryota; kingdom Metazoa; phylum Chordata; class Mammalia; order Artiodactyla; family Monodontidae; genus Monodon; species Monodon monoceros. The sequence goes on along the minus strand of NW_021703782.1, from coordinate 86,656,839 downwards.
CAGCTACATGTAAAAGAATGAAAGTAGAACACTCCCTAACACCATACACAAAAATAAACTCACAATGGATTAAAGACCTAAATGCAAGGGCAGGCACTATAAAACTCTTAGAGGAAAACACTCTATGACATAAATCACAGCAAGATCCTTTTTGACCCACCTCCTAGAGAAATGAAAATAAAAACAAAAATAAACAAATGGGACCTAATGAAACTTCAAAGCTTTTGCACAGCAAAGGAAGCCATAAACAAGACGGAAATACAGCCCTCAGAATGGGAGAAAATATTTGCCAATGAAGCAACTGACAAAGGATTAATCTCTAAAATATACAAGCAGCTCATGTATCTCAATATGAAAAAGAACAAACAACCCAATCCAAAAATGGATGGAAGACTTAAATAGACATCTCTCCAAAGAAGATATACAGATGGCCAACAAACACATGAAAGGATGCTCAACATCACTAATCATTAGAGAAATGCAAATCAAAAGTACAATGAGGTATCACTTCGCACTAGTCAGTATGGCCATCATCAAAAAATGTACAAACAATAAATGGTAGAGAGGATGTGCAGAAAAGGGAATCTTCTTGCACTGTTGGTGGGAATGTAAATTGATACAGCCACTATAGAGAACAGTATGGAGGTTCCTTAAAAAACTAAAAATAGAACTACCATATGACCCAGCAATCCCACTACTGGGCATATACGCTGAGAAAACCATAATTCAAAAAGAGTCATGTACCACAATGTTCACTGCAGCTCTATTTACAATACCAGGACATGGAAGCAACCTAAGTGTCCATCGACAGATGAATGGATAAAGAAGATGTGGCACACATATACAATGGAATATTACTCAGACACAAAAAGAAACGAAATTGAGTTATTTGTAGTGAGGTGGATGGACCTAGAGTCTGTCATACAGAGTGAAGTCAGAAAGAGAAAAACAAATACTGTATGCTAACACATATATATGGAATCTAAAAAACAAAAGGGTTCTGAAGAACCTATGGGCAGGACAAGAATAAAGATGTAGACATAGAGAATGGAGTTGAGGACATGGGGAGGGGGAAGGGTAAGTGAGAGAGTGGCATGGACATATACACACTTCCAAGTGTAAATCAGATTGCTAGTGGGAAGCAGCCGCATACCACAGGGAGATAAACTCGGTGCTTTGTGACCACCTAGAGGGGTGGGATAGGGAGGGTGAGAGGGAGACACAAGAGGGTGGAGATATGGGGATATATGTATATGTATAGCTGATTCACTTTGTTATACAGCAGAAACTAACACAACAATGTTAAGCTACTATACTCCAATAAAGATGTTTATAAAAAGAGAATGGGTAAAAATTTGTGATATAGTCATAAAACTGAATACTACCCAGCAATAAAAAAACAAATTACTGAAATACCGAACAACATGGAATGAACCTCAAAAATATTATGGTGAGCAAAAATGTGCATTCTGTATGATTCCATTTATATAAAGTTCAAGAGCATGTGACACTCAACTACCATTAGAAGTAAGACATTGATTGTCTTTTGAGAAAAGAGGAATTGACTAGGAAAAGCACAAGGAACTTTTGAGGTGATGGAAATGCTCTATACCTTGATTAGAATGGTGACTTACGTGGGTATATACATTTATCGTAACCCATCAAACTGTACACTTAATACAGATGAATTTCACTGTATATAAATTTTACCTCAATTAAAAAACAATTAAGGAAAAAAAATACATACACTTTGATCTTGCAATTCTATTTCTCAGAATTTATCCTAAAGATAAAGCATAGTGTTCGTTGCAATGCACTGGAAACATTCTAAACATCCACCAACATCCACAATGGAAAAAAAATGATGCACCACAATTGATAAAGAATGAGCTTCAATATATAAAGTGCTAAGTTTAAAAAGCAAGGTACAGAACTGTGCTTATAATATGCTACCATGTGTATTTTAAAAAAAAACACAGAAAATATCTAGAAGGATACAAAAGAGGTTAGTAACCCTTGTCTCCAAGGAACTGGATGACTGAGGGGCTTGGAGTAGGAAGGACTCATTTTTTAATATTTATCCTTTTATCTCTTGAATTGTATATCGCTGTGCATATGCACTCTATTTTTTAAAGTAACAAATTATTTAACTATGTTTTTTTAAAAAAAATACATGTTACAAGACAATACACTTACATCGTTTTTAGAAACAATACTGAATAAATGTCAAAGGAGAGGTTAGAGCTAAGTGGTACCATGGATTTTCAGAGAGAAAGGGATGAGTTTATACACTGATGAGAAACCAAGGAAGATCAGATTGGAGGGAGGATGTGTAATGGATTTTTGAAGCAAGAGTCATATTTTGACAGGAATAAAACAAAGTGAGTCAGAGGCAGTATCTAAATAAAAGAAGAGACGTGGCAAATACAGGGCCTTGACAAATGTGGGACATGTTTGGGAACAGGGGACTGAGGAAGACACGTTTGAAAAAGTAAATGGGAGCCTTAGCCTGACTTCTGCAGGCTCATTCAACATACTTCACTGATTTGGTTATAATCCTCAGCCTCGTTTCTTGTAAACTTACACCACTGACTCCTTTCTATCAGAGATAGAAAATCAAAGGGGATGGGGTAAAAAATAGAACAGAAGGGAAAAGGGAGGAGTAAAGAAGAACAAACGTCAAGATAAAGAATCTGAGAAAAGTTAAAACGGAGTTTACTGGAAAGGAAAGTGAAGCGAATTTAAAAATTGAGAAGAATAAAGATTTTGTTGATTTTGATGTTGTTGATACAGAAACAGAAAAGAAATACAAGGAGAAGGGCAGATGCTTCCTTAGGACCCATGGTTGGTAGGTAGGTAACCAGACACTAGAGGATAAAAGGGCAAAAGACATATTAAATAACTGTTTTCCACCTGCAGTTACAATCGAAGAAAGTGGATCATCAGACAAACCAAGGATCAGGTTTCCAGGAATGAAAGATGAGGGGCAGATAAAAATCAGAGTGGAAATGAAAAGTCTTTGGAAATTAAGAAGACACCAGGATCTCACAAAAGCATGAAACCCATGAAGGGAGGAGAATCCAACACGTGGGCAAGACTTGGCAGGCCAGTCCTTGAATTCATTCATCACAGCTCACTAGGCCTGGCAAAAGCTGCCTCCTTTCAAAATGAATTGTAGGGACAGAGATGATAACAGAGACCCAGGGGCTCCTCATTAGCTCACAGTGCTAAGGTTGCAGGATCCCTCCTCTATCCCAGGAGAAGACCTGTCTCAGGATCTGTGCCTTATCTGTAGTTAATATTTGCTCAGACTTAGAAAGGCTGTGGAACAGCTCTGCCTAGCATCTCCCTGGATGCTCAACCTCTGTGATGTGCTAGGAAGATGTCTGAAGGGATAACAAAATCCATCTATTCATTCATTCATTCATTTCATCCATTCATTATTTGGACAAACATCTATTGGTTACCAACTATGGGCCTGGTACTCTGCTAAGTACTGATGAAATAAAGGTAAATTAGATTAATTATCATGAAGGCACCCCAGTCTAGCGGGAGAAGAGAAACAGTAATAGATAAAGCAGACATAGCAAAATGTTAATTGTAGAATCTAGAAGGTGGGAATGTTTGCTTTTGATGCACATTGCTTTCAATTTTTCTATAAGTTTGAAAGCCTTTACAATAAAATGATGAAAAAATAAAATTACCATACGACATGACAAGTGCTTACTGACAATCCAAAGTGAGGAGGCTATCACTTTTCTAACAATTGTTAAAGGGTGCAACATAAATAGAGGTCTGTGGTCAAGTAAGTTTGGAAAACACTGGGTTAAACAATAGTAAACACGTTCTTTACTGCTTCATTTATTGATATCTCCAAGGTGCTCTATGCCATAGGACTCTTTCAGATCAAATGTGTAGAATTTTCCAGGCGTATTTGACTGTAAGACATTTTTTCCCTATAAGGCATTTCTCAGCATTCATGTTCTAAGGAACAGACAGCGAGAAATGCTAGATTAACGATTAATTCCCCAGAACTACTGCTGCGCTGCAGAAATGTCGTGGGGTTACACAGGTAGTGTCATGGGTACCGTACGTGGGGATTCTTTTTTCAGCTCATAGTCTAAACAGGAATTTATCTTTCACGTGTATAGTTGTTTAATGCACACAAGCTAATATTATAGCACCACGATCACTCACAGAAACACTGAGTGATGGCCTTATATGGTATGAAGCTCAGAAACACAAAAATGAATTGAAAACAAAAAACAAACATAATGACTTAATGCATAAGCAAAATTTAAGCGCTTTGAAACTATTTAGTTAAGGATCCTGAATTGAGAAAGGGGCATCTCAGTCCAGAATGACATACAGGGGAGGAAAAGAAGTACCAGAACAATGCAAGCAGCAAAGAAATATTTCCTGCCCCACGGGTTTAGAGTCCTTTCATGAAGAAGAACTGGAGACAAATATCAGAGCCTACAGAATAGTATTCAGAATGATCCCTGAATAGGACTGTGTAGTAAAATACACATAATTCTCATACAAGATGACATTTTCAAATCCTTCTGGGTTTTTTTCCTCAAAGTTCCAAATGAAAGAGCCCTCCTAAGTACTGTGTAAGGTATGAATGTCTACACTGGTAGGAACCTTCCAGACAGTATCTGTTAAATTTTGCCTCACAGACTGGGTAAACAGATGATTTCTGAGAATGTTCTCTTAACAAGCTGAACTTCTCTCTTGCAGTGCTACATCTTACATAATCATAGAAATATAACAAAGATTACACTTTATTACAGTTATTTGTTTACAATTTCATATGAGAACATTCTGCATAGTGCATTAAAATGATTTGTGTATGCACTGGCCTCCCTAATCAAACTGTGAGCTCATCAAAGAGGGGACTGTACATTTTTTTCAGTTTCATATCCCATGTGCAAATTCCGAAGGTCCTGGTACGCTGTTCTAAAGAGCTTGGATCTTATCCCAAGAGCAATTGGAAGCATTAGAGGCTTTTAAATAAGGTCAGTTTTTAATAGGACTAGATTTGCATTTAGAAAGTCCTTTGGCTGGATTGTAGAAAGTAGATTAGAGGCAAGAAGCCAGGTGGCAGAGAGGCCAGCGAGAAGACTACTGCAGCAGTGCAGGTGAGGGGTGGAGAGGGCTGAAACTAGGGCACTGCCATAGACAAGGGGACAGCCAGAGACTTTTAGGAGGTAGGATGGGCTAGATTTGGTAACTCATGAGATGTTAGAGATAAAGAAGAAGGTATAGCCTTAAATGACAGATGTTTCTAGCTTTGGTGATGCCAGTGACTGAAAAGCGGGAATATGGGAGGGAGAACCAGGCTGGGAGAGAAGAAAATTATTATGTTCATCACAAACAGCCCTTTTTTGGAAAGTTCTGTGCTGTGGAAACACTAAGGAATAGAAATGGTCTCTAACTCAGCACCAGGCTAGATTCCAAGTGTTTACAAGTCAATTGCTTAGAAATTACAATGTATTTTCCCGAAAGAAGCAACACTATAGACCCTGATTGAGCCTAAAGCCTATTTATTCCCCAGTGGGCACAGAGTATGGTATTATTTCTGTGGGAGGGAGGGCAATGTGGAGGGAAAAGCCTTGGTCACATGGGAAGAAGCCTTAGGACCCAGACCCAGGTTCATCACTGACTAATATTGTCATCTGCTTCCTTAGGTTCTCTATCAATAAAATGAAGATTCAAAATAATGCTCTGCTTACCAAGGAGGGCTGTAGAGACAGCCTATGGGAAAACATTTTGTATACCGTAATGTTTTTTAACTGCAACATTTGAAGGCAGCCATTTAGTTATCTGGACTCCTAAAGGGTAAATGATTCTGGATAGCTGGGTTTGAAACACAGGTTGGAATTTATTCCTTTGAACATGGAAACGTTTTTTCTAAAATATTAACCACTCTGTAGGTATAGAATGCTTTCCAAAATATAGCCTCTGTTACAGAGCACACTGAACATGAATCTAGGACTTAATAATTACTTACTGAGTAAATTTGCAGAGTTAAGTTTATGGTCTTATCCTCATGTGGCCACTCTACTGCTTCTTCATCTTCTACCTACTCAACACCTTTGTATGTCAAGTAAGTATGTCACATTTAACATATCCAGAATGATTCTTGATTCTTACCCACGTCCCGACTAAAAAACCTGCTCCACTCTCAGACTGCCTAATCTCAAGAAACGGCAGCACCAGTTGGCTATGGGCTCCGATCAAAACCCTTGCAGTCAGCCTTCATTCCTCTCTTTCACTCCCAGTATTCAATCTATCAGCCAACACTGGCCGTCCTCCGTTCCAGGTCATTTCTTACTCCAATCACTTCTCATCATCTCTCCTGCTACCCGCCATGGCTGAACCACCATCATTTGTCCTATAGATAGTACAAGCGCCTCCTAACTTTCTTTCCTGTAATCTATTCCCCAAGGAGTGGCCAGTATGGCCACATTACGCTTGTAATTCACGTCACTCCTTTGCTCAGCACCCTCCAAAGGATCAGAATAAAGTCCAAACTTATTTTAATATCTATAGATCCTAGTAATCTGACCCATTCCTCCCACGCCCCCCACTCCTAGAACATAGCACAAATCTTGATCCAGGACCTTTGTGCTGATGATTTCCATTCCCTCAATCTCCCCCCTTTGATATCTGCAAGGTTCACACTCTTACTTCATCCCATTCTCTGTTCAAACTTCATGTCACTAGAAAAGCCCCTCTGACTTCCTTCAATAAAGTGGCACCACCATCCTCCAGCTCTGTCATTCTCTACTCCACTGCTGGACTAAGTGCCTATAGCATTTTAACGACGCTTGCACATTATATGTGTATTTGTACATAATATTTCAAGTGGTATGTGTGGTCCACAGATTGCTGCCAGTCTGCAAGATTACCAGTCTGCAACAAGAAACAGAGAAAAAATGCTTTGAAACTTCTTTAGCAACTTGACAGAGGAAGTTCATGTCTGTAGAATCTAATAATAAACAAATTAGGGCTTGTGTTTTATAGGCCCTTTCAATTTTTTCAAAAATTTCCAAAATATCAGTCTGCAAGAGACTGGAAAAAAATTTTAATTAAAAAAATTTTTTTAATTTATTTAATAAATTTATTTATTTATTTTAGGCTGCGTTGAGTCTTCGCTGCTGCATGCAGGCTTTCTCTAGTTGGGCGAGTGGGGGCTACTCTTTATTGTGGTGTGCGGGCTTCTCATTGCAGTGGCTTCTCTTGTTGTGGAGCATGGGCCCTAGGTGCGCAGGCTTCAGTAGTTGCGGCATGCGGGCTCAGTAGTTGTGGCCCATGGGCTCTAAGAGCGCAGGCTTAGTAGTCGTGGCGCACAGGCTTAGTTGCTCCGTGGCAATGTGGGATCTTCCCGGACCAGGGCTCGAACCCGTGTCCCCTGCCTTGGCAGGCAGATTCTTAACCACTATGCCACCAGGGAAGTCCCATGGAAAAAATTTTTAAGGGGAAAAAAATCTGGCCTTTCACCAAAGATTATCCAAAAAGCACTGGTTTACTTCCCCCCGGACAGGGTTATTTTTATCGAATGTTTACTAAACACCCACTATGTCCCTAGCTCTGTACTGGTCTCTGGGACTTAAACTTGAATTGGACATAGACAATGCCCTCTTGGAACTCACAGTTCAGTGGAGGAGAGAAACATGTATAAACAAACAGCAGTAGTGTGTGAAAGTCCAACAGCACAGACAAGGTACATACCACTCATGAGTTACAAGTTTTTATATCTGCGTACCTGAAGATAAAACCAACAGTGCAAGTGTGTGATAAGCAGGAAATAAGTGGTCCCAGACAGCTTTCTTGGGGAGAGTCCTTGGGCTACGCTGGTATGTGTCTCCCCCCTAGTGCATGTGAGTACCTATGTGCCTCTTCCATTAGCATCACCTTACATATTATATATCTGTTTGTTCATTGTTTACATCAATGCTATTCAAATTGTGGTCCACGAACCAGTGCCTATTTTTTACCAGTCTCAAATGACATAACTCCCTTTCTGCCCTTCACACACACCATACCTATGCTCCCTGTCTAGAGATGAGTCTTCTGTCTCCCATGTTGGTGTGGCAGAGGGTGAGAGTTCCTGCTAAGTGGCAGGTTGTATGCAGGAAGTGGGAGGACAAATCACTCCTAAACATCCAAAAGCTTACAAATATCTGATAATGCCAAACCGTAGCTGGAAAACCTTTGTTTACTTCACGTTCTCTGGGCCAAAGTAAAAACATCACAGTTCCTCCTAGCACTGCCTCTAAACACAGGGCATCTCTTTTTTTTTTTTTTTTTTTGTGGTACGCGGGCCTCTCACTGCTGTGGCCTCTCCCGTTGCGGAGCACAGGCTCCGGACGCGCAGGCTCAGCGGCCATGGCTCACGGGCCCAGCCGCTCTGCGGCATGTGGGATCTTCCCGGACCGGGGCACGAACCCGCGTCCCCAGCATCGGCAGGCGGACTCTCAACCACTGCGCCACCAGGGAAGCCCAGGGCACCTCATTTCATTAAAAACAAAGTCACCTCACCCTCTCTCCACTGCAAGCCTGGAAGTACTTTGAAGGTAGGCAGTACGGTTTTGATAATGGTTCCCATCCCCAAAGACATAACACACATTTGGTACAGTGCCATGCAACCTGAGGGCCCTCAACACTGGGGTATTTTAATACTCATTTAAAACTTATTCCTTTCTAGAAAAATGATTTGAGATAGTTAACGATAAAGGAAGATGGAAACAAGGATTTATTGATCAAGGCCTGTTGCATAGCCCTTTGATTTACTCTTCACAGTGGACCTGAGAGGGAAGGAGGTTATGTCTCTTATACAAATGAGGAAACAGGCTCAGGCAAGACAAGTGGAGAGACCAGCCGTCAAATCATGTCTTATTACAGGGCTATGGACTTAAGTAGAGCCCTGGAAAAAAGAAAACAGGAAGAAAATATGATAATAATAATGACTACTAGAGTTCCTACAACCGCATTATATTGGCTAAAAATGCTTTTGGTTTCAAAATTTCTAGTGGCTAAAGCATCAAAAAGAAGAATGAGGAAGAAGAGAAGGAGAAGAAGAAGGAAGAGAACAATGGGGGGGGGGGGAAAGAGGAGGAGGTAAACAGGGGGCGGGCGAGGAGGGGGGAAGAGAAGAAAGAAGAAACGAACTTTCCTAACTTCTGTATCAGAAAAAGAGAAAGCATCTCAATTTCTCAAAGGTAAAGTTTCTCACGAGACTTTAGATAAAACGTAATGGGGAAAAATGTGGCTGTCAACAAATTTATTCATTTATTTATACTGAGTGTCCTATATGTCTGGCATCAGGCCAGTGCTGAAGTTCTCCAGGATACAATGGCAAACAAGGGTTCTCGGTCTCGTGGAGCTTAGAGTTCTACAACAAACACAGATGGGGCTATGTCTTTTCTCAATAACAATGCTGTTATTTTCAAATAACAATTCTCAAAATCAAAATATTCAATTCTCTACAACATCCAGGGACTAATGATAAGTGCACTTCAGTCAAATCTCTTGGTAAGTTCCTAAGCTAACACAGCCCAAGGACATAGCATTTTGGAGGAGCTAATTTGACCCAAAGATAAAATATAGAGCAGTGGATAGAAAATGTGTCCCTTTATCCTATTTTCCCCAGATACTCCATCTCACAGCCTGGCTTAATTGAGGTCATAGTCCTGACTCAGACCCATAAACAGGGTTTTCTGTGTTGCTGATGGAAGAAAGATCCATTTGTTTTAGATGCCAAATTAGTGGATAGAAGAACTGTGATCAAGCTTTGAAAGCTGAGAATCCAAAACAATTTCATTCAAATGGTTCACAAGTAAATCCATATTAACCAAGATTCCTTTTTTCCTTTGCTGCTTTAGTCCTCTCCAGTTGCCCCCCTTACACACAGACACACCCCCAAGACACACAACAGGACAAAAAATATTTCATTGTATCACACAAGAAACAGACGTAAGATTGGATTGGGATGTTACGGTCATCTCTTGCCTCATTTTAGTGGGATTCCTTCCTTCCATCATTCCAGACTTCAGAATACTATTAACTATAACCACTCATTCACTGAATAGTAAATGAGTACTTACTGTGTACTAGGCATTATACTAGTATTAGAGAGGACTTCAGGAAGTTCACACTCTAATGGAGGAAAGGGGCAAATAAAGTATGAGAAGCACATTTCTGCAACAGAAATGGAACTAAGCTGTGGAGCCCAAAGGAAGAATGCAGTGATGATTATTACATAATGTATTGTACAATGATAGTATAATCACAGTAGAAAATGGAAAGTAGAACAGACATTGCAAAATCGTACATTTTCAACTAAACAAAGCATTTGTATTCCCTCGTTCCCTTCTTGCCTCTATCTGTGTTCAAGTTGATTTCCCCAGGATGCATGTAATTTTGAATTTTTTTAATACATTGAGAATGTTTATATATTGCTCTGTACTTTAATTATCACATAATAGTCTACTAAGTTTATTATAATTTTCATATCAAGTTCCCTATTGTTGAAAACTTAGACTGTTTCCAAACTCTCTCCCCTATAAGTGACACTGTAGTGTACATCTTCCTTTATCCTTTTATCATATTTTTCCCCTAGGGTAAATTCACAGAAACAAAATTAAAAATATCAACATTTTATAATTATTCATTCACTTTTGCCATATTGCTTTCTAAAAGGTTTGTATTCATCTGCCATGCCTCTATGGTCCAGAAGAATTTTTGTGTTGTTTTCTTCTCCTCTAGTAGATGTCATTATCTATTCATCCTTCAATGTCTTATATTTTCCTGACCTGCAATAACTGGTTATATAGGCAGAAGTGATGGGTTTAAATGGCTTATCAGATTTCCTAGTTCAAGAATACTCTCTTCTATTGCTATAGCGAAGTCAACTGCTTTAATCAGCCCCTTAAACAAAGGTTTCTTTTATCTGGATGGAGGCTGGAGATAAGGGCTGGTGTGACTTCTAATCTTATGATTATCTTTTGTTTCTGAAATATGCTTTATTTGCACAGCTTGCTTTCTTCTTTCCATTTACCGCCAAGCCTCCAAAAGACGTCTTCTCCCTCCAAATCAGCCTCCTCTTCCCCAAAAGCAGTGGCTCCTCAAACTGCTTCTTTTAGTCTTATATACTTTAAATTCTCTATGTTTTGATTCTCTAGTAAGCAGTGCTCCAATGCATATGTCTCAGAACCACTTTCAGTATTTCTCCATTAAATGTAGGTCTCCTTCTTTGTAAGGGGTGATTTTATTTGATTCCACCGATGTTAGGATTACCCCCCACCCCATTCTTCCTTCTTTTTGAGGAAATCTCTACATAACTCTTCTCCAGCCCAGACTTCAGAGTGTCCCTAGGAATTGGAATGTTTATTTCCCTATGTATTAGTTTCCTAGGGCTTCTGGAACAAATAACCAGAAACTTAGTGGCTTAAAACAACACGACTTTATTATCTCACAGTTCTTGAGGTTAGAAGTCCAAAATGGTTCTCAGCGGGCTAAATTCAAGGTGCTGACAGGACAGAGTTACTTCTGGAGGCTCTAGGAGACAATATATTTTCTTGCTTATTCCAGATTCTAGAGGTCATCCACATTCCTTGACGGGTGGCCACATTCCTCCATCTTCAAAGCCAGCAAGGTCTTCTCATATTCTCATCTCTCTGATTCTTTCCCTTCTTCCTCCTTCTGCCACTTATGGGGACCCTTGTGATCACGTCGAGCTCATCCGAATAACCTAGGATAATCTCCCCATCTCAAGATCATCTGACTAGCAACTTTAATTTTCTCTGTAATTTTAATTCCCCTTTGCCATGTAAGTAACATATTCACAGTTTCCAGAGATTAGGATGTGGAGATCTTGGGCAGGGGTGGAGGTGGGAGGGATAATTATTCTGCCTACCATGCTCTACTTGCACAAAAATGGAGTTTGTAGTATTCTATGCCTTTCAGTATGCTGTAGGTATGGATTATGGGTGATTTTATTTGCCCTTATTGATATGTATGGTTGTTGGAGGGGATATGCCGAAGTTTGGCTTTAGGCAACTACCATTACCCTACTAGAAAATGAAATGATTTGAAAATCATTTCAAATGCCAGAATATTTTTCATATCTTCATTCCTTTGTTTGTAGCGTACTTACTGATCAAAATGTCCTTTATTCTTTTTTTTCCAACTGTTAGGCTGTGTAATTTTTTTTCAGTGAACAAGGAGACATATGGATTCTATATTCTCAACACATGGGGAAATTGAGGGGCATAGAAAAGAGGCATGGACTTGCCCAGGACCACAAGGCCCAAGCAGGCCTAGGGAAGCCCGACAGCTTTGGGGGAGGGGCTGTCGAGGAGGAAGGCATTGTCCTCTACCCTCCATGCTCCTCTGGCTGATCTAAGAATTAAATTGACATGAGACAGATTAAGAGAAGAAAACCAAACAAAATTTCTAACCCATCGACATGGGAGAGACCCAGGAAACCTGAGTGACCCTCACCTTAAATACCATCCTCAGCAGAAGACAAAGAGGCTGTGGAGGGTGGGGACAGCCAGTTAGGGGAGGCGACCAGAACAAAATGTCCTTTATTCTTTCTAAAACCCTAACTCGGGTGGCACCTCTCCCATACTTCATAGGCAGAATCAATTATTTTTTTTCTTTGAGGCTTCCTTAAGACTTTGCACTTGATCTACCATTCCATTTGCCGTGTTGTATTAAAATCATTCCTTTATGTATTCCACTAGATCAGGGAATATTTGAGAGTAAAAGATTATTTCTTATTCACTGTTGTTTACTGCCGAGCATAGTATGCGGCATGTGCTCTGGTCTATTATCGCTGTTACCTATATTAATGATATCAATTTTACAGCTACCATTTATACTGAGCACGTGATGCATTATTACTAATGCTCACTAAAATTCAATGGCATAAGTCTTATCATCCTTCCTTTACAGAAGAAAAGACTGAGTCTGAAGTTGTGTCCAAAGTCACAGAGTCAATAAATAATGCTGTAAACTTTTACCTTAATCCAAGTCTATTTGACTACACGCAAGTCTTAAGCTGTTTTCACTTTGTCCCAATATATTTTTGGAGAGACAAAGGAAGAGTGGAGCATCCTTGGGACAGTCAGCAAAAGAAAATTCCAGATGAAGTTTCCAGAACTCTATTGTTTCCTCTTCCTTCATGTTCCAATAAAATCACATGGTCTCCCCAGAGGCCAAGAACCTCTGCTAGGTGGACAAATACAAAACTTCTCAACTAAAGCGTACTCTAAATAATTTTGGCACTTAACATTTTACTTAGAACAAAAGGAAGCAAGGCCTTGATCGTTTTCCCAAGAAGAAAGACCAGATGAACTTTGGGAGTGGTGGAGACGGTGGACATATGCCAGAGGCATAACAGAGGCTTTCAGGAAGAGCAGTCCTCCTAATACAGACAGCCGGAATACTCTGAATAGTCACCGAAGTCCTCAGAACAGGCCTAGAGAAGGGATACAATTCCTTGTTTTCTAAAAAGCTGATAAAAATCCTAGGCTTGGCTCAAAAAGACAGAAATTGAAATACAAAGTTGCCGTGTGAAAACTAATTTCCAAGTACACACCACCGGGAATCCACAGATTCCATTGTTAAGATGGGAAGACAGACCTAATAGGCAGAGTAACCAGAGAAACGGGTGCCAGGCTCACGCTGGCTAATTGGCTGTAGGCTGGGCTTGTATGCTAATTTTATAGACCTAGGGATGTGTTGCATAATTGCAGGTGGCCCCAAACTGGGAGAAGCCGGAGCAAAGCAAAATCATGAAACTAAAATGAAATCCCCTTCAGTTCTGCTTTCAAAAGCTACCTTGATAACTGGTTGCACTTCTTAAGGGAAGTGATAGTCTGATAGCCCTAGAAAACAATCTTCAGGCAGGTCTGATGCAAAGAAAGACATAGTTCATTCATGCTGACCATTGGTCCCTAAGACCTAATGTTGACTCCTAGTATAACAGAATGCAGACCTAAGTAAACTGATGTAAACCAGGAAGGAATTAGAATTCATAAGTCAGTGCCACCAAATACTGAGAGGACTGAGGAGTGCCAAATAACGTTACTCAAGAGGAGGGCTCTCATACTGCTGGTACCAGAGAAGACTGGATGAGCCAGAATGATCTGAGAGAGATGGACTCTAAGTGCAACTTCTGCCTCTATTTTTGCATGACTTCATGGTTTTCAGGAAGGAACAAAACCAAGCCAAAATGGTTAAGTTAATGTATAAAGGGCTGCAGGATGTGAAGGCTCTGACTTGGATGACAGGTCCAGAACTTGAAAGGGCCTTTCCATTAGCACACAACAATGATGTAATATCTCCCCCTTAAACTAACAAAGATAAAACCAAATGAAAACAAAACAGACATAAAGAAAAGAAAACCTCCCTTGCCCCACAGCTCTTTCTGGTCACTCCCACATCATTCTAAGGAGGACTGACTGTTCTCACTGTTTCTATTTCCCTACCCTCTGTTCTTTAATGAAAATACTCCCATCAAGCCCTCATCTCCACCACTCCACCCAAATTGTCCTATAAGGGCCACCAGTGCCCTCCACCTTGATGAACACAATAGGTGACTTTTAGTTTCAAGCATACTTGACTTCTCAGTAACATCTGGCAGAGTTAATTTCCTTCTCCCTCTTGAAATACTTATCTCTCTTGTCTTCTGGAACAGTACACATCCTGTTTTGTTTCATTTTTGTTGATGGCTTGTTCATTGGTTTATTAGACTTTTCTCCTGCTTTACTGACTGTTCCTTCTAAGACTTCTTTGCTGACTCTTCCTCATTCTACTCTACACATGTTGGAATACCCAGGCACTCAGTCCTCAGCTCTTATTTCTTCTCTTTTTATATGCATGTCCAAGGCACACACATCCAATTTCATGATTAAATATCATCTATTCTGTCACGGTGTCTAAAAGTGACTGTCCAGCCCCAAACTCTCCCTTGGTTCCACGCGTTGACTAATAAGCTTCTCAAAATTCCTACCTGGATATCTAAGAGACTTCTCAAAATTAATGTGTCCAAAGGAGAACTTTTGATTCCCATTCAGTCCTGCACCCTGTACCTTGCAAGCTGCCCCTTATCTGCTCCTCTTCAGTCTTTCCCAACTCAGTAAATGAGAACATTGCTCAGACCCTCCAATCCATAGGCTGACTTGTATTTACTCAACTTTAAAAAATATCAGAACACTGACCACTTCTCACAAATCCACACCTAACACCCTAGTTCTAGTCTTCATCTCTCATGTGAATAAATAGGAGGCAACAGCTGACATCTTTGGTCCACCCTCACCATTGCTATACCGTCCAATTGTTCCCCACATGGCAGCCAGAGTGATGGTTTTCAAACGTATGTCAGATCATGATATTCCCGTGACGAAAAGCACTTCAAAGCCTTCCCATCTCACTTAGACTACACTCCAAATTTTTGGTCTTCTTGACCATAAAATCTACATAACTAATGTTGTCACTACCTTTAAGTTTTTGCTCAAAAGTCACTTTTTTTTTTTTCTTTTTTTTCCGGTACGCGGGCCTCTCACTGTTGTGGCCTCTCCCGTTGTGGAGCACAGGCTCCGGACGCGCAGGCTCAGCGGCCATGGCTCACGGGCCCAGTCGCTCCGCGGCATGTGGGATCCTCCCGAACCGCGGCACGAACCCGTGTCCCCTGCATCGGCAGGCGGACTCTCAACCACTGCGCCACCAGGGAAGCCCAAAAGTCACTTTTTAAATGATGCTTACAACAACCACCATGTTTTAAATTGTAGCCCTCTACTTCAGGTCTATTTTTTCTGATCTTACTCTGGTCTCTTTTCTTTTTATAGCATTTGTCACCATCTAAGACGTTATATAATTTACTTATTACAGTTATTGTTAATGGTCTCTTGTTCTCCACTAAAATGGAAAGTCCTATATTTTTGTCTGTCTTATTCACCGACTTCTCCCGAGAGCCTAGATGAGTGCCTGGAATATGGTGGGCACTCAACAGACACCCACTGGATGTGAGACTGGCTGAGACCTGGGACCCTTTGCTGCAGTGCTGCAATGTTTGTACCTGGACACACCTCTCCTTGAGCAACAAAATACAAAGAAACTGTATGGGACTAAAAACAGCTGCGTGCATGTGCAGGTGGGGCAAATTCTGGACCCAAAAGATACAAAGAGACCAAAAAACCCAACTGCCACTTTTGAAGAGCCTGGGGCAAAAACAGGGTGTCAGGAGCAAAAGCAGGGTGCTACACATGCCCCCTGCACACAACACCATCTAAGGGGTGGGCAAAACACTTAAGCCACGCCTCTGGCCTGATCCCTGGACACACCCCTACCCTCACCCCATATAAGGAATAATCTTGCCCCCCTCAGAGAGCGAGCAAGCAAGGGAACCTGTTGTATGTTCTCGCTCCCCGCTGCTGCAACAGGGGCCCCAGTAAAGCCTTGCCTGAATTTCCTGTCTGGCCTCTAGTCAATTTCTATTGATTGGGGAAGGCCAAGAACCCTAGTCAGTAACAGATGGTGATGACAGCTCTATCTTGCCCTGGTGACTGTCCTCCTGCCTAGTTCCCTGGCCTCATATCCCTATCACTCCTCTGATGTTCTCTGTGCTCCAGCCACACTTGCCTTCTTGCTGTTCCTCAAACACAACCACCCTCCTGCCTCCCTCACACCCTTTGTGCTTGCTTTCCCTTTGCCTAGAACAGGCTCTGCCCATATCTTCACATGGATTACTGCCTCACTTCATTCAGAGAATACTTTCTAGATTCCCATCCCTGGCCCGACTGAACGTGTACTCTCTGTTAGATTGTATCACTGTCCACCAAACACCCCTGTTTCCCTCCCCGCAGTGCCTCACTCAGTGGGAGGATAACATAAATCAGGCGTGGCCATAAAATTTACTTTGATTAATAAAATGTGGACACAGGTGATATGTGCCACTTCCAGGAAGGAGCTTTCACAGCCTGCAGTTGTGGTTTATTATCTCTCTTTCCTCTCTGCCACCATGACTGGAAGTGCTCCAGATGGAGCCTGCTCTGTCAATCTGGATCCCAAACCATGGCTCAGAGCTGCAGCTAACTTATGATAGACATGGTACGGCAAGGAATAAGCAAGGAATGCCTTGGATAGCAAGGAATAAGCTTGCTTATTGTAAGCCACTGAGATTTAGAGCTTGTTTGCTACTGCAGCATAATTAGCCCTTTACCCTCCATAGCATTTCTCATCACCTGAAAATATAATATGCTTTTTATTTGATTACTTGTTCAATGTCTCCCACTGGAACACTGGGCATAGGGACTCTGTCTGTGTTGTTCAGTATATTGCTCTCACCTATAATAATACCTGTAGGTGCTCAACAAATATTTATAGAATTGTTAATGAAGCTTTGTGCTTTAGGATAACTAGTGCTGGTGGCTTCAACCTGTGTGTGTAGGTGTTCTGGAGCTGCTATGTCTCTCTCAAGGGAAAGAGTGTATTGAGAATGCTGACCCAAGAGCTTCCCTGTTTAAGAATCAGCATCCTTCCATCCCTAGTCTCCTGCCCCATCCAGGTGATAACAGAGGGGTATATCTGGAAAAATTCAGCCCTGACAAGGGGCAGCCAAGAGAAAATCCCCATCCCACTCTGATCTACATGAACAGCAGAATGTGTAGCTCTCACACCTGAGAGGGTCCTTCTACCCAAGATCCTCATTTTTACTTAGCTAAGCTCTCCTCCTGCTTTAAGAAAAAAGTGGGACGGGGCTCTTTTTTTTATATATAGGGACACACAGATACCACAAGGGGCAGAGGGCATGGTATCTTTGCTTTGAGCCTGTTTTACTATTATTATTACTATTTATGCTGGTGAATATTAAATTCTCTGTTCCTTCCTCGTCTGCAGTAAGGCTAGGACTAGTTCTCAATGAAGTTGTTTGGATTCAAAAACAAGAAGAAGAAGAAGGAAGGAAAAGAAAAACATCAATTTTGTTTAATCCCAAACATGAACCAAAGAGACAATTGCTTGTTTACTCAATGTGATTATAGAGATTAAACTCATAAAGCCTCAGGAGAGACAGTGAAAAATCATCTCGTTTTCCTCTCCTTCCCCACAAACCCCTGTCCCAGTTCAGAATGTTCTGCACTCTCCCTTCCAAGAGGCTGTCCATCCTCTACCGCTCACTCCCAGTGATTGGGAAGTTGCTCTCCCACTCAATCTCTGGACAGCTAAACTGTTGGAAATGTCTTCCTTGAATTTAGCTAAAGTCTGTGCTTGACAGCTTTTTGTACTATATCCCTAGCTCTAATCCCTGACACCACAATCACTAATCCTTCCCTGAAGGCCAGTTGTTAGGAGTGCCAGAGGAGTCAACTGGATCTTCTCAGAGAAAGGCACCTCTAAGCAGATATTTTATAAAATAAGTAATAGTAAGTCACATGAAGAAGGGAGGAATCTTGAAGGAGGCAAAGGGAAGAGCACACGTTTTTGCCCAGAAGCAAGAAAAAGCAGGGCAAATTCCAAGGGCTGAAAGACACTTAATGTCGCAGGAGTACTAGTTCTGGAAGATCTTTGGGAAGAAAGGGCAAGGAATGAGCCTAGAGACATAGGAATATGAAGGCACTTGTAGAGACTCTTAAGCAGTTTGGATTTTGCCCTAAGAACATCAAGGAACAGTGACCTGTGTCAAGCCAGGGAGCAGCTAGATATACATTTTACGAAGACCATCTTGACCACAGTGTGGAGAATGGATTGGATGGGGTGGGAAGTAAGAAATAATTAAGGGAGACCTTCAGGAGGCTCTTGCAGTAACTAGGGTTCCAGATAATGGGAGCCCATAGAAGGAAAATAGCAATGAGACAGATAGAGGTTGACAGAATTCAAGAATTAGGAGATGGAATGGACAGAACTTGGTGAATGATACCTGGTTTCATTCTCTGTGAGACTGTCTGATAGTCCCACAGAGCTTTAGTATGTTTTTGATTGGGCTAAGAGCCTGGCATTCACTTTGCTTCTGCACCATCTCCTCACCTCTCTTGGGCTCCAGTACCCCCTGACTACTGTTTGCTCATTCTGTCAGCAACAGGTCAGATGCTTCTCCTTGGCAGGGAGGAAAAATACTCAGGCGGGAAGTGAGAACTCTGCCCTCTGCCCTCTGCCCTCTGAAGATGATGTGTTGCTATCAGTGTATTCACATAATTGACAAACAGCCAGAATAAGACTCTGTGTAGGAGGGTGACAGTTGCCAACAATGACAGAACACAAAAGTGCAAAAGTATTTGTTTTCTTTTACGTTTTAAACAATGCTTCAGCAACAGTTAAAAGATTATCAGATGTTACGTAAATTTAATGGTATTTATGCTACCATCATCTCTATTTGGGGAAGCAATCAAGGGACATGGTTAAGATAGACCTGGATTTGAATCTCAATAACATTTTCTTAAAAGCAGTGTGACCTTGGACAAGTCATGTAACATCTTTGGCTCTCAGTTTTCTCATGGGAAAAGGTGAGTAATACCCACCTGTCATCGGACAGGTAGTTGGAGTCCAGTGCTCATAATGGCCTATAATTCACAACCCTTTTTCCATCCATAAGTTAAACATGACCTGACCTCTCTGAGGAAACGTCTGTTGACTCTGTCTGAAAGTTCTCTGTACCCCCATCTCTGTAAAATCTCAAAGCAAGGGAACCAATGAATCCTAACCCCCAAACCACAGCAGCATGATGACAACTGTGTTTATGTTACAGCTGACAAAGCACTCTATCTTCTTGGAACCTCACCACCACTCTGAGTGAGAGACAGAGCAAATGTCACCATACCTACTTAGAAAGCAGGCCTAGAGGGCTTCCCTGGTGGCGCAGTGGTTGAGGGTCCGCCTGTCAATGCAGGGGACGCGGGTTCGTGCCCCAGTCGGGGAAGACCCCACATGCCTCGGAGCGGCTGGGCCTGTGAGCCATGGCCGCTGAGCCTGCGCATCCGGAGCCTGTGCTCCACAACGGGAGAGGCCACAACAGTGAGAGGCCCGCGTACCGGAGAGAAAAAAAAAGAAAGCAGGCCTAGAGAGGTTAGGTGACTTACCCAAGGTCACAGAGCCACAAAAAAGACAAAACAAGGACTAGAGTGAAGGTCTTATAACCCCTGGTAATATCTCTTAACTCCTAACTGAGCTTCTCCACTCAGAATCAGCCAACTGCTTGGCCCAGGACTTCTGGGTCTTATGGCCTCATAGAAAGTATACAGACCAATGGCTTGTATGCTGACAGCACTTGACCTGTGGTTATTCATACGAACCAGAGCAAAGAGGAGAGAAAGGGAAGGGAGCAAGGAATTTCAGAGCTCCGAAGGCCTCGACATGCCAATTCCCTGTTCTGGATAAGAAAACCATCCCTCTCCTGACATCACACTGAATTCATAGCAGAACAAATACCAAATTGAAAAGGAGACAATTAATTTAGGAGTTGACTCGAAAAAAATCCATGGAATCATCATTACTAGGTTTCATTACTGTCATTAATTTGATTAACATTTACTGAGCACCTACCATGTGCTAGAGCCTATACTAAATTCTGGGATTCAGAGAAGGAAAAGATGCAATTCTTATTTTGAAGACAATTACAATCTCTTTCACACACTCACACACACACACACACACACACACATTTATAAAAAATAGAGTAATTCACATGATCAGAGCACTATAATTTACATATAAGCACTTTACATGTTAATTAACCCCATGAAGGTAGGCACTGTTATTATCCCTATTTTACAGATGGAGAATGGAAGGCCCATTAAGGAATCTTCCCAAGGTCTAAGTAAATATAGCTAGGATTTGAAATCAGGTACTCAAATGCTAAATCCATCTAGTGGAAGGCGACAACGCCTAAAAAAAAGTTTCCAGAATATTTCCAAGGGATGATAGGCCAGTCCTGCCTCAGACGTAAAGGACCCTTGAGCTGAGGATGGAGCCCACAAGCACCTGAGAATGGTGTTGTCCTGGGTTATAGATCTAATAGAAAGTATGAAAGAAATTCATGGGCAAAGCTGCTGGGATTCTACGTCCACTGCCCAGGCAGTATCCTATCTCTTTTCTGAATTTTTTCAAAGCATCAGTTCTTGATGATTCTGCAGCAGCCCCAGCCAGGGTGATTGCAGATAGAGCACTAAAAAAAGAAAACCAGGAGTGGGAGTTGGTGAGGGAAGGGAGGGGGTTAGGCGACATGGAGAGACACTTTAGTCTCATTGCTATTGAAGCTGTTTTTTATCTTTCGAAGCTGAAACAAGCAATTCAGTCCATACAGTCTTTCCCCCCTCCAATAAATTGCATTTAAAGAAAATTCAACTGGTGCAAGATTTATTGATCTCAATTGACAGTGAACCTTACAAATTCATACAAAAGAGTTTTCTCATTATAGAGTCATTTAAAGGACTTGTTAGCTCAAAGCATTCATCGTAATGTAATATTTTTTAAAAGGCCAGAAAATGTATAAAATGGAGCCCAGACTGGTTTTTTAAAAAATCAAT
The DNA here is from genome assembly GCF_005190385.1 of Monodon monoceros. NCBI lineage: Eukaryota > Metazoa > Chordata > Mammalia > Artiodactyla > Monodontidae > Monodon > Monodon monoceros. Next base: position 86,635,303 of record NW_021703782.1, on the reverse strand, counting down.
TGTATTTTTTCAGTATATTCTTTCAGCCATATTCTCTTCAATTTGGTAGACGAAACCAAGAGGTGCCACCTTGACAATTTTTTTCCAAGAGGCAGAAAGAGAAATCTTTCCAGGGGTTTTAGCCAGTCAAAACTTGAATCCAAGTGCTATCATTGATCAAAAGCTGATTCTGGGAAAAACTATGTTTTTTTCTACAGGTTCCCCCATGGCCTCTTTCCATGTGGAAAGGAAGTGGTGTGTCATCAAGGGAGAAATGCGTGTTGGGGTTCTTGGCCTTCATATCAGAAACATCAGCCCTACTGTCTATTCCTTTGGCTTCCCAAATATAAAGATCTGTCTTCAGTCAAATACACGAAGCCTTATCGACAGTATCAGTCTCATATGGCTTGTAGTCTGGCCTCTGACAGAAGCTCCTAAGTATTTAGGGAAGATATTCACACCACAAAACCATTCCTTTAGGCATTTTAACATAAGGCCATGAAACCAGCCATGGCTCTACAGTCAAACAATCACAGATTTGTCCTGAGTTGCCCTTTAATGACATGACCACTGTTTTCATGGAGGGATCATATCAGGAATATTCTATTTCTTGCTGTATTTGTCAGAAGAAGAGTTAAGGGCACGGGCTCCCTAGTCAGGCTGGCTGGGTGTTATTACTGGCTCTTCCACAACGGCTGTGTGTCTTGACAAGCTATTTAATTTCTTAGGTTTCCATTCCTCCACCTGTAAAGTGGGGATAATAAGAGCACCCATCACATAAAGTGAGAATTAAACGAGATGAACATATGCATATTTACAGCAGCTCCTGGCTCAAGAAATGCAAGTTATTAGATTTAATCATGCTTATAAAAACTATTGTGTAGGACACTGTATATTAAATCATCTGACGTCTCTGATGTTGGGTCTTCCATGAAAATTTTTCTTAAGAATTCAACCTAAAGAAAATAGAGTATCCACTAAGAATCACAGCATTCTCACATTGAAAAGCTCTGTAATCTAATCTGGTTCCCACTTTTCATTTGCAGAAAATAATCTCAAACCCAAATGGGATGACAGCCTGTATTGGATTGACCATGTTGAACATATTCATTTCACCTCGTTAATACCAGGGTTTTGATACCCTGCTCTAGAATGTTTCGAATTCATTCTGGAAAGAGTCTACTTGACTGTCCGTTTCGTAGAAGCAACGTGGCTGTCATTCCTATTTGTACCCTCACGTCTAACCATAGAGCACCAAGTAGCTGTTCATAAATATCTAGTGATTTGCATATTTGAGAGAATTTAAGAAAACAAAAGACACCCAAAAGATAGAGCTTAGGGTGTGATTAGCAATGATATTGTCCGAGGTGCAATGAAAGAAATTTATGCCTTCATCAAAACCTTCCTGCTTACTGACATTAAAAACACTCTTTCAATATAGTATAGTATCTGTTTAATCCCATGTAATGAGTTAATTGAGGGACTTGATCTTATTCATCTTCCTTTTCCTACATCTAGCCTTGTGGTTAGCACATTTGTGGTAAAGGTAGTAAACAGACATACAAATGAATACATGACTATGAGTAACAGATGGTCAGGAAAGTCCTCAGAATGAAATGAAACTTAAACTTCACATCAAGCACATCACAGTTACAATGACTCAATGGCTGCAGTTAAAATGGGTTCAGGCCATTCTTAGTTAATCTAAAAGATATAAAGGAAGAGGATAGGGAAAAGGGAGCAAGAAGCCTTCTCCAACCACATTCATTCAGTCAATAAACATTTCTTAAGCACCTGCCTTATGCCAAGCTCTGTTCTAAACATAGCATTATAAGAGTGATGAGCCAAGGGATCTGCTCTCACAGAGCTTGCATCCCAGTGGAGACAAAATAAACAAGGAAATAACAGAATAAATAAGCTCAGAGAGCAAATGCTACGGGGGAAATGACACTGCGTAATGTGACAGAGAATAACTGGCTATGTAAAGGTGGGTAACCTTAGATAAGGTGCCTAGAAAGGTCTCCTTCTGGTCTCTATTTGAGCACTTCTGTACTGTAATCTTTATATCATTGGGTTATGATTATCTGTTCCTACATTCATCTCCCAACTGCCCAACTGAAGTATAACATACCTCAGCCTCAAGTACAAAACACAGTGTCTGGTATCTATGAAGCCCTCAATAATTTTTTGGCTGGATTAAATTTTTTTTAAAGGAAGCACTTTCTCTAACTTTGGAGACACAGAGGAAGGAAAACCAAAACCCTTTTTCTCCTAGGAAGGGCAGAGGTGTTGAAATCAGGAAAAGCTTCAGAAAGTGTATAAGAAGGGAGCAGGAAACTACATGCCATATCCGAGAAACAATGGTAATTCAGAAGTAGCATGGCAGGGAAGTAACTGGAAGGTTGATGGGTAGAAGCTGGTTGTGTCAAGGTCGAGAACAGCCATCGTTGCCGTGCTTGGACTTTCTCCCTTAGACAACGTGGGAGCCATCAGAGATTTTACAACAAAAGAGCCACACAACAAGGTCTAGAAGGTGGAAAAAGCATTCTGAAAGAGCTAGAAGGAAGGGGAAGAGAAAACAGGAGGGGAATCAAGAAGCAGCTACAGTGGTCTAGATGAGAAAAGCAGAGAGGATGAGCTGGGCGGTAGCAGTGTGGACAGATAGTCATGAAACAGAACCAATAGGTCTTGGGAGCAATTGCATCTGAGCCCGGAAGGAATTGGGCAGGGTGGCTTGGCAGCTGCCGGTTTGGTGAACTTTGTTTTCTCATGGTTTATCCATACGAAAGACTGAGATACATAAAATGTCTTAAGAAAACAGATACCTGGAGCAGTTGGCAATTCTGTCAATAAATACGGAATCATTTTTCCTTTGAGCCTAGATGAGAGTCTGAACGAAGAGGCATCCCAAACCCTTTTGGGGTCAGCAACCAGCATGAACTCTTACTCTCAGTTGGCCAGTTTGACACGGAGCCTTTTCACCTAAGGATGTCAGCCACTGAACTGTGCAGGCTAACTCTCATCTTCCCAAGCAGACCTTGTCTGCACAGCAGTGGTTGGCAACTTAATATTTTGCATAAAAATTCATGAGAAGCAGTATCCATTTCAGCTATGTTATAAAGTAGTGAAAGGAAGACAGAGAGAGGAAAAGAAAAAGGTTAGCCCTGCACTCAGATAGGGTTCATTCTGAGTGATGATTGCAAGCCATCCTTGGAAATTACAGGTGCTACTTGGTTCACTATTATTTTGCAGCATCTCCAGTAATCTTCCGTGATCATTTATAACAGCATGTCTGATGACTTTCAAAACGTAACGGGAAAGGATACTTCTGTGAAGCATGTCTACTCAAAGGAAAAATCAATCTTGGCTGCTAAGGCAGTGAACTTTGTACCACCACGATTAGACAGTTAGAGATTTCAACATATAAAAATAGGAATGGCAGGGGTCCAGTCTCCGAAGTATATGTGTGTATAACATGTGTTCCAGTTGCTTGAACAGTTTAAGATTTCTCCTTTCATGCAAACAAAACACAACATGTGTCGGGAATCCAAACTGGCACACTCCAATAGAAAATAATCATGAACCCCATAATAACAACTACTAATGTTTACACACTGCCTTTACAGTTTGCTAAGTACCTGTCACACACCTGAACTGCTAATCATCAAAAATACCTCACATTTTCCGACCTTCTTTTCTTCTCTGACAACCATTCCTATTACCTGGAATGTTCTCCCACAACATCTGTGCTCCCATCTTTCAAGGGCAAGCTTAAAATCTCCTTCCCTGTGGCATAGTCCCTGGTTATTTTAACCCTTTCAAGGGAATAATATTTTATCATGTATAACGATCTCTGAAAGGCAGTGCAGTATGGTGGTAGCACAATTCAGAATCAGAAGACCTGGGTTCATGTACTAGTGTCACAATTTATTATAATAATTGTATTATAATAACTGTATGACCTTTTAACCTCAGAACTAGGGTAAATTATTACCTTACGTGATTTTTATGTAGATCAAAAGGGACAGGTTTACTATAGGTAAAACTGTTTTGTAATCTTAATTGATTAAATAAATGTTAAGTATTAGTGTTCTGTGTTTATCTAGGAGTGTTATTTTCATGACTAATTTATGTAAATACCTAGCCCAGTGCCTGGCACATAAATGCTTAATTAATGAAAGTGATTATTATTATTAAGGTTTACTTATTAACACAGCAGTTATGAATTAAGCACACATTATGTGCAAAACACTGTAATAGATATAACACCTCACTCATCTTCTAAATAATTTATTATAGAAATATAAAAACACTGTTGTTGTGAATAAACAATATAATGTAGTGATTAGGAACATTGGCTCTGGAATCAGATCACCTAGACTCTAAGCCTAATTCCAATTCTTTAGAACTCTGTGATCCTGGGCAAGTTACTTAAACTGTCTGTGCCTTCATTTTCTTATCTATAAAGTGAGGAAAATAGTAGATCCTTAAATACAGGGTTGACAAAAAGATTAAGCAAATTAATCCATGGAAAGAGCCCAAACAATTCTCGTCACGTGGAAATAGTTCAATAAATGTGTAACAACAGTTTTGGTATAACTACCTCAGAAACAGTTTTTCATGTGAATCAAGAAAAAACAGTTTTGTAGTCAAGCACGTAGTCAATTATTTATTCTTTGACTCCATCCCACTGCTGCTCCTAATTCACCTCTCTGCTTCCATTCTCGTCCTCTCTCAATGCTCCCTCCACACTCCAGCCAGTCAACTTTCTAAGGCATCAAGCTGATCATGCTGAAACCTGCAATGGATCCTTAACATGCTTTATGGTTTCTATCACCTGGCTTCACCTTCCTCTATGGCTGCAATTCTGCAACTCGCCTCAGTCGATTCTCCTGACTGTCCTGGCTGCAGAGCCATGGAGGTGACTTGGGAGAGATTAACCCGACCTCTCCAATAAACTCCAGGAGCCACACATCTTCATTTTTAATATAGGCAACGGATAGCTTATCAATTTTGTGTTAAGAGGCAATGAAAATTCAGCTTCAGTGCAAGTTTCCTAGTTATTTCTTGCAACCAGATCACTTCCCCCAAATCTCTCTTATGTAGGAATTCTGAAGTGCTAATTAATTGCCTGCCCACTCAAAACAAGCCATTTCCAGATTCGTTCAAGATGGGGGAGTAGAAGGACGCGTGCTCACGCTCTCTTGCGAGAGCACTGGAATCACAACTAACTGCTGAACAATCGTTGACAGGAAGACACTGGAACTCACCAAAAAAGATACCCCACATCCAAAGACAAAGGAGAAGCCACAATGAGACGGTAGGAGGGGTGCAAACACAATAAGATCAAATCCCATAACTGCTGGGTGAGTGACTCACAAACTGGAGAACACATATACCACAGAAGTCCACCCACTGGAGTGAAGGTTCTCAGCCCCACATCAGGCTTCCCAACCTGGGGGTCCAGCAATGAGAGGAGGAATTCCTAGAGAATCAGACTTTGAAGGCTAGCAGGATTTGATTGCAGGACTTCGACAGGACTGGAGGAAACAGAGACTCAACTCTTGGGGGGCACACACAAAGTAGTGTGCGCATCAGGACCCAGGGGAAGGAGCAACGACCCCAAAGGAGACTGAACCAGACCTACCTGCTAGTGTTGGAGGGTCTCTTGCAGAAGCAAGGGGTAGCTGTGGATCACCTGGAGGACAGGGACACTGGCAGCAGAAGTTCTGGGCTAGTACCCCTTGATGTGAGCTCTCCCAGAATCCACCATTAGCCCCAACAGAGAGCCGGGTAGGCTGCAGTGTTGGGTCACCTCAGGCCAAACAACCATCAGGGAGGTAAGCCAGCACCATCCATTAGCAGAGAAGCAGATTAAAGTTTTACTGAGCTTTGCCCACCAGAGTAACACCCAGCTCTACCCACCACCAGGCCTTCCCATAAGGAAACTTGCACAAGCCTCTTAGATACCCTCATCCACCAGAGGGCAGACAGCAGAAGCAAGAAGAACTACAATCCTGCAGCCTGTGGGGGAAAAAAACCACATTCACAGAAAGACAGACAAAATGAAAAGGCAGAGGGCTATATACCAGGTGAAGAAACAAGATAATACCCCAGAAAAACAACTAAATGAAGTGGAGATACGCAACCTGCCAGAAAAAGAATTCAGAATAATGATAATGAAGATGATCCAGGACCTCAGAAAAAGAATGGAGGCAAATATCGAGAAGATGCAAGAAATGTTGAACAAACACCCAGAAGAATTAAAGAACAAACAAACAGAGATGAACAATACAATAACTGAAATGAAAAATACACTAGAAGGAATCAATAGCAGAATAACTGAGGAAGAAGAGCGGAGGAGTGACCTGGAAGACAGAATGGTGGAATTCCCTGCCATGGAACAGAATAAAGAGAAAAGGATGAAAAGAAATGAAGACAGCCTAAGAGACCTCTAGGAAAACATTAAATGCAATAACATTCGCATTATAGGGGTCCCAGAGGGGAAGAGAGAGAGAAACGACCCGAGAAAATATTTGAAGAGATTATAGTTGAAAACATCCCTAACGTGGGAAAGGAAATAGCCACCCAAGTCCAGGAAGCGCAGAGAGTCCCAGGCAGGATACACCTAAGGAGAAACATGCCGAGACACACAGTAATCAACTTGACAAAAATTAAAGACAAAGAAAAATTATTGAAAGCAGCAAGGGAAAAATGACAAATAACATACAAGGGAACTCCCATAAGGTTAACAGCTGATTTCTCAGCAGAGACTCTACAAGCCAGAAGGGAGTGCCATGATATACTTAAAGTGATGAAAGGGAAGAACCTACAACCAAGATTACTCTACCCAGCAAGGATCTCATTCAGATTTGATGGAGAAATCAAAAGCTTTACAGACAAGCAAAAGCTAAGAGAATTCAGCACCACAAAACCAGCTCTACAACAAATGCTAAAGGAACTTCTCTAAGTGGGAAACACAAGAGAAGAAAAGGACCTACAAAAACAAACCCAAAACAATTAAGAAAATGGTCATAGGAACATGCATATCGATAACTACCTTAAACGTGAATGGATTATATGCTCCAGCCAAAAGACACAGGCTTGCTGAATGGATACAGAAACAAGACCTATACATATATGCTGTCTACAAGAGACCCACTTCACACCTAGGGACACATACAGACTGAAAGTGAGGGGATGGAAAAAGATATTCCATGAAAATGGAAATCAAAAGAAAGCTGGAGTAACAATACTCATATCACATAAAATAGACTTTAAAATAAAGAATGTTGCAAGAGACAGGAAGGACACTACATAATGATCAAGAAATCAGTCCAAGGAGAAGATATAACAATTATAAATATATATGCACCAAACGTAGGAGCACCTCAATACATAAGGCAACTGCTAACAGCTCTAAAAGAGGAAATCGACAGTAACACAATAATAGTGGGGGACTTTAACACCTCACTTACACCAATGGACAGATCATCCAAAATGAAAATTAATAAGGAAACAGAAGCTTTAAATGACACAATAGAACAGATAGATTTAACTGGTATTTATAGGACATTCCATCCAAAAACAGCAGATTACACTTTCTTCTCAAGTGCTCATGGAACATTCTCCAGGATAGATCACATCTTGGGTCACAAATCAAGCCTCAGTAAGTTTAAGAAAATTGAAATCATATCAAGCATCTTTTCTGACCACACGCTATGAGATTAGAAATCAATTACAGGGAAAAAACCATAAAAAACACAAACACATGGAGGCTAAACAATACGTTACTAAATAACCAAGAGATCACTGAAGAAATCAAAGAGGAAATCAAAAAATACCTAGAGACAAATTACAATGAAAACACGATGATCAAAAACCTATGGGGGGCTTCCCTGGTGGCACAGTGGTTGAGAGTCCGCCTGCCGATGCAGGGGACGCGGGTTCGTGCCCCGGTCTGGGAGGATCCCACATGCTGTGGAGTGGCTGGGCCCATGAGCCATGGCTGCTGGGCCTGCGTGTCTGGAGCCTGTGCTCCGCAACGGGTGAGGCCACAGCAGTGTGAGGCCCGCGTACCGCAAAAAAAAAAAAAAAAAAACCTATGGGATGCAGCAAAAGCAGTTCTAAGAAGGAACTTTACAGCAATACAATCCTGCCTCAACAAACAAAAAAAATCTCAAATAAACAATCTAACCTTACACCTAAAGGAACCAGAGAAAGAACAAACAAAACCCAAAGTTAGTAGAAGGAAAGAAATCATAAAAATCAGAGCAGAAATAAATGAAATAGAACCAAAGAAAACAATAGCAAAGATCAATAAGACTAAAAGCTGGTTGTCTGAGAAGATAAACAAAATTGATAAACCATTAGCCAGACTCATTAAGAAGAAAAGGGAGAGGACGCAAATCAATAAAATTAGAAATGAAAAAGGAGAAGTCACAACTGATACTGCAGAAATACAAAGCATCCTAAGAGACTACTACAAACAACCATATGGCAATAAAATGGACAACCACAAGGAAAAGGACAATTTATCAGAAAGGTATAACCTTCCAAGACTGAACCAAGAAACAGACCAATCACAAGTAATGAAATTGAAACTGTGATTACAAATCTTCCAACAAACAAAAGCCCAGGACCAGATGGCTTCACAGATGAATTCTACCAAACACTTAGAGAGGAACTAACATCCATCCTTCTCAAACTCTTCCAAACATTTGCAGAGGAAGGAACATTCCCAGACTCATTCTATGAGGTCACCATCACCCTGATACCAAAACCAGAGAAAGATCCTAGAAAAAAAGAAAATTACAGACCAATATCACTGATGAATATAGATGCAAAAATCCTCAACAAAATACTAGCGAACAGAATCTAACAACACATTAAAAGGATCATACACTATGATCAAGTGGGATTTATCTCAGGGATGCAAGGATTGTTCAATATACACAAATTAATCAATGTGATACACCATATTAAGAAACTGAAGAATAAAAACCATATGATAATCTCAATATGCAGAAAAAGCTTTCAATAAAATTCAACACCCATTTATTATAAAAACTCTCCAGAAAGTGGGCATGGAGGGAACCTACCTCAACATAATAAAGGCCATATACAACAAACCCACAGCAAACATCATTCTCAATGGTAAAATACTGAAAGCATTTCCTCTAAGATCAGGAACAAGACAAGGATGTCCACTCTCACCACTATTATTCAACATAGTTTTGGAAGTCCTAGTCATGGCAATCAGAGAAGAAAAGGAAATAAAAAGAATCCAAATCGGAAAAGAAGTAAAACTGCCGCTCTTCGCAGATGACATGACACTATACATAGAGAATCCTAAAGATGCCACCAGAAAACTACTAGAGCTAATCAATGAATTTGATAAAGTTGCAGGATACAAAATTAATGCACATAAATCTCTTACATTCCTATACACTAATGATGAAAAATCTGAATGAGAAATTAAGGAAACACTTCCATTTACCATTTCAACAAAAAGAATAAAATACCTAGGAATAAACCTACCTAAGGAGACAAAAGACCTGTATGCAGAAAACTATAAGACACTGACGAAAGAAATTAAAGATGATACCAACAGATGGAGAGATACACCATGTTCTTGGATTGGAAGAATCAATATTGTGAAAATGACTATACTACACAAAGCAATCTACAGATTCAATGCAATCCCTACCAAATTACCAATGGCATTTTTTTACAGAACTAGAACAAAAAATCTGAAAATCTGTATGGAGACACAAAAGACCCTGAAGTGCCAAAGCAATCTTGAGGGGAAAATACGGAGGCTGGAGGAATCAGACCCCCTGACTTCAGACTATACTACAAATCTACAGTAATCAAGACAATATGGTACTGGCACAAAAACAGAAATATAAATCAATGGAACAAGATAGAAAGCCCAGAGATAAATCCACGCACCTATGGTCAACTAATCTATGACAAAGGAAGCAAGGATATACAATGGAGAAAAGACAGTCTGTTCAATAAGTGGTGTTGGGAAAACTGGACAGCTACATGTAAAAGAATGAATCTAGAACACTCCCTAACACCATACACAAAAATAAACTCAAAATGGATTAGAGGCCTAAATGTAAGACCGGACACTATAAAACTCTTAGAGGAAAACATAGGAAGAACACTCTTTGACGTAAATTATAGCAAGATCTTTTTTGATCCACCTCCTAGAGTAATGGAAATAAAAACAAAAGTAAACAAATGGGACGTAGTGAAACGTAAAAGCTTTTGCAAAGCGAAGGAAACTACGAACAAGTCAAAAAGACAACCCTCAAAATGGGAGAAAATATTTGCAAACGAATCCACGGACAAAGGATTAATCTCCAAAATATATAAACAGCTCATGCAGCTCAATATTAAAAAAACAAACAACCCAATCATAAAATGGGCAGAAGACCTAAATAGACATTTCTCCAAAGAAGACATACAGATGGCCAAGAAGCACATGAAAAGCTGCTCACCATCACTAATTATTAGAGAAATGCAAATCAAAACTACAATGAGGTATCACCTCACACCAGTTAGAATGGGCATCATCAGAAAATCTACAAACGACAAATGCTGGAGAGGGTGTGGAGAAAAGGGAAGCCTCTTGCACTGTTGGTGGGAACGTAAATTGATACAGCCACTATGGAGAACAATATGGAGGTTCCTTAAAAAGCTAAAAATAGAATTACCCTATGACCCAGCAATCCCACTACTGGGCATATACCCAGAGAAAACCATAATTCAAAAAGACACATGCACCCCAATGTTCCTTGCAGTACTATTTACAACAGCCAGGTCATGGAAGCAACCTAAATGCCCATCAACAGACAAATGGATAAAGAAGGTGTGGTATATATATACAATGGAATATTACTCAGCCATAAAAGGAACAAAATTGGGTCATTTGTAGAGATGTGGATGGATCTAGAGACTGTCATACAAAGTAAGTCAGAAAGAGAAAAACAAATATCGTATATTAATGCATATATGTGGAACACAGAAAATTGGTACAGATGAACTGGTTTGCAGGGTAGAAATAGAGACACATATGTAGAGAACAAACCTATGGACACCAAGGGGGAAAGTGGTGGTGGTGTGTGTGAAGAAATGGGAGATTGGGATTGACATATACACTAATATGTATAAAATGGATAACTAATAAGAACCTGCTGTATAAAAAAATAAGTAAAATAAAAACCAAAACAAAACCAAACAAGCCACTTCCTCTCAGATCTCCGTATCATTTGTCCCAGCGGTTTCCTTTCCCTGGGATTCCACCCCCAGCATCAACCACAAGGCCTGTTTATCATTTCTAGACTCAACTCCAACATCACCCCCTCTAAGAAGCCTCTTAGGACACTCCAGGCAGATTCAGTCACTCTCATGTCACTTTATACTCGGTGGAATGTTCCTAAATAAGTTGTTCCCGAAGCAGGAGTTGACTCAGCATTTTTGGCAGCTAGTATGACCAAGTACCTAGTAAATACTCAATAAAGATTAGTCTCAGTTATCCACATAGAAAGCTTTCGATAATAGAATCATAAAACTCAAAAAGCAATGATGTCAGCAACTGTGGAATGTTGGCCAATGCTAGAATTTTTGGTTTATCATTTTCATAATAAAAATGAAAGTATCCAACAATCAAGATAGCCATTTTAATAAATGTCAATAACATTGTATCACCCTTCAAAAAACATGGAGGTTGTAAAATACTCATCTCTATGATGGGTCCTAGATATATACAAAGATGTTAAAGTAGTCATGTTTTCTGAACCAAAAGAAATCTACAGGATCTAAAAAGAAAAAGAACAATAATGAGAAAAAAACCCCTACCACTTACTGAGTACTATGATGTCTCAAGACTCTACCTGCAATAGTATGTGGATTATCTCAGTTTAATCTTGCAAAAATTCTGTATGTTAGGTATTTTTACCTCCTTTTTATAAATGAAGAAACTGAGTCTTGGAGAAGTTAAATAACTTGCCCGAAGTTACAGCTTCGGAAATGGAAATCACAGTTTGAACCCACATCTATTTTCAGAACCTGTGATACTATCCATTTCAGGAATAATTTCTATCTTAACGAGATATAGTTTCAAGTCTTAAGTAACTCTTAGTCTAGATATATATAAGTACCAAAACAAGAGCAATCAGCATTTAAGGGCTTTCTGAATTGTCTCTTGGCCTCCAGCCCCTTTCGTTTTATGAATCATGGGCTTTATTTCTAAGGCTAGCCTCAGTGATAGTGCTCCAGATCCAAGTCACACATACCTCTCCTCACCAAGTCATCCTATATATTATTTCCAAATAAATCACCTTAGCATACCATTTCAATTTTGATAAGGTTAAGGAGATAGACTGGAGCAAAGTGGTGGAGGCCCTTGAGAATTTAGTTAAAACTTATCTTCCTATTCTGGAGGGTCCTATTATACTGAAAGTTTCTGAGCACAAAAATGATATATGCACAGCAAGGTCGTAGAATATAAAATATTAGAATGTAAGACAGAATGTAAAATATCTACCAGTAATGTAAAGATAGATAAGAAAGGTAGGGAGACCAGCTCAGAGAAAATATTGTGTTGTGACGGAAAACTAGAGAATTGGTAGCAGAATTAGAATGAATGGAGGAATGTAAAAGATGCTCTAAGTGTCTAGATAATAGGGGAGAAAGCAAAAGTGGAGACAGATTGACTTTGAGGCTGGGGTAAGGATTGTGAGTTGCTTTTAAACTATTTTTCCTAAGGTGATGAGAAGATAGCTAATTGCTATGTCTGCAAATAATTGGAGTTGTGACATAGGAAGTGGGAAGACAGATGGGCCAGTGGGTAGCAGTTGAGAGAGTAAGAGTGACTGAGATTTCTGGGGAAGTCAGGGTAGAGAAAGAATTTAAAGAGTAAGCTTAAGGATAAAGCATTGAAGCAGAACTCCATTCAGAAGATTTAGTCAACCAGTCAATAAGTATCTGTGGAACACCAACTACATGCCAAGCGCTATTCAAGGTCCTAGAGACACACCAGTTAACACAGTCCCAGTCTCCTGCAGCTCTCAGCAGAGTCTGAGAAAGAGCAGCCAGAGAGGCAGAGAGAAAACCAGGATGCTGTAATAATCAAGACTTCATAAGAAGTTTCAAAAGGAAACTTACAGTCTACCTTTCTGACCTGAAACTCAGAAAGATAAATCTATGTGTGTTCAAGATGTGACATTACCCAAATGGTCTTCTCTAGAGCCCATACTTGGACTATTAGAAACATCTGTCAGAAAGGCTGAAAGTGATTGAAAATTAAAAAGCGGGTCTCTGAAGCCTCTTTAGGATGGATAATTGTGGGCTCATCAAGGTATTACCTCTGGCTGTTCAAATAAAGTCCCCAAAGTGGGATAGGACCCTAGCCAGAGGGGAGAAAATAGAGCAGTTGAGGAAATCTAAAATGTGACCTGTCTCAAGCAATTTTTAAGAGGGATGTGTATATTTTAAGAGGAATTTAATCCATATGTTCCAGATTCTTTTACATTCTACAAAATGGTGGCGCATAAGAGCTCTTTGATGTTCAGCGATCTTTCCAATTCTTTTTATGAGACTTGTTAAGCCATATCACTGCCAAAATGGAAGTTGTGTTTTACCCAGAGTAAACAAGCTCACACACCAGCAAGCCAGAGTTTGGGTCAAAGAAGAAAAGACACAGCCCTCATTAAACATGTAGAATGTAAAGATGATTTCCTTTCTTGACTTCTGTAGTCCACATGTAAGGGGAAATGAATCAGCTGAGCATAAAACCAGATATAAAGCAAGTACATAGTGTTTAAGACCAGCTGCTATAGGCAGAGACAGGGAGTGGGGAGATTGGCCAGAGAGAACACACTTGATAGTGGGACCCATGAAGCAATCATAGAACAAATTATTTTTTTTAATCTGAGGGGAAAAAATTATTTTAGCCAACACTCAGCCCAGAAACTGTTTCATCCACCGAAAGCCAGAGAGAGCTGTAAAAACCCTCCCATCACAACAGTGCAGAGAAGGAGGCATTTTGTAACAAGAATTTTACAAAACAAGTTTTCCTGAAAGGATATTCTGCCTCTAGCATTTTCATAGACTTGTTCAATAGCAAATAAAACCAGAAATCATTGGAGAAATAGAAATACAAGAAGAAATCTTTACTATAGAGATTGAACTTAAGCAATTTCATTCATAAGGATTAAAAACTGTGAAATCATATTGAGAATCTGCCAAGCAGCTTCTGTTTCTCCACGGAAACTGAAAACAGAAACAAAGCTGATGCAACGGCAAGATTGGCTCAGCCATCTACAGCATGAGTGTGGCAAGAGGCGCTGGTGATGCATTATTTTTCATTATCACTTATATCTCTTCCTTTAGAATAATTCTCTCTATAGGACATTAGATGAAATAAACTCTTTCATTGGTCATTTCTGAGATTTTATGTTTTATAAGAAAGAAATGTTTATCATTTTTAATATCCTCCTACCGTCTATGGAGGGTGGGCTCTGACAAATGGAGGACCCATTAGTTGCCAAACCTGATACACAAACATTAGAGAGCTAGGACAGAACGAAACTGGTTAGCATAAGAGGGGTGAACGTGAGGGAGAGAGAATATATGGGAAAGGGAAGAAAGGAGACAATGAGATGGGGGGAAAAGTGGGCTGGAAGAAACCTCTCTGATAATAAATATGGAAAGATTTGAGAGAATGGATTTGAGACTTTACCTGAGTTATCTGCTGTGCACAGTTCAGTATAGCCCCATGATTCTATTTCAAGTAGAATCTGACAAAAGAGTAGAATACTATGTCAAAATGGGTAGGGAATCAAAAAAGAGTCAAGCCATGCAGATGTCAGGGACTGAGACCATCTGGCTTGAATTTGGAAAGAATAATTTCTCTCCCTACCACTTGTTCCCGACCCAGTCCACTGCTCTGATAGGTAGAAAGACGCAGGGAAATATCAAATGTAGACCTGATGACCAGAGAGATCTGTCTCTATAGGGAGTGCTGGAACTCATGTAAATGACATTGAAATCCATGCCCATGACCTAACCCAGAATGTCACCTGTGACATATAATGCTTAACACAGCCCCTGACACATAGTAATGACTCAATGAATGTCGAAAGAATGAATGAGCATAAAAAGTATCCGTCTAATGTGAACTGACGAAGGGCAAGGGGATCCACATAGAATTAGATCTGCAGATGCAACAGAACAAGAGAAGGACGATAAAAAGAGCATCCATTGCCTTGTTACTCAAAGTGTGGTGGCTGAGCAGCACGGGCATCGCCTGGAAGCTTTATCCCAGGCCCCTCGATCTGAGCTTACATTTTAATGAGGTTCCCAAGTGATTGGTAAGCCTGTTAAAGTAGGAAAAACACTGATCTAGACCATAACTGGGATAAGCAATACTAAAGGCACACGCGACTAAGGGTCATTACCATCATAGAGCGGAGGAACTGGTGGTTACCTCTAGGCTACCCTGTGGTGATGCCTGTTCATTTTTACCTGTCACTCTAATGAGTGAACTCCGTCTGCCACCACTACTCTTTTTTCTTGTCTTCATAAATGCCCAGAGAAGAACGTATTTGGATACTGTTATAAGATAGACAGATGACAGACAGACAGATAGATAGATAGATAGAGTACTTTCCCCTTCTGTTGGACTCAATGCACATTTGCAGTAGTCAAATCAGCAGCCTAGGGAAAAAGCGTGTATTTCCAGATACACCGCTTACATTATCTCTTGTGACAGTGATAACTGTAACAATAATAATAACAAGAGCTAACAGGCATTGAGTGCTCACAGACGCGGGTCTCATGGTTTACACATCTGACCCTCTTAAGAGCCTGTGACACAGATTCTCTTTTACCCTCATTTTCTCCTTCAACACTGTGACACGCGTATTTTTATGCCCACATTATGGTTACAGATACACAAGGAAGGAGCAAATAAATCATAAGCAGCTCTTAAATTCAAATCCAGACCTCCCTGCCTCCGAATCCTGCACTCTTCCCACTAGCTGGCGTGGCCCCAGAGTAGCCAGAGTGGACGCAAAGGAACGGTAAGCAAAGCTTTCCATACCATTAACGGATGCCTAAGTAACGGTACCGAGGGCCCTAGCAACCCCCAATACTCTGCAACCAGACTCATCAGAGCTTGAGGTCGTTTTCCATGTCAGCTGTACAAGGTGATGGGAACAGAAGCCACCCTCAAGTGATTTTTGTCGCAAGATGACAGAAGCAGAAAGTGGGTTGTGCTTCACGTCAGCACATGGAACATCTCACCCACCACCTCTGGGTGCTCTTAACACATTTAGGTATCAGTTCCTTACTTTCCTCCCCTGGAGAGCATGCTCAGTTCTCCCTCTAAGTCTGAGGACTATACTTTCTAAGGACGAGTCTTCTTTTAGAGTCTTGCTTCGTCCCAGGCAAGTCGCTCGGATCCTGGCAGTGCAGAAAAGTAGCAAAGCTGCTCCTGGGGTCTGGGGTGGAGGGGTAGGGGGTCAGAGAAGAAAAGCTTTGCACAAGGCTACCTCAGGTGGCAGAGATGAGCAGAGTCCTGGGGCCTTGTGCTGGATTCCTTAACTGTTCTATTTTCCTGTTTCCCTGCCTATGAAATAGGATCGATTTTACCTTAGCTGGAAGCAGTGCTATAGGTACATCAATCAGAGTAGAGCCTACTAAGTACTAAAGAAGGAAATTCTTTTATCCAAACCTGGTTGTTTTACATTCTTTGTGTCAGAGGCACTGATTGCTCGGGATACGCACATCATTCTGAGAGCAAGTCATGCGAGCTACAGCTGGAGCTCCCAACTCAAACAATTCTGCAAGCTGGCGCCAAATGCCCCTCTTGTACAATCACTAGTGTCAGTAAAAGTTTTATTAAAGAAAAAAAAAACATCAATGGGTGTGTATTAGTTTCCTAGGGCTGTCATAACAAAATACCACAAACTGAGTGGCTTAAAAAAAAAGGAATTTATTGTCTCACTGGTCTGGAGACTAGAAGTTTGAAATCAAGGTGTCAGCCAGGCCATGCTCCTTCTAAAACCTTAGGGGAATCCTTTCTTGCCTCCTCCTAGCTTCTGATGGTTTGCTGTCAATCTTTGGCATTCCCGGGCTTGTGGCTACATCACTTCAAACTTCTGCCTTCGTCATCACACGATATCCTCTCCCTGTGTGTCTGTGTCTTCACATAGCCATCTTCTTATAAGGACACCAGTCATACTGGATTAGGGACCCACCCTACCCTAGAATTTCCTCATCTTGACTAATTACATCCACAATAATCCTATTTCCAAGTAAGGTCACATTCTGAGCTACTAGGAGTTAGGGCTTCAACATATCTTTTTTGGAGGACACAGTTGGATACCCGAGACTATACCACAGAACAATTAAACTACACCAAACTCCCAAGCATCCTCAAAAGCACATTCCTCCACATCAGTCCTCATCCTCAGACTAGTCTGAGTTCACTAGTTCCACCCCCACAGACTCACTAGTTCCACCCCAGCCCAAGGATGCAAGGAGTAGGGAAAGTTCAGATTTTGGAGTCAGAGCAACCTGCATTCTAATGGCGGATCCAACATTTTACATACCAGGGATTCGGGGAAGGTCAGTTCACTTCTCTCAGCCTCAGTTTCCTGGTCCTTAAAATGTGAATAGTAACTAATTGCAGCAAACACTGTAGGTTCCCCGACCATCCACTCCCTCACGTCTTCCGCCTGCCAGCGTCTGCACTTCTTTGCCTAAGGATTTCTCTGTCTTCAGGCGCCCATGCAGCTCATCCACGGGAGGCCAGCAGCGCTGGAAATTAACATGCTCCAGAGCGCAGACCTCAACAAGTGAACGATTGGAACGGTGCATAAGACACCCCAGCTCCCTCCCATCTTGGCTGAGACAACTCCAAGACACTTGTCCACTATGGTTTCCAGAGTTGCCCCAGAGAAATAAGCCCAGTTGCCCACAGTGCTAACTTGCATGACAACACGCCCTTTACTGGCTGCTTCCCTTCCCCACTCACATCTCCAGTCCGTCACCAATGTCACCTGGATCACCTCCCAAGTTAACTACTTGCGTGGGAACCTTGCCTTAGGGCCTGCTTCTAAGAAAACCAAATTATGACAATGGAATTTGCATTGCAGAATTATACTGAGTGTAAGAAATCATGTAGGGAAAGAACTTGGTATGTAGTAGGTACCCAGTAAAATAGTGGCTATTGAAATAAACATGTTTCATTCAAGAGTGATTAGAACATCTGTGAGGGACAGTGACACAACAAGCCTTGCCTGCTTCTAGAAATACACTCTTCCTATCTTCATATAGGAATGTAATTGAACCCCATTCCAGTAGGGGTTAAAGTGAATTTTCCTTCTAGAAAAGAATAGGAAAAGGAAAGGAAAGGGAGGAAAGCATAAGAGAGGGGAAAGAAAAAAAGGAAAAGAAAAGGGAAATTTTTTTCATGTTCAAATTCCAACTCCATCACTTGTGAAGAGCATGTCCTTGGACGGGTCTCTGAAGCTAATATTAACTACCGTGAAAAGTTGTAAGTGGTGGAGCTGTGAATCCTTGGGAAAGATTCATAAAATTGCTAAGCCTCAATTTCTTCTTCTGACTTGTTCAAGGTCACGTGGGTATTATGGGATGGAGCCAACTGTTGAACCCCGGCAGCCTGGATCTAAAGCCTACATGTGTAACCACCACATTCTACTCCTTCCCCCATAGGAAGTGTATTTAATCACCCAGCTGGGACCTGCATTTAAATCAGTCAAACATGAAATTTTGAAGGAATAAGATGCCTTTGCATTGAAGTTAATGTACTTTCCGAGGTTTCCATAGCAACAAAAATCTAAAATCACCTCTGATGGTATTACTTACGAAAGAAGAGAGCCGTTCCTGCTGACCCTTTATCAAAGAATTTGTTTCTTCCGGACAGGTCTAGCCACACAGAAGAGAACTGTGCAATGGACTCTCAAAGGTGTGATTGCTCCACTTGACTGTGAGGGTTCGACATTAATCCAATCAACAAATATTTTTGAACACTTATGTGCTAGACCAAAGACATCAAAATATTGTTGTTTATTTTATACAGTCCAGTAGAAAAAACAGATGTATTACAAATGCCACAGCAGCACGTGACCTGATTAGTGATATACAAGGGCTAAGCACAAAATGTAATGGGAGCAAACAAAGGTAAAAATCGTAATTGGATGGAGAAGCAAAGAAAACTTCCCAAAAGGTAAAAATTAAGTAGCTGTTCTCCAAATGGCGGGCAAACCAATCATTACCAAACACCTTTTGTTTTTCCTCTTTCCCTGTCTTACCTTCCCCATCCCCTCATCTGAGTTCCCTGGGATCACCTCCCAAATAAAATAAACTACCCGCACTCAAGGGCTTGTCTTGGGACTCTGCTTTCAAGGGAATCCAAACTAAGATGACATCAATCAGGTTGATTCATTCGGTTCCTTGGGGACATAATTTACAGTTAACTCAAGTTAACGGGCCGGGCCTTGAGCAGCCATTAAACCAAGTTCACCTGCATTACAAGATTCAGGGTGACCATCCCCAGCACAGACAGCGGCCCAATGCTGGTCCCTGATCACTTTCCGTCCTCTAGGGGCTAAACCTGACTTCGTTTTGAATTCTTAGTGACCAGGTAGAAGTAGGTACAAAAGCAAGGCTCAAGAGCACATCTCCTACATCTCCGAGTGTCGCTCTGTCGGGAGCCACAGGATACATGCCTTCACCTTCGCAGACTGAGTTAGAGGTTGCTGTGGTCCCTCTGCTGTCATCCCAGGGTGCTACAGGGACAGCCATTAGGAATTTTCAATGGGTATCTTGCTAAAAGCATTGCTCAGCACACCCTCCATGCCCTATAGGGTTCCACACCTGTGAACTGCTCTTCCAAAATAGCGTCAGGAAAAGTTTTGCTTCTTGAGAGTGAGCGAAATACTTTTCTATTTCAGTCATAAGATCCACGAGGCCGATTATGTCTTCTTTTTCACTCTTGTCACCAAGAGCTCAGTATCAAATATGAAGTTCGCCTACAGTCGAAATCCTTGGACTCTCACAGGAACTCAGCTAGCATTCTTTCTGTCACCAAACTTCATGTTTTACTTCTTTTTATTTTTCTGCTTTCCTCATTCTAATTCTTTATTTCTATTTGATAATGTTTTATTGCAAATGACCTTATAATCAACTGCCTCAAATTTTTTGTGGAATTCAGTCAACAAATGTTTTGCATGTCTACAAATGCCAACACTATATTCAGAAAGAGCAATAGGACAGTGAACAAGACAGGCATGGTCCCTAGCACCACAGAGCTTGCTTTCAGAGGGAATGAGGTGGAATATAAATAAAGATTTTATTATGTGGTAACTATTTCATAGAACAAAATTTGTCCACCAAATGGACACCCTTTCTTCTATCAGGAAAAAAAAGTCCAAATGACTTAGTATGTCTTCATTTTTGTCTTTATTATTGGGACACTTGGACAGTGCTTAATGTTCAAGTCCAATAACTCATCTCTGACTCTTCGTACAATTACCTCTTCTTTTTTCCCAAACCGTTTTGGATATTTTTCTGGACTAGCCTAGTTTGTATGGTTTAAGCTTGTAGTCCATCATAAATTGTTTTCTGCAAGAGTCAGAATACCTATCTTAATAAATAACTGCTTTGCTGGAAGCCCTGAAATTTCAGCCCCTATGTTGTATGGTGTTTTCCTTATAAAAACCTATCAATTCAGTTTTAACAGCAAGTTCTGATAACCTGTAAACCCAAGGTTCTCAGTGTATTAATGCAGACTTGAGGTGAGAAGTCATGGAAGGCAAAATAAAACGGCAACATCTCTTTCCTTCCCTATACCTGCAAAGTAAGTATCTCTTCAGGGAAAGCAATGAATTCATGTCTGGGACCCATACCTTGAGGAGCCTCAGGTGACCAGAGAAAGAGCAGTCAGAATGGTGGAGACCCTCAAAACAACACCTTGGAAGGAACTGATGGAACAATTGTGGAAATTTAACTTGGAGAAGAGAACACTCAGCAGAGAAATCGAGTCTTCAAATATCTGAAGAGGCAACAGATTTGTAATACATGGCCTCAGTGGACCAAGGGTAGAATAATGGATGGAAGCTTCAACCATGAAGGTGGAAGAACTTTCTTAATAGATGCGGTCATGCTGTTCCCTGCGACAAAGATGGGCTCCTATGCTAGCTTTTAGTTCCTTGCAACAAGATCCAGGAAACCACTCTGTTTTATTTTCCTCTTTGAAATAATGCCATTTGCAGCAACATGGATGGACCTGGAGATTATCATGCCAACTGAAGTAAGTCAGACAAAGACAAATATCGTATGGTATCACTTATATGTGGAATCTAGTTTTAAAAAAATGATACAAATGAACTTCTTTACAAAAGAGAAACAGACTCACAGATCTTGAAATCAAACTTATGGTTACCAAAGGGGAAAAGTAGGAGGAAGAGATAAGTTAGAAGACTGGGATTAACATATACACACTACTGTATATAAAATAGATAACCAACAAGGACCTCCTGTATAGCACAGGGAACTCTACTCGATATTCTTTAATAACCTATATAAGAAAAGAATCTGAAAAAGAATGTGTGTGTGTGTGTGTGTGTGTGTGTGTGTGTGTATATGTATGTATACACATCTGAGTCACTTTGCTGGATACCTGAAATTAACACAACATTGTAAATCAACTATACTCCAATAAAAATTAAATTAAAATTTTTTTTAAAAAGCTGCTCTAAGAGGTAATGTGTTCCTCATCACTGAAACTAATCAAACGAAAAATGAGACATTTACTTGGTGGGGATGTTGCTGACAAAAGCTAAGTCTTTCCCAGATATCTCTCAAAGCTCTGGGATCTGAAAGTATGAGTGTCAAGTGGAGGGAAGCAAGCTCCTCCCAAGATTCTCAGTCTTTGATGAGAGCAAGACATCTTCCCTCTCTTCTCGCACTCTGTAGAAGCCTTCCCGATTTTTGTAAGTGCATTCCTCTCACCCCCTATTCCAACACATTTCTCACACGAGGTGGAACAGATGCTGGGGTAACGCTGGCTAAAAATAAAAGCAAGAAGAAGGAAGAAAAAAACCCTATTTTACAATAAATATCTCAGCAGAAATTTTATATCCTGAATGGATTCGGCAGCAAAAGAACAGCTGCTGCCTCTTTTGCGGTTCTTCCTTCTCTCACTTTTATAACCTGATTAATATGCCAATCAGAGTTTTATAATCAGGAGCAAGGGACATTAACCTCTTAAAGTGTATAAACTGTATCTTATCTGAATAAAGAAGGATGTATTTCATGAACTGGTCTCTTTGCTCTTTTTTATTCCTAATTGCATTGAGAATCCAGCTGGCCAAAGACTAAAGACCCCTGTCATCTGCCAGCCCTCCAGGCCCTTAAAGTAAACCCTGGTATGCTTACCCTTGCTCCAGTGGGCCGGACAGCAGCATCGCAAAGGACCTCCATTGCACTAAGGGACAATGGTACCCACTAAAACTGTCCCAAAAGACCACAGCCCTGAAATGGATCTTGATACTCTCTGGTTCTCTCTAGCCATTCAAGCCAGAGACTGATACATTGGAAAGGCCGGCCCTGAGTGACCACACCAGTTTCTGAACATTAATGAGCTAGGCCAACGTTATAGGGACTTTGTTCATTCACATACAAGCAGTGATTAAGCACCACTAGGTGCAAGGCTTGCTGAGAAATATAAATCAGTAAGCTGTGGCAGCTACTCTTTAGAAGCTTATAAACTAGAGGAAAAAATAGGTTATACACACAACTAAGTAAAAAAGGTAAAATGAAAAGAGGTAGGGGACACAGAAGCACCACTGATAAAATGAATGGGGGCTGGGGGGGGAATAATACTTCTATATTGGGGGGGAGAGGAGAGATACATTTAAAAAGGAGGAGGTGCATTCTGGAAGGAGGTGGCATTGGGTCAAGTCTTGAAAAATGAGTAAGCTTTGGATAAGCAGAGATAGGAGGAAGGTGGTGGTGAAGAGTGGGAGACGAAAAGGAAAGATAAAATGAAGGAGAAATCCTGAACAAAGACAAGGGTAGGGAAGCACGGGACACGTTCTGATGGCCAAGTCAACAACTCAACTAAAGCCTAGAGGAGAGGAGAGAAAAAAGAGCAGAGGGAGGCTGGAGCCAGGGAATGGAACAGAATTCCAGGTTTTACTTTCTATGATTCCACGATGGAATGTTAAACCCACAGTCTTTACTCCACCCTGTTGGCTAATCAATGCCACTCATTCCTGAATATCTTCCCGACCCTGCCAAAAAAAAAAAAAAAAAAAAAAAGGCGGAGTGTACCCAAGGTCGGTTCTAGACAGTAGATCCTGCAACATGCTGCCCCATTTAAACCTTGATACACAGAATCTGTAGTTTCCTTTGAAATCATCCAGCAAATAAATGCGTATGTGTGTGTGTGACGAGCATATGTGTGTGTAAAGCATATTTGGCAAAATATTGATAATTGTTGAATCTAAATGATGGACATATGTGCATTCATTATTCTCTTCTTTTTGCTCTTTGATATTATAAAAAGGCTTTAAAAACAAAGTTTTTAAAAGGTTAAAAAAGTAAGTAATTAAATCCTGGGTTACTGGCCTAAGACTCAGTGGAGGACCTCATTTCCAGCAGTGTCCGGCCAGGTTCCCCCCAAGCCCGAATTTTGTGTATAAAAACCAACCCGAAGGCCATGCTGCGCTCAGACCGAAGGGTCACGTCTCTGTGATGCCCGTGATACAACTGCAGAGTTAATGGGCAATGAAATATAATCATGTGTGGGAAGCAAAAAGAGCAGAGCAGTTTGCCATGTGTTCATTTTCACAAGTTGTAGGCGCTTTCAATGGCAAAAATATTCATGGGGTTAAGAATCAGCTTGTTTGGTAAACTGCAATTAGCATGAACTGGGTCTCCTCAGCTTCTGGAAAAGGGATAAATATAGATGTCGATATTTTCTGTGGGAAGACAGAGCCCCGAGCTTCTATTTTAGAATCTCAGGAGAAATGCTTTGGTGAGGGGCATCCCAGCCAGGAAGGCAGACCCACTCTGAAGACGGGGTGGGGGGAGGAATGATGCTTGTTTGGGTCAGCCGGCTCAAGGGTCCAGGGCCCAGAAGTGTGCCCTGGACAATCCCTCAAAGAACTCTGGTACAGAGACAAAGCAGGGGAGTTAAACACGGACTCCAGGAAACAGACAGCCGGGGTTTGATCCCTGCTCTGCAGCTCACCAGGTGTGAGACTGGCCAAATACAGTTAAATCTGTCTGTGCCTGTCTGTGTAAAATGGAAATGGGATCGGGCACAAAGTAAGCAGCAGATATGTGTTGTTCTTCCGAAGACTAAAAGGGAAATTCGTGTGAATATTACCTAATGTACAGATGTTACTTGAATGTCACCAATTTTTCCACTATTGTTCTTTTCCTCTGGTTTAGGATCCCGTATTACATTGAATCATCATGTTTCTTACACTTCTCCAGATCAGTAACAATTCCTCAGTCTTTGTCTTTCAGAACCCTGGCACTTTTTAAGGGAACTGGCCAGTCATTTTGCAGAATGCCTCTCAATTTTGGTTTGTTCTGTTTTGATGATTAAATTGAGGTTGTGTACTTGGGGCAAGAATATTGCAAAAGTAACGCTGTGCCCTTCTCAGTACAACATACCAGGAGGTACATGACTTCAATATGTCTTATTACCAGAGGTGTTCAATTTTGCTACTAGATTAAGGTGGTTCCTATCAAGTTTCTCTGCTTGGGAAAGCTACTATTTTTTCTCCATGTAATTAATAAGTATCTTTGAAGGAAATACTTTGAGGCTATGCAAATGTCCTGTTTCTCATCATACTTTTGCCCATCATACTTCTGCTTTGCTCACCATACTTTTAATAGCAGTGATTCTTGCTTTCCACAATTATCAGTGTGGTGCTTGCCTACTGATGATCTTCTACATCCATCATTTCTACTATATCTATTAACTGGAATTCTACTTTAAGAGCTGCCCTTTCTCTCCTATTTATTTTATTTATTTATTTTTTTTGTGGTACGCGGGCCTCTCACTGTTGTGGCCTCTCCCGTTGCGGAGCACAGGCTCCGGATGCGCAGGCTCAGCGGCCATGGCTCACGGGCCCAGCTGCTCCGCGGCATGTGGGATCTTCCCGGACCGGGGCACGAACCCGTGTCCCCTGCATCGGCAGGCTGACTCTCAACCACTGTGCCAACAGGGGAGCCCTCTCCTATTTATTTATTCAATTATGTCTATAAATACAACTCATGGATATTTCTTTTATCCTTTGGGTTAAAGGCTACTGTTTTGTTTATTTGTAGTTGTTGTTATTGTTGCTCAAATCATCCAAGTGTTGGCCCTTAGGAGCACGTTCGAGTTGGTTCCTGTTTCTCTTTGATAATGTATTATGGTTAGCTCAGATGTTAACATTAGGAGAAACAGAGTGAGGGGTATACAGGAACTCTCTGTATTATTTTTTGCAAATTTTCTATAAGTCTAAAACTATTTAAAATTTTTTAAGATTAAAAAGAAATTGAAGGGAGCATGAAGATAGTTTCTGGAGACCTGGTAATGTTTTATATTTTATCCAGGTGCTGGTCACATAGGTGTGGTCGGTTTGTGAAAATTCATCAAGCTATACATTTATGATTTGCATATTTTTCTGTGTGTTTGTTTTGCTTTAGCAAAAAGTTTTTAAAAGGAGATCATAGAGTTTATAAATATGGTTTGAGGAGAATTCAGCTGTAAAATACATGGTAATAGAAAATAACATGCAGGGATTTCTTCATCTTGTTGAGTTCCAAACCTTCCTTGATAACCTCTAGGGAAATTCTCAGCCAAGAGTAGCTTAGATCAGGGTTTCCATCTAGATCCTACTCAGACCCCTTCTTTGCTTCTTTTATGTTCCGTGTCATCTTCTGTGTCATTTGCATTCCCCAAGGTGACCCATCTAGCCTGTCACTTCCTTAGACCAGAACTGACACATTATCAGGCTTCAGTCTATCTACAATTCCCTGATGCTCCACCTCTAGGCTATACAGATAGTCTGCTTTGCACTATATCATTTTCAGACAACTTGCATTGATTACTGTAGTTATTGACATTATTTATTGATCATTTCAATTAATTACTCCTTACCTGTGCTGCCACAGCCCTTTGTATACACCTCTATTTTCCTAAAAAAACTAAAAATAGAACTACCATATGACCCAGCAATCCCACTACTGGGCATATACACTGAGAAAAACCATAATTCAAAAAGAGACATGTATCACAAAGTTCACTGCAGCTCTATTTACAATAGCCAGGACATGGAAGCAACCTAGGTGTCCATCGACACATGAATGGATAAAGATGTGGCACATATATACTATGAAATATTACTCAGCCGTTAAAAGAAACAAAATTGAGTTATTTGTAGTGAGGTGGATGGACCCAGAGTCTGTCATACAGAGTGAAGTAAGTCAGAAAGAGAAAAACAAATACCATATGCTAACACATATATATGGAATCTTAAAAAAATTAAAAAGGTTCTGAAGAACCTAGGGGCAGGACAGGAATAAAGACGCAGACGTAGAGAATGGACTTGAGGATACGGGGAGGGGGAAGGGTAAGCTGGGACGAAGTGAGACAGTGGCATGGACATACAAACACTACCAAATGTAAAACAGATAGCTAGTGGGAAGCAGCCCCATGGCACAGGGAGGTCAGCTCGGTGCTTTGTGACCACCTAGAGGGGTGGGATCAGGAGGGTAGGAGAGAGACACAAGAGGGAAGGGATATGGGGATATATGTATACATATAGCTGATTCACTTTGTTATATAGCAGAAACTTAACACAACATTGTAAAGCAATTATACTCCAATAAAGATGTTAAAAAAAACCCATACACTATATTGTTTCTATAGACTATGAACTTCTCAAAAGAAGAGAATTAATCTTCCCCATGTATGCATCTCCAGTGCCATACTGGGGCCTCTCCTTGTAGTACCTGACTTCACCAAGGGGAGCAAATGAGAGGGCCAGGGAGAGTGTGTTAACAAGATGAAAGTCACAATATTTTATAACCTAATATTGAAAATGACATATTGCCCTTTTTGTCACAGTCTACTGATTAGAAGGAAGTCACTAGAACTAGGTCATACTCAAGAAGAGGGGATTACATGAGGGCATGAGTCCTAAGAAGCAAGGATCATTGGGACCATGTCAGAGAGGCCTACTACAAATGACATTAAGAGATGGTGATCAAGTATAGGTAGCTTCAGAAATCTTTTCTAGAAACTGTTGGTTCCTCTACTTCTTCATTTGTATCAGCACCTATGAGCACCCAAACATGCCTTATTGTTCACTTCTGATAGAAGAAGATAAGAAGTGTTTCCATGGCTCAGGATGTTTGCAAGCCATATAATAACTTTCTCAGAAGTTGTTTCTGTTAATTCCCTTCTTGATATGACATCATCTCACAGCAGCCCACGTTCCATCTATTTATATTAATAATCAAGTCAACAAAGATAATAAAAGATTATAATTCAAAATATATGTATTTTAGGATATTTTACATATTTTATATTATATATTTATAACTGAGAATCATTTTTTCTCCTACTCTGCCCTCACCAAAGAGCAGATAAAGGTGCAAAGCAATCCCTGATCTAAATACAAGACAGAAGTGTTTGCATGCATTCTTTCATACCTCTAAGGACCATATTTATCTGAAGATGGAGAAAAGAATGAGGGGGCAGAAGAGAGGCTGAAACTGGAGAGGGAGGAGTAGAAGCAGTGAAATATCAAGGAAAAGAAGGACCCATCGACTTGAGGGCCAGGTGGGACTCAGCACTGATTTCTTTTCCAGTATGAACACTCCGGGATCCATTGTCCAAGATATTTGTAAGCTCCCTGAATAGATGGTAGAGGCCTTGGACACCTTGTATGGGGGTAGGTCTTGAAAGGAAAGCCTTGCTCCTTGACCAAAGTGGAACCTAAACAAGTATTAATTAATTTGTTCCTAATTAATAAACTACAAGTATCTAAGTTGAGGATTAACCCCTATGAGCTAAGGTAGCAGTGAAAGCATTACCTGTTTTTATAATTATAACTAAGCAGTAGTAGTAACTATGATTTTCAAAGCTTCTGTTTGTTTTGTCCTGTGTTTTTCTAGATAGGATGATTATTTTCTTCCTGTACTCTCTGTTAGGATTCTTTCTTGCCTGTGCAAAGTTGGGTCAGTAGCCTTCCTCCATCCTGTAGCTATGCCATGTGAAACACATGGCATCCAACGTCAGCACAGTAGGAGAAAACAGACATAGAGAAGGTATGTAGGTTCTTAATGGCCTTGACCGAAAGGGACCAATATCAGTTCTGCTCACATTTCATTGGCCATAATTAGTCATATGGTCAGAACCTATGTGCAAGGGGGTGTTGAATGTAGAGGAAGACATGGGTATTTAGCACTAACCTATTGGCCTATATGGTACTTAGGGCAACATTGAGGCTCTGGGAGTTTAAACAACACATGCAAGGTCATGTAATAATGAGTTACTATTTTCCTAATTATTTTTCTATGTTCTGTACTTATGTATATCTCAAATTCTTTTTGACTCAGATTACCTTCTGTCTTAAAAATCTCTATTCATCGGAAAACCAAATTGCTGGTCAACACCACTGATAATGTCATTCTTACTCAAGCTCACACATGTAGTGGTTAGAAACCATTGTTATGAGCTCAAAGGAGGTCATATTATGGTCTAAATATGGTACCATTTGTTTGTGGATATCAAAGAACATTTATAAATGAAGACCCCAGTATGTGTGAGAAATAAAAATATCCAAGATTTCAAAGGGAAGGAAACATTTTTTTCATGAAAAAAAATGTTAAAACATTTTCCTGGCCCATCAGTCACAATGACATAGGCTTTAATTATTCAAAAAGAAATTTTATTTCTGGAATCAAAGATTTGGATCTTTCTTCACAAGGTAAAATTTTTGAGGCATCCACTTCGTTGAGTGATCTGTAAGCTTTTCTCTGACCTTATTAGAATTTAACACTCTGTGAGATAAATTGGTGCCCATGTCTCAAAATAGGAAGGCTCTCTCAATCTATTTTCCAGAAAGACCATCCTAAACCACAAATCAGACCATGTCATTCCTCTGCTTAAAAATCTCCTTACCTTCCTTGCTGGATACTTTTGGTTGACTATTCCATTCTTTCCTGGCTAACCAAACCCAGATTTTATTCAAGCATCAGACAGATCTTACATCAGATACGTCTAATGAGCACATCTCTCCCAAATTCCAGGATATGATTCAAAATAACCTACGTCAATCACTCCCCATTCAGATGGTTACTCTTCTAACCTCACTACAGCCAACTAAGGGTGAGCATATGGCATAGCTTTCATCAGGGAGATGTAAGGGGAAGTCATCTAGAAAATTTCCAGAAAAACTGGTATAAACCAAAAAGGAGAGGTTTCTGGCACCACCCCTTCCCCTTTCTTCCTACTTGAAAGTAGTTTTGTAAGACGTGATATTTAAAACTGCATTATCCATACTGTAACACATGGCAGAGTCTGCTAGTTGAACAGCCAACATATCTCCTCTTCTTCCAAGGCTCACTGATCTCTTCATTTCCCATCGCCCCTTGCAGTTAGGTATAACTGAGTTCTAGACAATAGAATATAGGGCAAACAAATGGGACCTAATCAACATTGAAAGCATTTGCACAACAAAAGAAACCATAAACAAAATAAAAAGACAACCCTTAAAATGGGAGAAAATATTTGCAGATGAAGCAAATGACAAGGGATTAATTTCCAAAATATATAACAACAGCTCAAGCAGCTCAATATCAAAAAAACAAACAACACAATCAACAAATGGATAGAAGCGGATTGGGGGTCAAGATGGTGGAAGAGTAAGACATGGAAATCACCTTCCTCCCCACAAATACATCAGAAATACATCTACATGTGGAACAACTCCTACAGAACACCTACTGAACGCTGGCAGAAGACCTCAGACCTCCCAAAAGGCAAGAAACTCCCCACGTACCTGGGTAGGGCAAAAGAAAAAAGAAAGAACGGAGACAAAAGAATAGGGACGTAACCTTCACGAGTGGGAGGCAGCTGTGAAGGAGGAAAGGTTTCCACACACTAGGAAGCCCCTTCGCGGGTGGAGACTGCAGGTGGCGGAGGGGGGAGCTTCGGAGCCACGGAGGAGAGCGCATCAACAGGGGTGCGGAGAGCAAAGTGGAGAGATTCCCGCACAGAAGATCGGGGCAGACCGGCACTCACTAGCCCGAAAGGCTTGTCTGCTCACCCGCCGGGACGGGCGGGGCTGGGAGCTGAGGCTCGGACTTAGGAGGTGAGATCCCAGGGAGAGGACTGGGGTTGGCAGCTTGAACACAGCCTGAAGGGGGCTAGTGCGCCACAGCTAGCTGGGAGGGAGTCCGGGAAAAAGTCTGGACCTGCCGAAGAGGCAAGAGACTTTTTCTTGCCTCTTTTGTTTTCTGGTGCGCGAGGAGAGGGGATTAAGAGCGCCGCTTAAAGGAGCTCCAGAGACGGGCGCGAGCCGCGGCTAAAAGCGCGGACCCCAGAGACGGGCATGAGACGCTAAGGCTGCTGCTGCCGCCACCAAGAAGCCTGTGTGCGAGCACAGGTCACTATCCACACCTCCCCTCCCGGGAGCCTATGCAGCCCGCCACTGCCAGGGTCCCAGGGTCCAGGGACAACTTCCCCGGGAGAACGCACGGTGCGCCTCAGGCTGTTGCAACGTCACCCTGGCTTCTGCCGCCGCAGGCTCACCCCGCATCTGCAACCCTCCCTGCCCCCGGCCTGAGTGAGAAAGACCCCCGAATGAGCTGCTCCTCTAACCCCGTCCTGTCTGAATGAAGAACAGACGCCCTCAGGCAAGCTACATGCAGAGGCAGGGCCAAATCCAAAGCTGAACCCCAGGAGCTGTGCGAACAAAGAAGAGAAAGGAAAGTCTCTCCCAGCAGCCTCAGGAGCAGCGGATTAAATCTCCACAGTCAACTGGATGTACCCTGCATCTGTGGGATACCTGAATAGACAATGAATCATCCCAAATTGAGGAGGTGGACTTTGGGAGCAATAATATATATATTTTTCACCTTTTTCTCTTTTTGTGAGTGTGTATGCGTATGCTTCTGTGTGGGATTTCCTCCGTATAGCTTTGCGTTTACCATTTGTCTTAGGGTTCCGTCTGTCCGTTTTTTTGTTTTGTTTTGTTTCTGGTATACTTTTCAGCGCTTGTTATGATTAGTGGGTTTCTTCTTTGGTTTTGTTGTTCTCTCCTTTCTTTATTCAAAAAAATTTTTAATAATTATTTTTGTTGTTTATTTTAATAACTTTTTAATTTTATTTTATTTTATCTTTTTATTTCTTTTTTTCTCCCTTTTATTCTGAGCCGTGTGGATGACAGGCTCTTGGTGCTCCAACCAGGCGTCAGGGTTGTGCCTCCGAGGTGGGAGAGCCAAGTTCAGGACATTGGTCCACCAGAGATCTCACAGCTCCACGAAATATCAAACGGCGAAAATCGCCCAGAGATCTCCGTCTCAACGCCAAGACCCAGCTCCACTCAAGGACCAGCAAGCTACAGCGCTCGACACCCTGTGCCAGACAACTAGCAAGACAGGAACACAACGCTACCCATTAGAAGAGAGGCTGCCTAAAATCATAAGGTCACAGACACCCCAAAACACACGACCAGACATGGACCTGCTCACTAGAAAGACGAGATCCAGCCTCATCCACCAGAACACAGGCACTAGTCCCCTCCACCAGGAAGCCTACACAACCCAGTGAACCAACTTTAGACACTGGGGGAAGACACAAAAAACAATGGGAATTACGAACCTGCAGCCTGCGAAAAGGAGACCCCAAACACAGTAAATTAGGCAAAATGAGAAGACAGAGAAATACACAGCAGATGAAGGAGCAAGATAAAAACCCACCAGACGAAACAAACGAAGAGGAACTAGGCGGTCTATCTGAAAAAGAATTCAGAATGACAGTAAAGATGATCCAAAATCTTGGAAATAGAATGGAGAAAATACAAAAAACGATTAACAAGGACCTAGAAGAACTAAAGAACAAACAAACAATCATGAGTAACACAATAAACGAAATTTAAAAAATGATAGAAGGAATCAAGAGCAGAATAACTGTGGCAGAAGAATGGATAAGTGACCTGGAAGATAAAATAGTGGAAATAACTACTGCAGAGCAGAATATAGAAAAAAGAATGAAAACAATTGAGGACAGTCTCAGAGACCTCTGGGACAATATTAAATGTACCAACATTCGAATTATAGGGTTCCCAGAAGAAGAAGAGAAAAAGAAAGGGACTGAGAAAATATTTGAAGAGACTAGTGCTGAAAACTTCCCTAATATGGCTAAGGAAATAGTTAATCAAGTCCAGGAAGCACAGAGTACCATATAGGAAAAATCCAAGGAGAAGCACAGCAAGACACATATTAATCAAACTATCGAAAATTAAATACAAAGAAAAAATATTAAAAGCAGCAAGGGAAAAACAACGAATAACATAAAAGGGAATCCCCCTAAGGTTAACAGCTGTTCTTTCAGCAGAAACTCTGCAAGCCAGAAGGGAGTGGAAGCACATATTTTAAGTGATGAAAGGGAAAAACCTACAACCAAGATTACTCTAGCCAGCAAGGATCTCATTCAGAATTGATGGAGAAATTAAAACCTTCACCAACAAGCAAAAGCTAAGAGATTTCAGCACAACCAAACCAGCTTTACAACAAATGTTAAAGGAACTTCTCTAGACAGGAAAGACAAGGAAAAGACCTACAATAACAAACCCAAAACAACTAAGAAAATGGGAATAGGAACATACATATTGATAATTACCTTAAATGTAAATGGATTAAACGCTCCAACCAAAAGACACAGGCTCGCTGAATGGATACAAAAACAAGACCCGTATATATGCTGTCTACAAGAGACCCACTTCAGACCTACGGACATATACAGACTGAAAGTAAGGGGATGGAAAAAGATATTCCATGCAAAAGGAAATCAAAAGAAAGCTGGAGTAGCAATTCTCATATCAGACAAAATAGACTTTAAACACAGCCTATTACAAGAGACAAAGAAGGACACTACAAAATGATCAATGGAACAATCCAAGAAGAAGATACAACAATTGTAAATATTTATGCACCCAGCATAGGAGCAACTTAATACATATGGCAAATACTAACAGCCATAAAAGGGGAAATCGACAGTAGCATAATCATAGTAGGGGCCTTTAACACCCCACTTTCACCAATGGACAGATCATCCAAAAACAAAATAAATAAGGCAACACAAGCTTTAAATGATACATTAAACAAGATGGACTTAACTGATATTTATAGGACATTCCATCCCAAAACAACAGAATATACATTCTTCATATACAAGATGAAAAGACAACCCTCAGAATGAGAGAAAATATTTGCAAATGAAGCAACTGACAAAGGATTAATCTCTAAAATTTACAAGCAGCTCATGCAGCTCAATATCCAAAAAACAAACAACGCAATCCAAAAATGGGCAGAAGACCTAAATAGACATTTCTCCAAAGAAGATATGCAGATTGCCAACGAACGCATGAAGGAATGCTCAACATCATTAATCATTAGAGAACTGCAAATCAAAACTAAAATGAAATATCATCTCACACTGGTCAGAGTGGCCATCATCAAAAAATCTACAAACAATCAATGCTGGAGAGGGCGTGGAGAAAAGCGAACCCTCATACACTGTTGGTGGGAATGTAAACTGATACAGCCACTGTGGAGAACAGTATGGAGGTTCCTTAAAAAATTAAAAATAGAACTACCATATGACCCAGCAGTCCCACTACTGGGCATATAACCTGAGAAAACCGTAATTCAAAAAGAGTCATGTACCACAATGTTCATTGCAGCTCTATTTACAATAGCCAGGACATGAAAGCAACCTAGGTATCCATCGACACATGAACGGATAAAGAGGATGTGGCACGTATATACAATGGAATATTACTCAGCCATAAAAAGGAATGAAGCGGAGATATTTGTAGTGAGGTGGATGGACCTAGAGTCTGTCATACAGAGTGAAGTAAGTCAGGAAGAGAAAAACAAATACCATACGCTAACACGTATATATGGAATCTAAAAAAAAAAAAAAAAAGGTCATGAAGGACCTAGGGGCAAGAGAGGAATAAAGACACAGACCTACTTGAAAATGGACCTGAGGACATGGGTAGGGGGAAGGGTAAGCTGGGACAAAGTGAGAGAGTGGTAGTATATATATGGATATATATACACTACCAAATGTAAAATGGACAGCTAGTGGGATGCAGTTGCCTAGCACAGGGAGATCAGCTCGGTGCTTTGTGACCCACCAGAAGTGTGGGATAGGGAGGGTGGGACGGAGGGAGATGCAAGAGGGAAAATATATGCGCATATATGTATAACTGATTCACTTCGTTATAAAGCAGAAAGTAACACAGCACTGTAAAGCAATTATATCCAATAAAAACTTTCAAAGATAATAATAATAAAATAAATTTTAAAAAATAATTAAAAAATTTAAAAAGGGACAATTCACTGTGCAATGTTACACAGAATATATATAAATACTGATCCAGGCTATAATATAGATAAACCTTGAAAACACTATTCCAAACGAAAGAAGCGAGTCATGAATGACCACATATTGTCGTATTCCATTCATAGGAAATATCCCCAATAGCAAATATATAAAGACATAAAGATGCAAAGCAGCTTTGTGGGGCTTAGGACTTAGAGTGGGAGAAGGCTGGGAGGAAATGGGGAATGACGGCTAATGGGTACCAGTTTCTTATGGGGGGGTACAAAAATGTTCTAAAATTTGATTATTATGATTGGTGCACAACTCTGTGAATATACTAATAAACACTGAATTGTACACTTTAAAAAAAAT
This sequence comes from Monodon monoceros, assembly GCF_005190385.1. NCBI lineage: Eukaryota > Metazoa > Chordata > Mammalia > Artiodactyla > Monodontidae > Monodon > Monodon monoceros. Next base: position 86,600,280 of record NW_021703782.1, on the reverse strand, counting down.
GGGTAGGAGGGACTTCTCTGGAGGTCCAGTGGTTAAGACTTTGCCTTCCACTGCAGGGGGTGCAGGTTCGATCCCTGGTCAGGGAGCTAATATCCCACATGCCTCGGGGCCAGAAAAAAAAAACAAAACATAAAGCAGAATCAATATTGTAACAAATTCAGTAAAGACTAAAAAAAAAAAAAAGGTCCACAGCAAAAAAAAAAAAAAAAAAACTAAACAAATAAATAAATAAACAATGGGTGGAAGACCTAAATTGACATTTTACCAAAGAAGACACACAGATGGCCAACAAATACATGAAAATATGTTCAACATCACTAATTATTAGAGAAATGCAAATCAAAACTACAATGAGGTATCACCCACCGCACACCAGTTAGAATGGCCATCATTAAAAAGTCTACAAGTAAGAAATGCTGTAGAGGGTGTGGAGATAAGGGAACCCTCTTGCACTTTTGGTGGGAATGTAAATTGATACAGCCACTATGGAGAACAATATGGAGGTTCCTTAAAAAGCTAAAAATAGAATTACCATATGACCCAGCAATCCCACTACTGGGCATATACCCAGAGAAAACCAGAATTCAAAAAGACACATGCACCCCAACGTTCACTGCAGCACTATTTACAATAGCCAGGTCGTGGAAGCAACCCTAAGTGCCCATCGATAGACGAATGGATAAAGAAGATGTGGTACATACACACAATGGAATATTACTCCGCCATAAAAAGGAATGAAACTGGGTCATTTGTAGAGACACGGATGGATCTAGAGACTGTCATACACAGTGAAGTAAGTCAGAGAGAGAAAAGCAAATATCATATATTAACGCATATATGTGGAACCTAGAAAAATGGTGCAGATGAACCAGTTTGCAGGGCCGAAATAGAGACACAGATGTAGAGAACAAACGTATGGACACCAAGCGGGGGAAAGTGGCGGGTGTGTGTGTGTGATGAATTGGGAGACTGGGGTTGACATATATACACTTATATGTATAAAATGGATAACTAATAAGAACCTGCTGTATAAAAAAATAAAGTGGGTGTTTTATAGAGAGGAAAAAAAAAATCCTCCCGGGGGCAGTGGGGAGACACAGAATTTTGAGAGGCATGAGCCTGCTGTGTCCCCCGTTGCTTGGCAAAGCAGTAAAGCTCTTCTTTTCTACTTCATCCCCCACCAAAGAAAAAAAGAATCCGCCTGCCAATGCAGGGGACACGGGTTCGAGCGCTGGTCCAGGAAGATCCCACATGCCGCGGAGCAACTAAGCCCGTGTGCCAAAACTAGTGAGCCCACGTGCCACAACTACTGAAGCCTGCATGCCTAGGGCCCATGCTCTGCAACAGGAGAAGCCACTGCAATGAGAAGCCTTTGCACTGGAACGAAGAGTAGCCCCCGCTCACCACAACTAGAGAAAGTCCATGCACAGCAACGAAGACCCAACGCAGCCAAAAATAAAATAAATTAAGTTATAAAAAAAGAAAAGATTTGGTACATACATACAATGGAATACTACTCAGCCATAAAAAGAATGAAATAATGCCATTTGCAGAGATGTGGATGGACCTAGAGACTGTCATACAGAATGAATTGTCAGCCAGTAAAAGGCAAATATCATATGGTATGACTTATATGTGGAATCTAGAAAAATGGTACAGATGAATTTATTTGCAAAGGGGAAATAGAGTCACAAATGTAGAGAACAAACTTATGGTTACCAAGGGGGAAGGGTGAGTAGGAAAAATTGGTACATTGGGATTAACATATATACACTACTATGTATAAAACAGGTAAGTAATGAGAACCTACTGTATAGCACGGGGAACTCTACTCAATGATCTGTGCTGACCTAAAGGGGAAGGAAATCTTAAAAAGTGGATATATGTATACATACGTGTAACTGATTCACCTTGCTGTACAGCAGAAACACAACGTTGTAAAGCAAATATACTCTGATTAAAAAAAATAGAACATAGGGCAAAATACTGTACAACACTTCCAGGGCTGGCACATTAAAAAGTGGTCCTTCATGGGGATATGTGTATATGTGTATGTATATGTATAGCTGAGTCATTTTGTTATAAAGCAGAAACAAACACACCATTGTAAAGCAATTACTCTCCAATAAAGATGTGAAAAAAAAAAAGTGGTCCTTCATATTCTTTCCCTTTCCCAGCTTGATGCAAATCAGTACATTAGTCTTTGAAGATACACTGAAGCTGGTGAAGAAGATGAAAACTATTTGAATAAAAGCCACCTGCTTATTATGAAACCTGTTTTGGATTTTATAGAAGGAAGATATAAACTTTTGTTGTATTAAGACACTTAAAACTGGGGGAGTTTTCTATTAAAACAGCTAACGTTCTGTTGACTGTACATGACCACGAGGCCAATAGCCCAAGAATGGAAAGTGAGCATGCTGAGGATGCAAAAGAAATAATAGGAAGATCCTGAGCCTTTGAAGACACTGTTGAAATGCTGCATCAAAATGCAATGATCTCCGGACTTCCGGTTCTCTATGAGAAAATTAAATGTCTTTATATTTAAACCACTGTGAGCTGGATAGTCTGTTACTTGTGGCCTAAAACATTCCTGATTAATAAACTACAAATATCCAAAGGAAAAAAGATGTTGGCCTTCAAGGTCTTCATCAATCTGACCCCAACCTATCCTTTCAGCCTTACCTCCAGCTACTATCTACATCTCATGAATCCATATCCCATAATGAATTAAAATCTGTTCCCTGATTTATCATGCTGGACCATCATGCTTCTTCGATATGCAAATGTTCATCCCTCTCCCAGGATTTTTCTTCCTCCCCTCTCCATCGAAGTCTTCCTTAGAAATCTCAATTCAAATGGTACTTCTTCTTGTATTTCCCCGACTCCAGTGGGCAGAAGTAAGTGGTTCCTTCAACTATATTCCAGAGAGCCTCGTAAGAACCTCTAGCTCAGTCCTTAGCTGCTCATTTACCCGCCAGTTGACTTGCCTGCCTCCCTCACTAGACCAAACTCTTCCTAAGGGCAGAGATTTTATATATATAAAATTATACATATATACATATATATATATATATATATATATATTAAACTTCTGCATATATATATATATATATATATATATATTAAACTTCTGCTTACCCAGTACCTAGCAGAGTCCACATGGAGGACTCTTGACAAATACTGAATTGAAAAGAATCATCAAATACTGAATTGTTGATTTTTTTCCAGAATTGAGAGGATCTTTTAGGATTAAACTGTACTTCCTCCACATTTCATAGATGAAAAAAGAAGAAGAAGAAGAAACCTTGAAATGACCAACAATTTAGTGTTAGAACTCGTATGGAACATAAACCTTCTGACTTTCAGGCCATTGAGAATTTTTTCCGCTTCCGTTTCTAGGCTGAAGCTATTTTTTAGTTTGACCACTTCATCCAACTCTGGTGACATGACCTTCCCCCAGCTCTAGCTTTACCAGTCATAGAAATAATTTTCCATAAATCCTACTTTGAGCACAAGGAAGAAGAGAGAAATGTCAGAAAGGAAAAAAAAAAAAAATACATCCTAGCTTGGAAATCAATCATCCCTAGGATCACACTAACCTAGCAAGCCCTGCCTTACCAAAGACTTCCTGGCTTGCAATCTAGACACACACACTGGGCCTAGAAGCCATCCCGGTCTCCAACAGGAACGGGTAGAGTCTGATATCCTGTATGACCCTGCCCAGTCAAAATCCTTTCCTGGAGGCAGCCGAATTCTTCCCTCTAGTCTAGCAACCGCTGTCTGATCACTTATTCCAGGCTGAAAAGAGCACACAGAAATAAAATACTGGCACATAATTCAGTATATTGTGCCTGGAGATGCCCGTTGCCCTACACACCCTAGACTAGAGCCCTTAGATACTGAGCTCAGCCTGGATGCCCTTTTACCTCTCTGACTGGTCTGATACCAACTCCCAGCACGCTGAGTTCATCCAAGATGAGGCAGGAAAAAGAAATGGCAGTAGCCTTCTTAGCGGGCTTCGTGCAGTATCAATATTCGTTCATGCATTCAACAAAAATTTATATTTCTCAACGTCACTAATCACTAGGGAAATGCAAGTCAAAATCATGGAATATTACATAACACCCATCAGGATGGCCACAATCAAAAGAACACAAAGTAAGTGTTGGCGAGGATGTATAGAATGTAAAATGGTGCAGCCACTGTGAAAAACAGCATGGGGGTTCCTCAAAAAATTGAAAATGGAATTACCATATGATTGAGTAACCCCACTTCTGGGCATATATGCAAAAGAAATTCAAAACAAGATAGATATTTGCACCCCCATATTCGCTGCAGCATTATTCACGATAGTCAAGAGTAGGAAGCAACCCAAATTTCCATCAACAGATGAATTATAAAGAAACTGTGGTACATACATACAAAGAAATGTTATGCAGCCTTTGAAAAGAAGGAAATCCTGTCACATGTTACAACCTCAAGGATATTATGCTAAGCAAAATAAGCCAGGCACAAAAGGACAAACACTGTATGATCTCACTTATATGAAGTAGCTAAAGTAGCCGAAATCTTAAAAACATAAAAGAGAAAGTTGGTTATCAAGGGTTGTTTTTACTTATTGTTTCTTCTCCATCTATACTTTTCCTTCTGCAACGTCATATATTTGTATGTTGGGTCTCTTTAATCTCTGCCCCAGTAACTTTTTTTTCTCAAGATTTCCTTATTTTTATCTTTCTGCTGAAGTATTTGTAGCAGATATGACTGGTGCCCTGCTTCACATCCACTTGACCAATCTCTGACATCAATTACAGCTGCAGTGTACGGTTCCACGTACTCTCAGACTTGCCTTGTGCTGACAGCTGTCCACTTCAACCACTGCCCACATCCTGAAATACAGTAGAGTTAATGTTCCCAGGGGCATCCCTCAATCAATGAGGAATGGGAGACAGTAGATAAATGCTCCAATATCCTATCCTTCAGGGGCTCAATTCCAGGGAGCATTCTGGATGCTTCTCAGGAGGGCCCAGTGAAACTGAGCCTTGTTGCACATAGCAGTGGTTTCAAGAATGCTTCTTTACAATGGATTTTACTCGCTCCCTCTCTCGTTCTCCATCCTCTAAGTCCTGCTTACAGAAATCACCTCCAAAACACACTGTCTGCACCCAAATCCTTGTCTCAGTTTCTGGTTTTCAGTGACGGAGGTGGGGTAGGGGGAGACAAACCAAGAAAACAGTTTAAGAGACTCTTGTATTTACTTCTCCAGATCATTAATCTGGGTCTCAACATTAACCATCCTTTCCTTTAACTCAAATTTTTAGCTCAAAAATTAAGTTATTAAGCTCCAAGAAAGCTATATTTTATTTGGTCCCCTCTCTCATGTGTGTGCTCTCTCTCTCTCATTCAGATGGACATCCAGTAGAACTATTTCACCATTTTTGTGTCCTAATTGTTCAATCTGATTCTTTTCTGGCTGTTGGGGTCTATCAAGCCTAAATGCCATTATACCCTTAATTATGGGAATCTGAAAGAAGGTAAAACCCCTGTGGGTCTGTGGTTTAAGAGTGGGATACCAGCCCCCACTGAGGCTACAGAGGGAAGACCGCCTACTTTCAGTTCTACCTGAACTCTTCCACCCTGAAGAGAAGAAAAGACTTGGCATACTCTTTCAACTCCCTCCTGCCTTTTTGTATGATGGAAAATGAGCATACTCCCAAGAGTTGGCACGGGATTTCTTCTAACATCCAAAGATCTCTGAAAACCAGTCTCTCCCCAGAACCAACACTATTCTTTCCTGATCCTTGGTCTCCGATGCTCTCTCCAGGTGATTGCCCAGCAATTAGAAAAAGTCTCATCCAGTTCTCTCTCAGGGACCTCAGCAAAGCCCGAGGCCTTATCCACGCCCAGTCACTGAGAGATCTTGATACCTAGCTGACGCAGAAGTAAGTTTCCTTGGAACTGGAGGAGAAGGAACTGGAGTTATTTTCAGGTCACCATGTTCCTACTACCCCCTTCTCTCAGTTATGGATGATAAGTAAGCCTTGGGACTATTTGAGATCATCTAGGAAGTGAATACATTAAAAAAGAGGGCTGAGGACAGGGTTCTGGACATGAAAACATTTAGAGGACAGAGAGAGGAGAACTTATCAACAATATAATTTAAATAAACTTTTAAATAAAGTATTTCTAATAAAATTGTATTTTATTAATAAGAATGTAAAGGGGTAGCCATCACATCAAAGCTAAAAGAGAAAAAGCACATGATCATATCAATAAATGTAGAAAAAGTATTTGACAAAGTCTAACACCCATTCATGATTTTTAAGAAAATTTTCAATAAACTAGTAATAAAGAACTTCCTCAACTTGATTAAAAAAAATCTACAAAAAACCTACAGCTAACATCCCACTTAATGGTAAGAAACTCTAAGCTTTCCCACTAAGATCAGGTATGAGGAAATGAACTCCCCTATCACCACTCCTTTTCAATATCGTCCTGGAAGATGAGACAAGAAAAAATAATATGACAAGAAAAAGAAATAAAAGGTACACAGATCAGGAAGGAAAACATAAAACTTATGACATTCACAGATGACATGATCATCTCTGTAGAAAATCCAAAAAAAAAATACAAAAAAAATCTCCTGGAACTTTAGTGCAGCATACAAGGTTAATACACAAAAGTCATTTGCTTTCTTATATACCAGCAATGAACAAATGGAACTTAAAATTAAAAATATGATATCATTTACATTAGCACCCCCTAAAAAATTAAATACTAATGTATAAATCTAACAAAATACATACAAGATCCACATAAGGAAAACTATAAAACCCTGATGAAAGAAATCAAAAAAGGGGCTTCCCTGGTCGCACAGTGGTTAAGAATCCACCTGCCAATGCAGGGGACATGGGTTCAAGCCCTGGTCCAGGAAGATCCCACATGCCGTGGAGCAACTAAGCCCATGTGCCACAACTACTGAGCCTGTGCTCGAGTCCGTGAGCCACAATTGCTGAGCCCGTGTGCCACAACTACTGAAGCCTGAGTGCCTAGAGCCCGTGCTCCACAACAAGAGAAGCCACTGCAATGAGAAGCCTGCACACCACAATGAAGAGTAGCCCCCGCTCACCACAACTAGAGAAAGTCCCTGCACAGCAACGAAGACCCAATGTGACCAAAAATAAATAATAAAATAAAATTAATTAATTAAAAAAAAGAAATCAAAGAAGAATTAAATAAGTGGAGAGATATTCCATATTCACAGGTAGGAAGAGTTATAATGTCAAGATATCAGTTCTTCCCAACTTGAACTATAGATTCAAAGCAATTTCAATCAAAATCTCAGCTAGTTATTTTGTGGATATTGACAAACTGATCCTAAAGTTTCTAGGGAAAGGCTAAAGACACAGAATAGCCAACACAATATTGAAGGAGAAGACCATAGTTGAAATACTGACACCACTCGATATCACAACTTACTATAAATTTAGAGTTATCAGAACAATGTGGTATTGGTGGAGGAACAGGCAAACAGAGCAATGGAACAGAATACAGCATCCAGAAATAGACAAATACAGTCAACTGATCTTTGACAAAGGAACAAAGGCTGTCTTTTTAACAAATGATGCTGAAACAACTAGATATCCACATGGAAAAATAAAAAAGAATCTAGACACAGACCTTATATCCTTCAAAAACTTAACTCAAAATGGATTACAGATTTAAATGTAAGATGCAAAACTATAAAACTCCTAGAAGATAACATAGAAGAAAACCTAGATTACCTTGGGTATGGTGTTGACTTTTTAGATACAACACCAAATGCACAATGATTGAAATAATTGATAAGCTGGGCTTAATTAAAATGAAAAACTTCTGTGGTGCAAAAAACTAATGTCAAGATAATGAAAGGACAACTCACAGACTAGGAGAAAATGTTTGCAAAAGATATATCTGATAAGGACTGTTATCCAAAATATACAAAAAACTCTTAAAGTTCAACAATAAGAAAACAAACAATCCAGTTAAAAAATGGGTCAAAGACCTTAACAGATACCTCACCAAAGAAGATACACAGATGCCAAATTAAGAAATGAAAAGATTCTCAACAGCATGTCATCAAGGAAATGCAAATTAAAGCAATGAGATATCACTATACACCTATTAGAATGGTCAAAATCTGTAACACTGACAACAGCAACTGCTGTATAAGATGTGGAGCAACAGGAACTCTCACTCATAGCTGGTAGAAATGCAAAATTGTACAGCCAATTTGGAATACAGTTTGGTGGTTTCTTACAAAATTAAATATACTCTTACCATATGATTTAGCAATTATGCTCCTTGTTATTTACCCAAAGGAGTTGAAAGCCAGGTCTACACAGAAACCTGAACATGGATGTTTATAGCAAGTTTATTGCCAAAACTTGGAAGGAACCAAGATGTCCTTCAGTAGCTGAATGGACAAATACAATGGAATACTATTTAGGACTAAAAAGAATTGAGCTGTCCAGCCATGAAAAGATGCAAAGGAACCTTAAATGCACATTACTTAGTGAAAGAAGCCTGAAAAGGCTATATACTGTATGACACCAAGTATTTGATATTTTGCGAAAGGCAAAACTATGGGGACAGTAAAAATATCAGTGGGTCCAGGGGTTGGGAGTGGAGGGAGGAATGAATAAGTAGAACACAAAGGATTTTTAGGGCAGTGAAAATACTCTGTATGATACTATACATACATGTCATCATACATTTGTCCAAGCCCATAGAATATATAACACCAGTAGTTCAATTTGAAGTAAACTATAGATTTTGGATGATTACAATGTGTCAAGGTAGGTTCATCAATTATAACAAATGTACCACTCTAGTGGAGGAGGCTACACGTGTGCAGGGGCAGGAGGTATGTAGGAACTCTCTTTCCTCTCAATTTTGCTGTGAAGCTAAAATTGCTCTTTAAAAAAAAATTTTTTTTTCCTGAAATATAGAGGGGTAGTACTGAGAATTGTGTTAGCAAAGAGGCCCTTGGAGGATCCAATTAGGACAGTAAGTGACTCATCAACCTTAGACGGTACAAGACAGAAAAGAGGAGAAACAAAACGGCAATGATCAGTGAAATTAATTCAGCTACCTTCCCTTGGCAGAGAAAAACAAGTTGCAAAGGAATTAGCTTATGAATTCAAGAAGTGAAGGGTACATTGGCCAAGCAACTTGGGAGACAGAGCCTGTGTCCATACAGACAAGAGATGAGATGGGTGCTGGAAAGGCAATCTAGCCACTTGCAACACTCAGTGAATACTGGCATGCCTCATTTAATTGCACTTCACAAATACTGAATTTTTTACAAATTGAAGGTTTGTGGCAACCCTGAGTCAAAGCAAGTCTATCTGTGCCATTTTTCCAATAGCATTTGCTCACTTCATGTCTCTCTGTGACACGTTTTGGAAATTCTAGCAATATTTCAAACTTTTCCTTATTATCATATTTGTTTTGGTGACCTGTGATCAGTGATCCTTGATGTTAGCACAGGGAAATCCCGATGAAGTTGGGAGGCCAAAGATAGGAATAAGGGTATATCCCCAAGTCTCTCACAGTTATCAGAAAAACGGACAGAGTCCCTGGTTGCAGAGTAGGGAAAGAGTGAGTTTGTACAGAATTCTAACAAGTCTGCAGACCTAACACACCCTATATGGGATATATAATATTGTATGTCTATTAAACTCCTATTAAGAGTCTTGTAAGAGTGCCTTCTCCATATCTCAGAGAATCACAGGCGACCTTGAAAAAACAAATATGCTATCCAAAAATATCCATGAATATATTTACTGGGGTTAATTCATAAAAAATGTGAATGGCCAGGCTTGCTACATAAAAGATATAAATACATATAGAACTTGTCAGTTTGAACCACGTTCACTTCTCTGCTTTAACACCATTCTTAAAATAGTCCTGTGTGAAAGGTAGGGCAGATATCATTAATATCCCCATTTTATAAGTAAGGAAACTAAGGCTTATAGAAGTTAAATGACGCACTCCAGGTTGCATGCTAAGTGACAGAACTGGGACCAAGCCCCAGGGCTGGTGCCACACTGCCGAGGAAGGCCTGGAAGGAAGCGTAATGACTTGTAATTGAAAAGTCTACCGGGAGTGCGATGAGCTCGTGTGGGTAACGGCTGCCCCGGCTAGGGCTGGGCCAGCATCAGGCCAAGAGCAGCCTGTTTCCCAAGCATTCCTTCACTTGTTCAAGAGATCATGAAAATTAAATTGGGCTATAACCAGACCTTAATTCCCCACCCTTGATGTGAGGAGCCATATTTGTCTCATTAGCCTAAGTCATAAACTCCAGCAGGAGGGAGAAAAGGAGGCAGAGGATAAAAGGGAGGGAGACAAAGGGAGACGACTGTACAAAGTGTGAGGGAGGAAGGTGCGAGAGGGAAGGGCTGGCACACCTCGGGTTAGGTGCATCCCCCACCTGGCATAAGCATAATTACATTTTAAGTTTATGTTGCTGTTTGTAGTTTTCTAAACAAGTGTGTGCGCTCTCTCATTTGGTCCTCATTATCTTTCTGAGAGGCAGACAGGGAAGAGAGAACCAGTCATTTTACCAGAGAAGGGATGAGGCTCTGAGAAACTGAGAGACTTATCGAGTGGGTGGCAGACCAAGGGCCAGTGAAACCCTTGTTTTTTGGACTCCTACTCGGTCAACAGCAGGCCATTGTCAAAATCCCCTTGAGCCATGCAGGGGCAGAGGGTAGAGCTCCAGCACTCTTTTGAACATATCGTGCTGCCTCTCTTGTACCTTTCAAAATACAGAAATATATCAAACGAGGATTTTTATTTCTACATAGCAGTCGGGGGTTGCGTACAAAAGTTTTATTACCAAACACTTAAAAAGCCAACGGAATGTCCCTCTTCTTCAGCTATATTGGAATATGAATGAATCACCTATTGCTTAAGCTAGTGGATCAAGAGTAGAAACTTAGAATTATTTTTCTTTAGTTTACAGAGATCTATGCAATAATGGTGTGGATTAGAGAAACTTGATCTAAATCAAGCATGAAAGTCTTGACCTCAAATTACATCTCTTGGATGCTTGCCTTCCACATAAAAGAAATATGGCAATTGACTGTCTCCAAAGAATCAGAGAGCCAGAAGAGATACACTTTCGGAAAAGCAATGAGATCCCGTACAATGATGTAGGCTGTCAAATCAGGGAAGCTGGGTTCAAATTCAGTCTCTACCACTTAGTGTAACATGAATAAGTAGAATTGGGGTTCAAAGACATCCAGGTTCAAATCCTAGCCCTACAACTTTAGGAAAATTATACTGAACCCCTCAAGACTTCAAATTCCGCCATCTGTAAAGTGGGGATAACTATGTTTGACTTGAGGGATATGCTTAACAAATGGTAACTATTATTATTAAGAAATATCTATTCTTCAATGGAAATACATTTTATTATATCTTTTGCCTAAATGGGACTTAAACAGCCCAGCTGTACCATGTAAGGTTTCTTCCAACAGAAACACTGATTGGGAGGAACCAAGATGGCGGAGTAGGACGTGCTCTCATTCCCTCTAGCGAGAACAACAGAATCACAACAAGATGCTGGACAATCATTGACAGGAAGACATTGGAACTCACCAAAAAAGATACCCCACATCCAAACACAAAGGAGAAGTCACAATGAGACAGTAGGAGGGGCGCAATCACAGTAAAATCAAATCCCATAACTCATGGGTGGGTGACTCACAGACTGAAGAACACTTATACCACAGAAGTCCACCCACTGGAGTGAAGGTTCTGATCCCCACGTCAGGCTTCCCAACCTGGGGGTCCGGCAACAGAAGGAGGAATTCCTAGAGAATCAGACTTTGAAGCCTAGTGGGAACTGATTGCAGGATTTCAACAGGACTGGGGGAAACAGAGACTCCACTCTTGGAGGGCACACACAAAGTAGTGTGCGCACTGGGACCCAGGGGAAGGAGCAGTGACCCCAGGGGAGACTGAAGCAGACCTACCTGCTAGTGTTGGAGGGTCTCCTGCCGAGGCGGCGGAGAGGGGGGAGTTGTGGCTCACCGTGGGGACAAGGACACTGGCAGCAGAAGTTCTGGGAAGTATGCCTTGGCGTGAGCCCTCCCAGAGTCTGTCATTATCCCCACCAAAGAGCCCAGGTAGGCTCCGGTGTTGGGTTGCCTCAGGCCAAACAACCAACTGGGAGGGAATTCAGCCCCACCAATCAACAGTCAAGTGGATTAAAGTTTTACTGAGCTCTGCCTACCAGAAGAACAGTCAGCTCTACCCACCACCAGTCCCTCCGATCAAGCCTCTTAGATAGGCCCATCCACCAGAGGGCAGATAGCAGAAGCAAGAAGAACTACAATCCTGCAGCCTGTGGAACAAAAACCACATTCACAGAAAGACAGACAAGATGAAAAGGCAGAGGGCTATATACCAGAAGAAGGAACAAGATAAAACCCCAGAAAAACAACTAAATGAAGTGGAGATAGGCAACCTTCCAGAAAAATGATTCAGAATGAGAGTGAAGATGATCCAGGACCTCGGAAAAAGAATGGAGGCAAAGATTGAGAAGATGCAAGAAATGTTTAACAAAGACCTAGAAGAATTAAAGAACAAACAAAAAGAGATGAACAATACAATAACTGAAATGAAAACTACTAGAAGGAATCAATAGCAGAATAAATGAGGCAGAAGAACTGATAAGTGACCTGGAAGACAGAATGGTGGAATTCACTGCAGCAGAACAGAATAAAGAAAAAAGAATGAAAAGAATTGAAGACAGCCTAAGAGACCTCTGGGACAACATTAAACACAACAATATTCGCATTATAGAGGTCCCAGAAGAAGAAGAGAGAGAGAAAGGACCAGAGAAAATATTGAAGAGATTATAGTCAATAACTTCCCTAACATGGGAGAGAAAACAGCCACCCAAGTGCAGGAAGTGCAGCGAGTCCCATACAGGATAAACCCAAGGAGAAACACGCTGAGAAACATAGTAATCAAATTGGCAAAAATTAAAGACAAAGAAAAATTATTGAAAGCAGAAAGGGAAAAACAAAATGTAACATACAAGGGAACTCCCATAAGGTTAACAGCTGATTTCTCAGCAGAAACTCTACAAGCCAGAAGGGAGTAGCATGATATACTTAAAGTGATGAAAGGGAAGAACCTACAACCAAGACTACTCTACCTGGCAAGGATCTCATTCAGATTCGATGGAGAAATCAAAAGCTTTACAGACAAGCAAAAGCTAAGAGAATTCAGCACCACAAAACCAGCTCTACAACAAATGCTAAAGGAACTTCTCTAAGTGGGAAACACAAGAGAAGAAAAGGAACTACAAAAACAAACCCAAAACAATTAAGAAAATGGTCATAGGAACATACATATCGATAATTACCTTAAACATGAATGGATTAAATGCTCCAACTAAAAGACACAGGCTTGCTGAATGGATACAAAAACAAGACCTATATATATATGCTGTCTACAAGAGACCCACTTCAGACCTAGGGACACATACAGATGAAAAGTGAGGGTATGGAAAAAGATATCCCATGCAAATGGAAATCAAAAGAAAGCTGGAATAGCTATACTCGTATCAGATAAAATAGATTTTAAAATTAAGAATGTTACAAGAGACAAGGAAGGAAACTACGTAATGATGAAGGGAACAATCCAAGAAGAAGATATAACAATTATAAATATATAAGCACCCAACATAGGAGCACCTCAATACATAAGGCAACTGCAAACAGCTATAAAAGAGGACATCGACAGTAACATAATAATAGTGGGGGACTTTAACACCTCACTTACACCAATGGACAGATCATCCAAAATGAAAATTAATAAGGAAACAGAAGCTTTAAATGACACAATAGAACAGATAGATTTAATTGATATTTATAGGACATTCCACCTCAAAACAGCAGATTACAGTTTCTTCTCAAGTGCACACGGAACATTCTCCACGATAGATCACATCTTGGGTCACAAATCAAGACTCAGTAAATTTAAGAAAACTGAAATCATATCCAGCATCTTTCTGAACACAACGCTATGAGATGAAAAATAAATGACAGGGAAAAAAACATAAAAAACACAAACACATGGAGGCTAAACAATACGTTACTAAATAACCAAGAGATCGATGAAGAAAAAAAGGGAGAAAATCAAAAAATACCTAGAGACAAATGACAAGGAAAACACGACGATTCAAAACCTATGGGATGCAGCAAAACCAGTTCTAAGAGGCAAGTTTATAGCTATACAAGCCTACCTCAAGAAACAAGAAAAACCTCAAGTAAACAATCTAACCTTACACCTAAAGGAACTAGAGAAAGATAAACAACAAAACCCAAAGTTAGCAGAAGGAAAGAAATCATAAAGACCAGAGCAGAAATAAAGAAATAGAAACAAAGAAAACAATAGCAAAGATCAATAAAACTAAAAGCTGGTTCTTTGAGAAGATAAACAAAATTGATAAACCATTAGCCAGACTCATCAAGAAAAAAGAGGGAGAGGACTCAAATCAATAAAATTACAAGTGAAAAAGGAGAAGTTACAACAGACACCACAGAAATACAAAGCATCCTAAGAGACTACTACAAGTAACTCTATGCCAATAAAATGGACAACCTGGAAGAAATGGACAAATTCTTAGAAACGCACAACCTTCCAAGACTGAACCTGGAAGAAACAGAAAATATGAACAGACCAATCACAAGGAATGAAATCGAAACTGTGATTAAAAATCTTCCAACAATCAGAAGTCCAGGACCAGATGGCTTCACAGGTGAATTCTATCAAACATTTAGAGAAGAGCTAATACCCATCCCTCTCAAACTCTTCAAAAAAACTGTTGAAGAAGGAATACTCCCAAACTCATTCTATGAGGCCACCATCACCCTGATACCAAAACCAGACAAAGATACTACAAAAATAGAAAATTACAGGCCAATATCACTGATTAATATAGAGGCAAAAATCCTCAAAAAATATTACCAAATAGAACCCAACAACACATTAAAAGGGTCATACACCATGATCAAGAGGGATTTGTCCCAGGGATGCAAGGATTCTTCAATATATGCAAATCAATCAATGTGACACACCATATTAACAAATTGAAGAAGAAAAACCATATGATCATCTCAAGAGATGCAGAAAGAGTTTTTGACAAAATTCAACACAGTTATGATAAAAATTCTCCAGAAAGTGGGCACAGAGGGAACCTACCTTAACATAATAAAGGTCATATATGACAAACCCACAGCAAACATCATTCTCAATGGTGAAAAACTGAAAGCATTTCCTCTAAGATCAGGAATGAGACAAGGATGTCCACTCTCACCACTATTATTCAACATAGTTTTGGAAGTCCTAGCCACGGCAATCAGAGAAGAAAAAGAAATAAAAGGAATACAAATTGGAAAAGAAGAAGTAAAACTGTCACTGTTCGCAGATGACATGATACTATACGTAGAGAATCCTAAAGATGCCACCAGAAAACTACCAGAGCTAATCAATGAATTTGGTAAAGTTGCAGGATACAAAATTAATGCACAGAAATCTCTTGCATTCCTACACACTAATGATGAAAAATCTGAAAGAGAAATTATGGAAACACTCCCATTTACCATTGCAACAAAAAGAATAAAATACTTAGGAATAAACCTACCTAGGGAGACAAAAGACCTGTATGCAGAAAACTCTAAGACACTGATGAAAGAAATTAAAGATGATACCAACAGATGGAGAGATACACCATGTTCCTGGATTGGAAGAATCAATATCGTGAAAATGACTATACTACACAAAGCAATCTACAGATTCAATGCAATCCCTATCAACTTACCAATGGCACTTTTTACAGAATTAGGACAAATCATCTTAAAATTTGTATGGAGACACAAAAGACCCCGAATAGCCAAAGCAGTCTTCAAGGAAATAAATGGAGCTGGAGGAATCAGACTCCCTGACTTTAGACTATACTACAAACCTACAGTAATCAAGACAATACAGTACTGGCACAAAAACAGAAATACAGATCAATGGAACAAGACAGAAAGCCCAGAGATAAACCCACGTACCTATGGTCAACTAATCTATGACAAAGGAGGCAAAGATATACAATGGAGAAAAGACAGTCTGTTCAATAAATGGTGTTGGGAAAGCTGGACAGCTACATGTAAAAGAATGAATCTAGAACACTCCCTAACACCATACACAAAAATAAACTCAAAATGGATTTGTGACCTAAATGTAAGACCGGACACTATAAAACTCTTAGAGGAAAACATAGGAAGAACACTCTTTGACATAAATCACAGCAAGATCTTTTTTGATCCACCTCCTAGAGTAATGGAAATAAAAACAAAAATAAACAAATGCAACCTACTGAAAATTTAAAGCTTTTCCACAGCAAAGGAGACCATAAACAAGATGAAAAGACAACCCTCAGAATGGGAGAAAATATTCACAAATGAATCAACGGACAAAGGATTTATCTCCAAAATGTATAAACAGCTCATGCAGCTCAATATTAAAGAAACAAACAACCCAATACAAAAATGCGCCGAAGACCTAAATAGACATTTCTCCAAAGAAGGCATACAGATGGCCAAGAAGCACATGAAAAGCTGCTCACCATCACTAATTATTAGAGAAATGCAAATCAAAACTACAACGAGGTATCACCTCACACCAGTTAGAATGGGCATCATCCGAAAATCTACAAACAAAAATGCTGGAGAGGGTGTGGAGAAAAGGGAAGCCTCTTGCACTTTTGGTGGGAATGTAAATTGATACAGCCACTATGGAGAACAATATGGAGGTTCCTTAAAAAGCTAAAAATAGAATTACCGTATGATCCAGCAATCCCACTTCTGGGCATATACCCAGAGAAAACCATAATTCAAAAAGACACGTGCACCCCAACATTCATTGCAGCACTATTTACAATAGCCAGGTCATGGAAGCAACCTAAATGCCCATCGACAAACAAATGGATAAAGAAGATGTGGTACATATATACAATGGAATATTACTCGGCCATAAAAAGGAACGAAATTGAGTCATTTGTTGAGACATGAATGGATCTAGAGGCTGTCATCCAGAGTGAAGTAAGTCAGAATGAGAAAAACAAATATTGTATATTAACGCATGTATGTGGAACCTAGAAAAATGGTACAGATGAACTGGTTTGCAGGGCAGAAGTTGAGACACAGATGTAGAGAACAAACGTATGGACACCAAGCGGGGAAAACCGTGATGGAGTGGGGATGGTGGTGTGCTGAATTGGGCAATTGGGACTGACAATGTATACACTGATGTGTATAAAACTGACGACTAATAAGAACCTGCAGAATAAACAAACAACAACAAAAAACCAACTAATATTAAACTTTCTTTGGGTTATTTTTAAGGAAATATGTTAATATAAATGTTTCACACATTACATGAAATTTCTAAAAATCTTATATGTTCTGGTATCATGTTATAAGTCATAATCCTAGTTATTACTTTAAAATGTATATCTCAGAAATAACTAAATGTCCTTGTCAATTGCATTATTATGAACTTTCATCAAATCTTTAACCGTGGTCATTTTTAAGTCTTTTGTCATTTACAGACAGTTCTGGGTGTACCGTGATGCTTTTGCAATAATGTTCCTATAACAGGGTTTCATCTTCAGGGAATTCATGGACAAGACTCTGACAAGCACAGGTTTCCGGTAACTGACCATACTGCTGAACTGAATGAATAAGCATTTTCAGAACTCTAACGGAAAACTGATGCATTCATAAAGGTGCTAACAAAAGACCAAGATGAAAAAAAAATGAATTCCGTGGGACTGAGTGAACTGATGAGGATGACTATAATTTTTGTGACTTTCTGTTTGAATAAAAAAAGCCCCAAAAGAAAAAGAAATATTGATTGGACATCATCCTTATTTCTTATTTTTGGTATTGGTACTAATTTGATAAGTGCTTCTAAATTTGCCTACCCTAAATAATCAACATAGATTGTATTTCCGCTTCAAGTAGGTAGAGTTCACTGTACACTTGACACTAGTAAACTTCTGTTGAATTGTTTTGGAAAACAACAGGAGTTTTTTATTCAAAGAGGTTTCAAGGATTCAGAAGAAAGATAAAATATTTGATAAATATCTTTTAAAAGGAATTCTTAAGGATTTAGTGCCTTTAGTTCCAAAACTTTAGTTGGAGGCAAAGTTTAAGCTTTCCATGTGTAAACAGCTCTGCTATATTCTCTGAAGGTAATGCAGCATTTGCTGGGACTTTTTTGTTTGTAATGAAGAGACTGGCCCATGTTCATAATGGTGAACCTTCAAGGAAAAGTTGGTTTGTCAACACATGGTCAAGTACAATTTTGGAATCTCAAGGAAAAAAAAATCTTTCAATAACTAGAGGGTAGATGACTGGCAGAATTTTCATGTATCTTTCTAAGGAAATAAATTAAATGACCTCCGGACAGAGGAAATGCAAACACGCTTAGGCCCCAAAGCCCCAATTCCTGGAGGAATTACAAAGGGTTAAAGAACACTAGTCTACCTCTTGACATCTGAAGCATTACACGAGGCTCTCCATCGACTGAACTAGAACTAGACTGCCAAGCGCCAAGCCTTTGACTATGTGTTCTTTGGAAACTCAGCTCAAAGGTTACTGCCTTTGCCCCTGGAAGAATTATTTTTGGATTAGAGTAGCATAATAGTTCTATGGTCAGAGTGCCTGTATTTGAATCCCAGCCACTCGTAGCGGACATGTGCAAGGCAGAATTCTAAGATATATATAATACTATACATATACAAAAAAATAAACATTTTATATAGATACACATATAAAAATGCACAGGATCCTCATAACAACTCTGTGTATGAAGTAGATACTTGTATTATTCCCATTTTACAAGTGAGGAAACTGAGGCATAGAAAAGTTGAGCAAGTTGCCCAGGATCACAAAGAAAATATTGGAGCTAGAATCCAACGCAGACAACCTGGCTCCACTCTGCTCTTTCCTCGCAAGGTCAACCACTTACCAGCTGTGTGGCTTTGGGCAAGGTACTCAGCCTCTCTATGCCTCACTTGCTAAATGGAGATAATCATAGATCACTGAACGTTACAAACTTGTAGGGTTGTTAAAAAGATTAACAAAGATAACTCCTGTGTTCTTCTTAGCACAGCACCTGGCACATAGTAAATGCTCAACAAAGACTATGTATTATTTATAGTACTGTCTCCTTGGTGAGAACAGGGACAGCATTTTATTCATTTAACCATATTTGCTGATAAGTAAGTCACTTAACCTCTCTGAGACTTCATATCTTCATCTGTAGAATGGGATAATATGATATTAACATCACAGAGTTATTTGGGCACATAAAAGTCACTTGATGAATTAGTGGAATCTCTTTATGTAGTACCTAACACAGTCCCACATAAAAATAGGTACTGCAATAAAAACTTCTTGGTCATAGCCATCCATAATGTAAAAATGATAATATGGCCTCCTCTTCATCACTCGAGATCTGTGAGGATAAATGAGACAATCTTTAGGAGAGAGACTGTCAGCAGAAAGATGCTTTCTAAGTCTAAGGGGTTGCTATTAATGATCAGCATCATCATAAACTTGGTATTGGGGAACTCATAACTCATCATGCATGACTCCTCAAGGGAAGCCTATGAAGGCCTCCTTCAATGACACAGCGGCAACTGGTGCTTGAGGCTCTGAATCTATGGAAATATGAAAGAGAGGATAGTGAGGGGACAGAGAAATCAGAAAGGCATTTGAGCTGGCCATTCCGAGAGGGTCTTCCCTTCCATGCCCTCCTGCCCCCACCCTCCACATCTCTCACACCAAATCCCCTCGGGTGGGAACACCAAAGCCTGGGTTCTGGTCTTCTACTTCTCAAGCCCGGGAACACAAACATGTCCATACACCCAGAGCCCAACAGACTCTTGGAGATACTCCCCTGTAGGAAAGTCTCAGAGAACCAGACAAGTTGGATGGAGTGCTTCCTTGTGGCAGCCTGATACAAAGTTGTCTATTCTCGGAGACACAGTTTTACACCAAAGGCAAAAGACTGGCCCAGATAGGAGAGGTGAAGTTAAGACAAAACTAGCATCACATCACAATGGCCGAGAGCATACAGGTCTGGACAGGAATCCAGCTGCCCTGCTTAGACTCGTGTGGCAACCTCTCTGAGCCTGTTTCCAGTAAAACAGGAGGTATCTCTGAGGGGACTTGTAAAGATTAAAGGAAATAGAGTCCATGATGTGGCCAAGCGCAGCAAATGACGCATGTAAAGCCCTCAGGTAATGACAGCAGTCATCATTGTAGTTACTGTGCTGCTAATATTTTGATTTCAACTGTTCAAAGGAAGACTGTGTAGCAAAGCCAGGCTAGTGAGGGGAAAGGAGCAGGTCAGACAGCTGATCAGATGAAGGGTCTTCCCTATATGTTCCATAGTCTGGTCAAGAGTATGCTGAGTATGGGTGGGTCTACGGTGTCTTTAAAGGAATTGTGTCAGGCTGGACAAACTTCCTGAACTCAGGAGACACTGATACAGAAACCAGACACAAACACATTCACTTATAGATTCAGATTTCCATTTCTAGTAACCACGCCATATCAAGGACACAGGAAACCAAATTAGCAACTGGAAGATGACTTGGTGAGCATGAGATCATAGAAATTGGAAGGTCCAGTGGGGTATTTATCCAGGTATGTCAAAGCTAAACAGACTCTCTCCCACAGCAGACTCCACCTCCTAAGTGATCTGAATACTTGACATTCACGTCAAGTACGTGACATTTAGATACTTCTGTTTTACTGGAAACAGAGGCTCAGAGAGGTTGCCACATGAGTCTAAGCAGGGCAGCTGGATTCCTGTCCAGATCTGTATGCTCTTGGTCATTACGATACGATGCTACCACATATGATGTCTCCTTCCAATGTACGGAGCTGAAGTCTTACTCCCCTTTGCCCCAGATCCACAGAGAACACTTCCTTTGATAAAGCAAAGGTTTTAAAGTAAAATAAACCTGCTCCACCACTGACGAGCTGTGTGACTTTGGTCACATCACTCAAGCTCTCTGAACCTCAGTTTGCTGATCCATAAAGTAGTGCCAATAGCCCATTTCATAGACTGTGGTGAGGCTTAGCAAGAATGTACATAAATACTCAGCACAGTACTGGTATGATTATTGTTATAGTAGCTACCACTTTTTTAATTCTATTAAACCAACTCTTTCTTCAATTTCTGTGATTCTGCTCCTAAAGACAAATCCTAAGCACACTGTTTGAATGTACAACTGTCCTGTGTCCACTTCCACACACACAAGTATAGAACATCTCACGGGCTGACCATGTCTGAAGATGGCTCAATTCACTGATTCTTTGCTGATCTGTGGATACTTCACCTTCAGAGGGTGACCTCATTACCTACTTCTGGGGACATCTAACTGTAGCTAACGTGTGCAGGGAAAAGAAGAGGAATTCTGAAGGCCCAAAGGAATGCAAAGGACTGAATATTCTGCCAACGACAAGCAGCTCTGGATCTCATAAAGTGCAGTCGTTTCTACTTTTCTGCCCAGAACATTTTATTCTTCCCTGAGACCAGCCCCACTCTCCAGGGACAATTTCTTCTCCTTGCTACTATTAGTCAAGCAGCCGGCATTAATGCGATGTTAGTGGGATCAGCTACAGTGATGTCACATTTTACTCCGGGCCATTCTTAATTTACTATAAATCTCAGGATAAAATGTCCCAGATAGCACTTTCCCCAGTGTCTTTGAACAGTCACTTTCTCTTTCTTTCCAAATACCCGCACAAGCCCAAGCCCTGTTCAATGAAGAAACACATTAACAGCAACCTCTCTATTCCCTCTAGGTTGCTTGCAAGTCTCCCTGTGTTTTTAATCTTCGCCAAGCTCCCAAACCAGCCGTGTTGAGTGAAGTGAATACCAGGTTTCTCATTTCGGTAAGGAGATGGCTGGATTGGAGTCTGCGAAGATTAATAAAAAGAAAAAGAGTCCACACTCAGAAAAAAACACCGGCTTGGGGGAAAAATGTAGATCACGATAAAGATTAAGAAGAAAAAAAAGGAAGATATAAAATATTCCCATTTTATCTAGAATGGTGAAAAACTACAGTACAAGTGGGGCAATGCTGACCTCCTCTTTAGTAACACTGCTGATAAGGAACAGGGACTCAGAATGGGGAGCATATCTGTAGCTAAGTACGAGGCTGGGGGCTTGAGATTCAGATCACACAGAGACAGGGGTTGTTGATTTAAGTGATGTGGGAGGATGGAGGAGGTACTGCTTAAAGCAGTAACCAATGTTGCTTATTTGGGATACAACCGAGAGAATATTATTATGGCAGAGAAAAGAAGTTATCTCTTGTGAATTGTCTTGAATTATGGGGGGAGCGAGAGAGGCGCACCACATATGACATTTAGAATTGCAATTTCTAAGCAGAGCGCCATGTCTGATACATCATTTATTGCCTCTGCCTCCATCCTTCTGAAGATGCGTTGACGACAGATGCGCCCCTCACTTCCCTGGGTCTCCACTTTCACGTTGATTTGGAGGACATTTATTTTCCCTTCGCAACAGAATCATATTTCTTCCCCCTCTCGGAAGGTTTAGTTCATCACTAAATATTCAGGTCTAGGAAGCGATTTTCTTTTCTCTTTGTGCATGATTTGTCTCTCCCTGGAGCTGAGCCCCTTTGGTTGAAAGCAAGAATCTATACAAATAAAGGGCACAGGTGAAGAGAGAGAGTTGGGTGGATGAGTAGAGGGAAGGTTTCTCCAGTCATGATGGAATTTGCACTTGACTCTTCCTGGTTTAGCTGATTTTACAGGAAGGAGAAAACAATGCACATCTGATCAGGTATCAGATCCTGCTGGCTTGGAAGATTCAAAAGGCAGTTTCGATTACCACGCAGTGTACACCTCCTTCCCGCTGAAAAGCATTATGCATATGTGCAGATTCTGGTGGTTGCTCTTTGAAAATGAAGTTTGCACTCCATCCTCCCTGCATTTCCGGTGGAAATGAAGTGATTCCAGAGACAGATGCTCCAATTTCATAGATTCAGTGAAGTTTAGAACTGGGAGGGACTGATATATCCATTTTTTTGGTAACTGGAGAAACTGAGGTCTTAGAAGGTAATTGACTCTGTCAAGATGACATATTCTCACAAGTGGCTATATATGTATATTTAAGTGTTTTCTTAGCACTCTAAAATTCTTCTTCTCCTTTTTTTTTTTTTTTTTTTTTTTGCATGTATGCTGAGAATCTCACATTTAGCATCGGGTATTTGCCAAGACTGGGCACTGGAAGTACCATGGAGTTCTTCCTTACCATGGTCAACCTGCCTGGGGCTCTGTGAACGTGTAGGAGCAGGTGCAGCTGCCCCTGCAAACCTAACCTGCAGCCCACGTGTAGTCTTAGGGAAAATGGCTTCTCTTCTGTTCTCACTATTCCACATCCCCACAAAGATCCTCGTCACTCCCTCTCTCCTTCCTACAACTCCCCCAAAAAGCTGAGGCTTCTGAAAACAAAAGCTAGCAAAGTCTGTTGTCTGCAAGCAACTTCTGCTTTCAGCCCTGCAGCTAAACCTCTGCAGAAAACAGATCACAAGACACAATTACTATCTTAGCAAATTATTCTGCCACACTTGCCTTGTATACGCCTGCCGCTGGGGCTTTGTTTCTGCTGTGCCTTCCCACCAGGAACCTTCTTCCCCTTCTCCCCAAGCTATCCAAGCTTTGCCATCCCCCTCTATCATCCAGGAAGCCCTGCTTGACCTCCTCACAGAACGCCTAAGGCATTCCCTGTCTCTGCCAATGGCTTTATCTATTATTTCCCATCTCTGGCCTATGTGACTTTTTTCTCCAATCAGATTGTTACTTCCCTGGTGGCTCTATTGTATCCCCCAGATTACCTAATAAACCAGTCACATGCCTTTAGGTGAGGTTTGGATTTGAATCCTGAGCAAATTATTTTTCCTCTTTGCGACATCATAATAACCTCAGAATGCGGCTGGTAGTGTTTTTCCTCAATAGCTTTATTATAACTTCCTTGTTTTTCTTCTGACTATATAGATGATATATTCTCATTATGAAAAATCCAAACACTACACAGTACTATAAAACATGTAAAGTTCACATGAATTCCACCTTCTTGATGTAAGCACCATTAACATCTTCTTGGCTACCTTTCACGTATCTTTCTGTGACTCACTACATAGGTGTGTATGTATATATATGATTTAACATTTCATATAAATGGGCTTATTTCATACATACTGGCTCTTTCTAAGTGGAGAATATTGATATGCAAAAGTGTCAAGAAACATTATTTAAATAAAAAAATACTAGTTTAATCTGAGCTTCCACAGTTTTTCCCATAGAATGTACAGAAAGCAGAAGTTGTCCCCTAGCTCATTCTCCTGTCTCTAGGCAGGACTTCACTGAAAATAATCCACTTAAATTAGCCCAGGGCCCAAAGTATGTGGCATAGAGGACAAATGAACATTTTAATTGGAAGTTCTATACCCGACACTAAGATCAGATTTCTTCAGCCTAGAGCAGCTTTCAGACTTGGTCTGTATTCTGTTTACCAGCTGGAAGCACTGAATAGAATGGACAGAGCCTTACACCTGGAGTAAAATGGTTACCAAAGTTAAGACAAACCAGACCAGACTGATGTGTATCTTCCCTGGAGATCTTACAGAAGAGACTCCAGCCTGTAGAGCCCAGGGAAGAAACTTAACTTTCTTATCTTAAATCATCCTGTTTTCATTTAAGCCTGTTTCCTCTTGTTCTACCCCTAGTGAGGGAGAACACTTATTAAGTCAGCTCTCTTCCCCCTCCTCCCCTCACCCTGGCCACACACACGTCTTTCTGCAGGCCTAATAATTTTGATTTCCCTTCCTCCCTGGGCCCTTTAATCACTTTTGCGGCTCTGC
The DNA here is from genome assembly GCF_005190385.1 of Monodon monoceros. Lineage (NCBI taxonomy): Eukaryota > Metazoa > Chordata > Mammalia > Artiodactyla > Monodontidae > Monodon > Monodon monoceros. The sequence goes on along the minus strand of NW_021703782.1, from coordinate 86,575,259 downwards.
TCTGCATACCCCGACTCTCTACATCCTTTTAAGGGGGTACAAACTCTCACTCCTCCTGTCTTCAAATGAACTGAAAGAGACAAACATTTTACAACCCAGATTACTCCTTCCTGAATATGAGAAGTAAACATATCTCATGTATTAGCAACGGTGTTAAAATTTATGTTAAAAAACTGAAAGAACCAGCTCCTTTTAATAGTCCTCCTTGAAAGATAAATTTAGACCCATGAAAAATTGTGTTTGCATGATAAGCAAATGTGCTAATAGGATTTTTCCCACTCGATGACAACATCCCACTCTCTGGGCAGTGGCAAGCATCACATAGTTTCTCCTGTCCCGTGCAGAGAGGCTAGAGTCTGCATGTGAGTCAGACAATCCATCATCACCCATTTACGCCACCCGAAGTATGACTAATAGATTATAAATGTTTCCTCTTCTGTTGACTAATTGGCTGGAAAATGATACCTGCTATGACACATAGTAGACACGTAAGTTGTGACCACCTCCTAGCAGGTGTGTGTTGGCAATAGAGACACTGATCAGCCAGATGGCCGTGACTGTCAGCGGCCTCATGGAAGAGCCCAGATATCCAGGGCCAGGACCTTGAGTTTCTCATGCTATCCTATTTTCTACAAGGCATTTACCACTATTTGAAATTAAATGATTTATTTACTTATTGCCTGTCACTTCCACTAGATGGTAAAAGAGGTGCTTTGCTCATCACTGAAATGAACTCCCTCACCTCCTTCCAGTCTCTCCCCTGCCCCTCACTTCCTCAGTGAGAAATACATTAAACTGCAAAGTCCCCTACATACACTATCTCTGGCATTCCTGATCCCTTACCTTGATTTCCTTTTCTGTTTTTGTTAAACTGCTTCTTTCATCTCCTAACATATTATGTAATTAACCATGGTAAATATCATTTGTTTAGCTCCCCCACCCCTGTGAGAATGAAAGGTCCATGGGGGCTGAAATCATTGTCTGAAACCTGGAAGAATAACTGGATCATAGCAGGTGTTCAATAAATATTTATCAAATGAATGAAAATAAATAATTCACTTTATTCTTAGCTCCTGTAACAGTGTCTGGCATATAAGAGCTGCTTAACAACTGTTGAATCTATTGCCTTCCTGTGGAAGCCCCTGAGTTTACAAATATTTTCTCCAGTGTCCAAGCACTCGCCCATCTAAATGCCTTTCACTCAACGTCTTATGTCCCTAGTTAATAGCATCTGATAGGAAATAAACAAATGTCTGACAAATTAACTAACCAATTAATAAATAATTGAATCGATTGTACTCAATGCTCAATGCACAAGGACTGACATCCACATCTGACACTCTTATCCGACTGCCTCTTCCCCTAACATCTGCAGCACTGAACTATCCGTTTTGTAGTTCAATTCAACAAACATTCCCTGGATACCTACTGCATTAAGTCATTATGCTAGATTCTGAGTGGGACAATCAGCAACAACAACAAACTAACAAGTGTTTATTGAGCACTTGCTTGGTGCCAGATGCCATACTAAGCACTTCACATGCATGACCTCATTTAATCCTCATAGTAACAATATGAGGCAGGGATTATTGTTATGCCCACCTTACAGACAGAGAAACTGAAACCTCTAGAGGTAACTTGTCCAAAGTCAGGCAGACAGTCAGCCAAGACAGTAAGCAGACAAAGCCTGGATCCTCACCCAGACACCATCACCCCAGAGCTCATACTCTTAAGCTCGATGATGACCTAAAGATTGAAGAACAATCAGAAGAAATGTGTTTTCTCAAAGAAACTTGGATATATTGAAGGAGGTTAAAAAAAAAAAATTTCAAAAGCTCTGAATCTCTCATCTTTTGGTCCCTAGTGACTACCATAGACTATAGTCCAGAGTGGGTAATGAATACATTTGGGCTAATAAAAGAATGATACTACGCAATAAAAAGAGTTAAAGCTATGAGAGAAACATGAATTCTAATTGGAGGAAACTGAGAACAACCCAGAACAACTGAAATATTTCAATCAAGAATATGTAGGATTCTAAAAGATTGAGAGGACAGCCATTCTTAGTGGAGAGCGTATTGGTCATCTACTGCCACATAACAAACGTAGTAGATTAAAACAAAAATAAACATTTACTATCCCTATGGTTTCTGTGGGTTTGGCATTCAGGAGCAGCCTCACTGGGTGATTTCAACTCGGGACCTCTCCTGAGGTTGCCATTAAGATGTTGGCTGGGGCTGCAGTCATTTGAAGACTTGACTGGTAAGAAGATTCTCTTTCAAGGTGAGAAACACATGGCTGGAAAGTTGGAGCTAGTTGTTGGTGGAGGCCTCAGTTTCTCCCCACAAGGGCCTCTCCACAGGCTGCTTGAGTGTCTTCAGCAATACGGTGACAAGCTTTCCACAGAGTGAGTGATCCAAAAGAGAAAGAGAGAGATCTAGGCAGAAGCTATTTTTTGATGACCTACCCTTGAAAGTCATACAGCATCTCTTCTGCCACATTCTATTGTTAGAGGCAAGTCATTAAGTCTGACTCACATTCAAGAGAGGAAGAACTAGGCTCTACCTTTTGAAGGGAGGAGTATCAAGAATTTGCAGACATATTTTAAAACCACTAGAGAGGCAGCCCACAGGAAAGCATAGGGAAGATTCTGGAATGACAAGTTTTCCAGTGTCCCAGTTAATGGACTTCTATAACCTGGTGACCTCTTATTTTTGCAATTTTCACATCACTCCATCTATTTCTTATACTTTGATCCTTTGGTCTTTGTCATTTTGTGGAGAGAATCTGTCAACATTTCTTATCCAGTTTGTCCATTCCTCCACTTCATTTAAATATCATTCTATTCCATGTGCTTAGCACTGGAAACACAAAAAGGGAAAAAGACACGACACTTGCTGTCAAGTAGTTTGCCATCCACTCGATAATCACATATGTAGTCCACATAATAATCACATACAGGGCTTCCCTGGTGGCGCAGTGGTTGAGAGTCCGCCTGCCGATGCAGGGGACACGGGTTCGTGCCCCGATCCGGGAAGATCCCACATGCCGCGGAGCGGCCGGGGCCGTGAGCCGGGTTCGTGCCCCGATCCGGGAAGCTCCCACATGCCGCGGAGCGGCCGGGGCCGTAAGCCATGGTCGCTGAGCCTGCGCAGCCGGAGCCTGTGCTCCGCAACAGGAGAGGCCACAACAGTGAGAGGCCCACGTACCACAAAATAATAACAAAATAATAATAATCACATACAATATGCCAAGGGCCATAATAGAGGTATGTACAAAGTGCATGGTAACACAGATGAGATGGTTTTCGTGTGAGAGTGACCTTGTTGCCCTGCTAAGGAGTTTGGACCTCATCTTCTCTGCAATAAAGGTTTTTAAGCAGGTATTTGCCAAGATTCAGATCTGTAATTTAGAAAGACAATTTTGAGGGCAGTAGAGAGGATGGAGTTGGTGGAGGCTATGTGAGCAATGGCATGTGGAATGGAAAGGATAAAATATAATTGAGAGGTGTTTATTAGAATTGACAGGGCCTAGTGACTGATTACACATGCAGAAAAAAAGACTGGGAATAACTTCTAGATTTCTGGAAGGCATGTGATGATCTCATTAACTAAGACAGGAAATACAGGAAGAGGATCCAGGTGTTTTATGGGGAAAAGAATGAAATAACTTCAGTTTTAGCCATATTGAGTTTGCAATGCCTTTAGTTACATTGTTGAAAGATGCACCACATAGGTGATAAGAAATGTGCAACCCAAATTCCAAGAGAGAAGTCCCAGCTGGAAATATAAACTTTGGAAATACTGGCATTCAGTATAACTGTGCTAGTTAAACTCATGGTACTGAAGGAGATCATCTAAAGAGATTACAATGTAGAAAAGGCAGCCAAGAATGGGACCTTTGGGGATACCAACATATAAAGGGTAGTGGAGAAAGAAGAGACATTAAAATCAGTGAAAAGGAGAATCTAAAAGAGGAGGAAGACTTTTAAGAGATTTCAGGGTCATGAAACACACAGAAGGAGAGATTTTCAAGGAGAGAGAACCAACAGAGGCAAAAAAAAAATATGCAGAGACATTAAATTAGAGGCAGACCGAAAGTTATACTTCACATTTGTCAATTAGGAGATTATTAATCACATAAACGTTTCAGTAAGGTGATGTAGGATGGAATCCAGCTGCAGTAACTTAAGGGGTGAAAGAGAGGTGAGGGAGTGAATACAAAGGTAGACCACATTCACGAAAAGTTTCAAAATGAAGAACCGCAAAGAGATTGAGTACTACTATTATGAGGTGAGAAAGTGAAGCAGGATCCATATAATTCCAGCCCATTAGGGCTGTGCTTTCAGGATTCTTTTTTATTCTCAATCTAGTCTCAAAAAATCTCCTTTTGGTTTTTGCAACTGCTTCTACCAGATAATGTTATCAAAATGAAGACGATTTAAAGGGGCAAGGAGAAGACCTAGAACAAACACAGGATGTCAACTTCAAGACAGAATGCCAGTAACCGAGAGAATCTGGATTTATCAGCCTGCCCATTACATTCAATGGAACAAATCCCCTCTCAATTCTCAGAGGGATTAGGTGGTCAAAAATTCATAGCATTTTTCAAGGTAAGTGAAGGTCAACTAATTATTAATGAAGGCAACCAAAAAAGAGGGAAGTATGCGTTTATTTGATTTATGAAAACCTTCCCTTTCCTCTAAGGACACAGCATGTGCCTATGAATATAAAAATCTTAGATTCATAATATTTTTCATCTAAGCGATATTTTCATCATTTATCAAGACATACATAAGGAGAATCAGAATCTAAACATAAATTTCCACACTGGTAGACTGAAGGACAAAACTTGGAGATCCAAAAGGTAGAGAAGTGCCATTGAACGATTGTAATTAGTTCTCTGGTGGGTAAATCTGGGCATCTTAGCAGAGTTCACCAATCAATCTCAGTTATCAGAAAGAACACAGAAACAGAGGCAAACTCTAAAGAATATAAGACCCAGTTTAAAGAGGTCTTACCAAGCAAGAGTCAATTCTTTCTCTCTCAGTGAAAATAATATAAAAGTGTATAGGAAGCATGAAAAATAGAAGAGAATAATACTGCCCATAACCTCAATATTTCAGCATTATAATTGTTGTATTTGGGTGCTTCTTTTTTTTTTTTTTTTTTTTGCAGTACGCGGGCCTCTCACCATTGCAGCCTCTCCCGTTGCGGAGCACAGGCTCCGGACGCACAGGCTCAGCGGCCATGGCTCACGGGCCCAGCCACTCTGCAGCATGTGGGATCTTCCCGGACCGGGGCACGAACCCGTGTCCCCTGCATCGGCAGGCAGACTCTCAACCACTGTGCCACCAGGGAAGCCCTGGGTGCTTCTTTTGAATAACAATAGAAATAACAATAATTGATTACAATCCTTTATTTCACAAACATTTACCAAGCATTTATCTTGTGCCAGAGACCGTGTTAGGTGCTGGCAAACAAAGCAAACCTCTCCCTGGCCTTATGTACCTCATATTCTAAAGGGAAAGCAGACATTGAACAACTAAATATATACTTACTGGACAACAACTGGGATTGATAACATGAAAAAGGTCCTTAAAGGCGTTATAAGGACCTGTGTCCTTTACCATCTGAATAAAACAACTCAAGCTCCTTTGTGCATTAGGCTGAAAATCCTGCCTCTGCATGAATATTCCCAAGAAGCCCAGCGGCAGGTGCTTACAAGTCATGGTTGTCTCCTGCCAGCCCCAGTCTCCTCTGTATCCCCTTGGGCCTCCTCATCAGCTCTCCTAATGCTGCTCCAGCTCTCTCTGGTTGATTTCGCAGTAACGACAAGAGGGGCGCTTTATTCTTCAAGGCAGCGTTTACAGTACAAGGCTAGCTAAATTAGCCACTAATATGGATCTATTAAAAATTTTACAATGAACGAAGAGAAGGAAGGAGAAAGAGGAAAATTAAAACACTAAGCATTGGGTATCAGACATGTTTGCATCAGCTACACATCCACACACCTTGTCAAAGGAATCTCCTGCTGGAACCCTCCTCTTTCATTAGTCTTTCATCTCCTGCCATCTTCCTAGGATCTGTGTTTACTCAGAACCAGGTCCTTCTTTCCATCTCTTCTCCTCTTCCCAATGCCAAGACTCCTTACAAACTCCTGATCAGAGATGTACTCTGATGAAGCCAAATGTGACTGCACAGCCTAAGATCTTCTAACCCTCATTTTATTATAATGCAGAAAAGCTTAGCATCCTTAATCGACACTTCATCATATCATCTCACATCATCTTAACTTCACAGCAAAGTTCCATTAATATGTCTTCTAAATAAAATACCAGGTTTCTCCTTAAGAATAATTCCTCACCAACCTTAGAATGTAGAAGGGGTTCCAGTTGTTTTATTGTTGTTGTTTAATAGCAATTTTTCCTTTCAGCTACAACAATTCATCAGTGGGGAAAAATGAGCTCTTTGTGAACTGGGGAGCACACATTTAAAAGATCATTCTAATCTAAACCCTGGGCAAAGATTTAAGCATAAAAATTCCCAACTCGGAGTTATATTTCATTGTGGAAAAAAGTGGAAGCAATCTAAATGTCCAACAATAGAGAAATGACTGAAAAATTTATGGTAAAATCATTTGATGAAATATTATATAGCCATTCAAATGGTGTTCCTTTAGACTTTTGGCAATAAAGGAAAATGCATGCTATAATATTAAGTCAAAAATGCAGGATTCTGAATTTAATAGAGGACTTAATACCAAATATTCAAAATGTTTGTATTTCTAGGTCCTGAGAAAGTGGAAAAGTGACTAGTGTGACTGGTTCTCTCTCAGCCCCCAAAGATCAATCACACTAACAGTAAATAAGGGAGAGGAAAGCAAACATCTGGGAACTACCTAATACTGTGAGAGCTCCCTGAAGAGTCTGAAGGATGTAGTAATCCCAGGAAGGAAGGAAGCGGGAGTACACCGACATATTATATTAGATGCTCCAGGTATAGCAGAAGATGAACTGAAAGACAGCTTTTACATTCTGCTCCTGACTCACTCTAATATTGTCTTGAAAGGATAATGGCTGACCATTACCCCTGTGAGATAAAAACCATGGTGTCAGCAGGACAATAACAAGGAAGACCCAAAGCCCTGTCCGGGTGAAGGGCCAGAGAAAAAAGGTAGAGGTGGATCAGCAGCTCTCACCACTCTGACCTAAGGACTGATGGATTATAATCCAGGACAATGGCTTTCAAAATGTTTGATTTGGGTCCACAGTAAAGAATACTTTTTTTTCCCCGTACATATCTTTGTGTGCATTAGAGATATAGATACAGAGATAGCGATAGAGCTGAAACAAAAGTTTCACTAAACAGTACTTATATTTATCAACTGTGAGGTACTCTGATATTTTCCGCTATATTCAATTCTACTTCATTTTTAAAACAGTGGTTGTACTCTACTAAACATTTACCTTGAAAACCACTTGTCTGAGATTAACTCTACTCAGTGCTATTTCTACCAGATAGTTTAGAGAAGAATCCCTAACCAGAGATGTGGCCTGGTAGAGTAGTGGCAAAAAAAGGACAGTCAACAATTTCTCTCTCCTCCTTCCTATATTCACCTGGAAGAATGTAACACAGAGGTTGAGTACTGGCCTCTTGCCCAATATACATCAGTAGATGGTAGTTAATGATCCAAAGAAAAAATAAGTAGACAGTTAAGGTAAACAATGACTATTTTAAAAAAACAAGCAAACTGAGCATCATATGCCACAGGAAGCATAATTATAGGAACATAAATATTTTACGTTAAGCATAATAAATATTTTCAAAAGAATAAGGGAAGATATTGATTAAATGAAACAGAAACAAGAGTTCATAAAAAGAACCAAATGAAATATTAACTATGAAAAATGTAACAGTTAAAGAATGTATATAAATGAAATAAATTATAAAGTGGATGTTGTTAATGAATGAATTAGTGGGCTGTAAGATATGAGTAAGGAGCTCTTCCAAGAGCAGCAAAGAATTATAATGACATAAAAAAATATGAAAGAAAAGCTAAGTCACATGGAGATGAGAACTGGAAACACTAACTTCCAGATAATAGAAGTCCCAGAAAGATATGGAAAAAAATAAGGGAAGAAATAAAGAAGATAATAACTTTCAGACTGAAAAAAAAAAAAAGATGAAAAAGATGAAGCATGTTTAACCTAAAGGCTCAACACAGTGCCACTCAGAATATTAAAAAAACCCTCACTGATACATATCAAAACAAATTTTAGACCAAAGAGAATATTAGATACATTAATAAACTTTTTTTAAAGAATTCCAAAAAGGGGCTGCAGATAACCTGCAGAAGACAAAGAATCATAACTTCACACTTCTCCAGAGCAAGCACTGGATGCAAGAAGGCAGTGGTTATTTTCTTATCATGGGAAGAAAAAATTCTGACCAAACTTTGTCCAGCAAAATGATCATTTAAAGGTGAAGGTGCAGAAGTTAGCTTCTGGCCATGACAGAGTAACAGGAGCAGGATTTACCCTCTCAACTTAAACTAAAAAACTAGAGAAAATATATGAAACATGAGTTTTCAAACACTGGAAAACAATAAAATAGATATACCTCCAAACAGACTAACCAGCAAGAGAGAAAGAGAAAAAAAGAATTTTCAACATCAGGAATGATGAGGATACATCACTACAAATCCTACAGATATTAAAAGGATAATAAGCAAAATACTGAGAACAGATTATGCCAGTAAATATGACACCTTAGATGAAACAGTAAAATACCTTGAAAGGCACAAACTACCAAACCTCACTCTCTATTTATTCAAAAGTCTTTACTTTGCCTTTGTTTTTAACAATATTTTCATTGGGTTTAGAAATCTAAGTTAACAATTTTTTCTTTCATTACTGTTATATGTTGAATGGTGTCACCTCCAAAAAGATATGTTGAAGTCCTAACCTTCAGTGCCTGTTAATGCGATGTTATTTGGAAATAGGGTCTTTGCAAATATAATCAAGCCATTACAGTGGATCCTAATGCATCATGACTGATGTCCTCAAAAGAAGGAGAATATGCCATGTAAAGACAGAGACACAAGAGGAAAAAGCAATGTGGTGCCGGAGGGAGAAATTGAAGCGCTATAGCCTCAAGCCAAGGATTGCCAAAGATCACTAACAAAGCATCAGAAGCTAGAAAGAGACAAGGAAGGATTCTCCCCTACAGGTTTCAGGGGATCCTGCCAACACCTAGATTTTGGACTTTTAGCCTACAAAACTATGAGACAATAAATTTCCATCGTTTCAACCACTCAACTTGTGGTACTTTGTTACATCTGTCCTAGGAAACTAATTCAAATCTATTAAGATGCTGCTCCACTGCCTTCTTGTTTGCATTCTTTCCAAAGAGAAATCTGCTATCACTCTCACCTTTTTCCCTCTGTATATATGTGTCCTTTTTCTCTTGTTGTTTTTAAAATTTTATCTTTATAACTGATTTTGACTAATTTGGTTATTATGTTCATTGGTGTAGTTTTCTTCATTCCTTGTACTTCAAGTTTATTGAACTTTGTGGATCTGAACATCTTGCTTAGATCAAGACAAAATCTGGTCTTGCTTTTGTGGTTTGTTGGGCAGGCCAGCACCAATGCTTAGTCTAGAGATACTTATTCTCTACCACTGAGGCAAGAGCCTTCTGTGTATTCTACCCAATGCCCCAGGAATCTTGAGTCTTCCCCATCTGTGTTTTCATGTCCTTTTCTACTAACACTATCATCTGTGTCATTTCTGGGTTGTTTCCTATTGACTGATTTTTCTCTTCTTTATGAATAGTATTTTTCTGCTTCTTTCCATACCTGGTAATTTTTTAATCGAATATCAGACATTCTGAATTTTTGTTAAGTCCTGGATATTTCTGTAATATTACAAATATTTTTGAGCTTTTCTCTGGGATGCAGTTAAGTCTTTGGAAAGAGTGTGATATTTTTGAGGTTTTATTTTAAGCTTTGAGAAGTAACAGCAGAGCAACCTTTAGTTGAGGGCTAATTATACTCCACTATTGAAGTAATACCCCTCTGAGTTCTCTACTTCCTGTTCATGAATCATGAGGTTTTTTTCCACTGGACTTATGGAAGCACAAATTATTCCTGGTCTTGGCTGAGCTCTAGAGATTATTCCCTCTAATCTAGTATTCTCAGCTGGAGGCAATCCCCCACCACCTCAGGGAACATCTGGCAATACCTGAAAACAGTTTTGGTTTTCACAACTGGGAAAAGGTACTGCTAGTGTTTAGTGATGAGACACCACAGATGCTACTAAATATCCTACAATACACAGGACAATCCCCACCACCACCACCACCACCACCCACACACAGCAAATTATTTGGACTAAGACTTTAATAGTACCAAGGTTGAAAAATCCTATTCAAATACCTTTAGATGATTTTCTCCAAGTTTTGGGACAGGAAAATCTTCAAATAGATGAAACCAAAGAAATCTAGAATGTATAAAATCTCTCAAAATATAAAGACAAAAACACAATAGGTAACAAAAAGAGACGTCATACTCTTGTGAAACATAAGAGTAGAGCAATAAGATCTAACAATCATGAAGCTATATGGATCTAACAGCATAGTCTCAAACTATATAATGCAACAACTAATAGACCTACAGAGGGAAGCAGATAAATTGGTAATTGTGGTGGAAAATTTGGGAGACTGTAATACATGTCTTCAAAAGCTGGTAGATCAAAAAGCCAAAAAGTAATCAGATATACTGAAGACATAAATAATTCAAAAGTTTATATTATTAGATACATAGAGATCTTTTCACATTATAAAGGATATCCTTTCTTTTCAAACATATGGTCAACATTTACAGATTAACCATGTTCTGGGCTACCAAAAAAAAAAAAAGTCAATAAATTCCATATAATTAATACCATAGAGACCAATAGCAAAAAAAAAATTGAAATCAATACAAAATATACAAAATTCCACATCACCCCAATCACCACTGCCTCTACTGCTTTCAGGATCCATAGACTAAAGGGAAAAAGGATTTTCAAAAATTGAGAAAAAAGAAAAAAACAATGTATTCCTCCTAGAGAACAGTTAGGGAATTTTCCCCTCCTGAACTGACACTGTAGTTTGTCTCATGGTGACCTGTACACGTTCACCTGTTTTCTGCCTGCACATAGTGTTTTTTGTCCAAAGAACTTCTCTGTGTCATGATTCAACACATTTCTGCTTGAATCACATGCACTTCCCTCTTGTGACCTCACATGCTACATGGCAGACTTTGTCCCTCTAACTTTACCCATTTTTGCAGAAGCCTGCATCTAGAAGCTTGCATGCTCCTATTTGTCTTGTCTGCCCTTCATCCCACCACGTTCCTGTTTTCCTCATGCACCCTTGGAGCCTGGCATGTGAAGTGGACCTGATTCAAAGACCATCTGAGGCCCTAGAGAGTGGCAACCAACTAATATTCAAACTGCCAAGGATGTAAAACCTATAGTTATAGATATGATGATCATATAATTTGTTAGCCAAACCAAGACACTTCCAGATGAGAAGCCAGGATTGCAGAAATAATCCAGGATGTTCCTAAGAGACTGGAAACCTTCCTAATCACTCTAGTTAGAGAAATGGTGGCTGGAAAGCCTCTGCGGATGGCATTTGATTTCTCCTTAAAGAATTTTTGCAAATTTGATGGAAATTTCCTGGCTAAATTTCTTTCATAATTTGATAATTTAAATAAGAATGACTAAACTACAAATCCCCAGTCCAGACTACATCTATTATTGAGGTTCTGTCGGAAGATTTTGATTAAATAAAGATGTGATCTCTCTGAATCTGATTTTCACAGCCTTTAGACATTCTGTTATAAAGCAGGATGATGATGTTTATGAGGAAAACTTAAGGAGGTTTTTTGTTTTTTGGATCAATAACTAGCGTTAAGACAATGCTGAAAGATGATAGAAACAAAGGATTTGTATCTTCTCCCAGAGAGGCCTTCAAAGAAAGAAACGATTGCATCATTAACCAGTATATCCAAAGATGGCAAGAATGAGAGAGCTACCTGACAAAGCAGTTCCATAGGCTCAGGGAAGACTTCCATAATCAACCAGTTCAAGTGAGACCTAAACTCTGACGGTAAAACCTACGAGACTTCAAGCTTTCTAGGAAATATTAATGCCGTATACTAGTCTCAGCCATGCCCAACCTTTTGCTCCCTGGATCCAACTGGTAATGTTATAGTCTCTGGGCCTCCCTGTACCCCCTCAGAGTGTCAGGGTTCCTATTATGTGCTGAACTTTGCAGCTCATGCCACCATAATTTCTGCTGCATCTGAACCTGTCACCTCCTACAAAGATGCCTTTAAAGTTAGTAGCGCATATCCCACTATACAGCATTTTTGGCTACCTCCACTTGAAGATTATGTGCAGGGATAGAAGGGAGAATGTCCCCACAGGAGCTGTAGGAAATTAGAAACTAAGTGTTTCTCCTATTTATCCAAATCTTACCCTCAAACACAGCTTAGAAGTTTGAGAGAATGCAGCTGGAGATTGGCAACTCTGGGCCTCCACCAAGACTGGAGCCTCTGAAGTCTCTCCCTCCAAAGTAGATGGGGTTGGGGCAAGAGCTACAACTTTATGTCCCCAGAAAGGAAGCTCTCCAGAGGTGGTCACTTTTGCTACTACCTGTTAGACCAGAAAAAAACAGATTCATGGATTCACGGATTCATTCATGGATTATGAGCACACGGTTTGAAAACTTCCTCACTGTCTTACAGTTATAAATACTAAAACCACAAGTTTCTTTTGCAAATATTTCTTAATAAGATCAAGAGGTCAATTATTTCTTTTCAAAAAAACTGGAATTTCACAGTTATCAGAATCAATTTTCTAAATTTTTTTGTGAGTAGCCCAGGCAACGGTAACCTTCTTCCACTTTTGTTTTTTGGTTTGAGGTTTATTTTGACTTGTTTATACTTTGTGTATCCAATGTACATACCAAATGTCCTAAGTATAAAACTTGTCTCAATTACAAAATAAAGCCTTCATTCAAAAAATCCCATATATCTGAAAGTTAACAATATAGTATTAAATAGCCCTTGAGTTTGAAGGATATTAGAATAGAAATTAGAAATACTTAGAACTGAATGCAATGAAATATAATATGCCAATATCTACATTACACAGCCAAAGAAGTATTTATAAGTATATGGGTTGAGATATATTTTATCAGCAAAGACAAAATAATTTAAGGAAAAAAAGCTAAGCTTTTAGGGCAAGAAGTTGGATAAAAAAGTCCCAAGAGAACATGTATTCCAAGAAACACAAAGGCAGTTAAATAATAAAAGATAAGTACATAACTCAATAAAATAGACAAGAAAAGAAGAGGAGGAAATGAGTTTAACTAAACTAAATCTGGTTCTTTGAAAAAACTTAATAAGATAGTCCTTTAGCCAGACTGAGCAAAACAGGGAGAAGAGGATATAAATAATTAAATATAGAATTTAAAAGAATAACTATAGATACCAAAAAAAACTATATAAAATAATATTATGAACAACTGTCCATTAAGTCATTTGAAATCTAGACTAAATGAATACATTCCTGCAAAAAAAAATCATAAAATGTTAAAATTGGTACAAGAAGAAATAGAATAGTTGACCAGACCAATAAGCATAAAGATGTTAAAATAACAGGGAAGTTAAAAAGACGTCTCCACTGGAAAAATCTCTAGGCCCACAAAGCTTTTTTGTTGACCCCTACCAAATTTTCAAGGAACAGATAATCCCTATTTTATATAAATTGTTCTAGAAAATAGGAAAAGTGAGAAAGCTTTAGATTATTTTCTAAGACTAGTGTCACGTTGCCCCCAAATAAAATAAATCTGGTGCCATAATCAAAGTTAGCATTTAGACAGAGCTTACTATGTGCCAGGTATTCTAAGTGTTTTCTCTATTTTAACTCATTTATTCATAAATACAAATTATAAGTTAGGTATCATAAACATTAATTCCATTTTATAGATGGGGAAAACGAAACCAGAAAGAAGAAATCTGCTTCCTCAGATTACACATCTAGTAAGTGGCCAAGCTGGAATTGAAATCTAGGCAGTCTGGTTCCAGAGTCTGCATTCTTAAGCTTTATACCATACTTGTCCTAAAAAAAGAACTCAGAGGCCAAATTAATTTTATAGATGCAAAACTATTAGGTAACAACATCTAATAGTATAAAACAAAATACATCATGATCAGGTAAGGTGTATCTCAAGAATGCAAAGATGGTTCAATAACAAAAAATATTCCAAGGAAATGCAACACATGAATAGTGAGAAAACTAAATGAGAAAAATCCTAGATACAGCAAAAACTATAAAGTTTATCTCCTATTTATGACAAAACTCCTAGCAAACCAGGGATTGAAGGGAACTTCATTAAAATGGAAAATATTATATCTGAAAATTCACTATATATATTTCTCTTATTAGAGAACGTTTAAGTACATAAACAAGACAAAGACGGTTTTTACCATTTACCATAATACTAGGTCATGCCCAATACAGTAAGAAAAAAAATAACAGATGTGAAGACTGTAAGGAAAGAAATAATACTTAAGATCCATGTAAATGGAGAGAAAACTCATCATCTTAGATAATAATAGTTTATATCATAAAATTATTAATTTCTCCCAAAATTAACCTAAAAATTAAATCTCATACTGTATTTCAGTTAGGTCTTTAAGGAACTCAATTTATTCCAAAATTTATATGGAAGAAAAAATGCTTATGACTAGTTAAGTCAGGTTTGAAAAAGTTGAGTAAAGAAAGAGTGGAGACCTCTACTCAATATTCTGTAATAACCTATATGAGAAAAGAATGTAAAAAGGAATGAATATATATATGTATAACTGAATCACTTTGCTGTACACCTGAAACTAACACAACATTGTAAATCAACTATACTCCAATAAAATTAATAAAGAGTGGAGACTTGTTTTCCAGATATTAAGATCTGTACAAACCCATTGCAATAAAATCAATATGTAACAAGAACAAACAAATCAGTGGAGGAGAGTAGACGGTTCTGAAACAGATCCATGAATTTACAGTAACCTGATATATAATAAAGGTAGCACTACAGAGCAGTACAGAAAAGGCTGATTCTTTATAGATGGTATTAGAAATAACTGGCCCAGTATGAAGAGCAACTAAACCTAGACCCTTACTTTACACCATACACAACATTGGTTGCAGATGGATTAAAAATGTAGATGAGAAAGACAACAATGAGGTTGATATAAAATAATGTAGGAGAATATCTATATCCCCAGGGTAGGGAAGAAATTCTAAAACAAAACTCTGAAAGCTTAATCCATAAAGCAAAAAAATGATAGATTTATTACACAAAAATTATGGACATCCATTTCATGGAGAACACCTTTGACAATGTTAGCAGACAACTGACAGATGGAAGAAACTATTTTCATTATCTAAAAACAACAAGAGACTAATATCTAGAATTCATAGGATATGCAAGGAATTCCTAAAATCAATAATGAAAGAACAGGAAATCTAGCCAGAAAACGGGACAAAGATATAAACTAGTAATACACAGAAGAGGAATTTCAACAGGCTAACAAACATATGAAAACATGCTTACGCTCATTTGTATTTATAGAAATGCATATTAAAACAACAATGAGGGATATGAAAAAAGGGGAAATCACTACAGATCCCATGGGTATTAAAAGGATCATAAGGGAATGCTGTGAACAGTACTAGGCCTATAAATTTGATAACCTAGATGAAATAGACCAATTCCTTGAAAAACACAATTTGCCAAAACTCACACAAGAAGAGTATGTCCTTATATCAATACCTTTGTCCAAACCCATAAAATGTATGATACCAACAGTTAACCTTAAGGTAAACTATAGCCTTCGAGCGCTTACGGCGTGTCAGTGTAGGTTCATCAGCTGTAACAAACGTACCACTTTAGTGGGGGATGTTGATAATGGGGGAGGCTATTATGTGTGTGGGCAGGAGGAATATGGGAAATCTCTGTGCCTTCACTTCATTTTTGATGAGAGCCATAAAATGTTCTAAAAAACAGTCTTAATTTTTTTTAAGTTAGTCATTAATATGACCAAAAAAACTTTCAAAAATTAGAAAGCTGGCTAGTACCAAGTATTAGAACGGATGAAGCAATACTGGACACCTCCTACAATGGTACTGGTGATGTTGACAAGTACAACCGTTCTTGTGTGCAATTTGGCAATACTTCAATTAAATGTACATATATCTTTGGGTCCAGCAATTCCACTCCTGGGTTTATATCTCATAAAAAGAATCACACAGGTAGAAAAGGGAACACGTTCAAGGATATTTCATTGAGTTATTAATAGTGGTGAGTTGGAAACAATCTAGCTGTCCATCACCTTACCAAGAGATGAGTAAAACGTATTGGACGTAGAATGCTAAGCATTATTTAGAAGCTACTAGGTATATATACACAAAACAACATGGATAGATCTAAAAACACAGTACTGAGCGAAAGGTAAGAGAAAACCTTGCAAGGATCATTGATGATGTTCCATGAACTGAGGAGTACAATTAACTCAACACTTTGTACCAGAGAGCCTAAATAAATAGCCAACGGTAGATTTTAAAATATGTGTTTTGGGGACTTCCCTGGTGCTGCCATGGTTAAAAATCCACCTGCCAATGCAGGGGACGTTGGTTCGAGCCCTGGTCCAGGAAGATCCCACATGCCACGGAGCAACTAAGCCCACACGCCACAACTACTGAGCCTGCGCTCTAGGGCCCGCAACCCACAACTACTGAGCCCATGTGCCACAACTACTGAGCCTGCGCTCTAGAGCCCGCCACTTCCTCCACCATCGTTAATCATGTACCCGAAGGAAGGGTAGAGATAGTGAGCTGACCAGGTATCATCAGAAGCAACAGTAGACCAAGCGATAAGTTCAGCCCACTGTGGCTGCTTCTTCCTCTCTTATTCAGCCAAAGCTTGAGCTGTTCTGATACCCTCCAGGAGTAAGGGAAGGTAAACTGAATACAGCACAGGATCACCAGCCACCCAGCATCCATGCAGTCTACCAGGGGGTTGTCCATCTGTCCCTCTAGTGGCACCCAGCCTATTCTTAATGGATCCCAGCCTTTAAACATCCATTTGACCTCCTTCTCCTTCAAGTCTTTTTCTTTCCACTTCTTATCCCTCAGTTCCATCTTCACTTTCTAGCTGCTCTCCAAGGCTTCACCTTTTTGAGTACCTTTTATGTGTTAAATATTGGACTCTGGTGCTGGGCTCCAGT
Source organism: Monodon monoceros (assembly GCF_005190385.1). Taxonomy (NCBI): domain Eukaryota; kingdom Metazoa; phylum Chordata; class Mammalia; order Artiodactyla; family Monodontidae; genus Monodon; species Monodon monoceros. The sequence goes on along the minus strand of NW_021703782.1, from coordinate 86,557,913 downwards.
GAATGTTGCTTAGAACCAAAGGTTAAGCAGAGAGCAACTGTATTGATTAAACATCCATTTTCTTTCCTTTTGTTTTTGTAAGAGCCCTTGATGTTGTCTCTGACTGACAACCCCACCTGTACACCTCTGGCCCCAGATTCCCCCTGGTAATGTCACTGAGAGCTACAGAGCACCTCACCCGCTCTACACAAGACACAGATCCTTCATGTACAGATTTCAAAGGAAATGTAGCTTTTGTCTCTTTTCCTTTCTTTCTCCATTCCTTAGACATATTTTATTTCCACAAGTCCCTGTTGAATGAAGAAAAGTGAAATGGGGAGAAGGGAGAGCTCTCAGCACTGACCCCTCCCTTTTATGCAAATGTCTTCAGCTAGCAAGCTTTTGAATAGGCTTTCAAGAAGGTGACAACCTTGTTAAATTAGCTTTTCCTTCTTGCCTCTCACAGTGTGAACGACCTAAAGAATCCTTCCTGCAAGACTAACAAAATTACACCCATTAAAGAGCTCGGCATGAGAGGTATGGTATGATGGTTGCTTTGCCCTGTTGTTCGTTCATGATAATGACTACATCAGCTGGCTCTGCCTCTTCCTTGCTTGTCCCTAAAAGTGTAATATTGCAAGTAATAGGGCATCACCTTGCCATTAGAGAAGAGGATAAGCCTCCCAAGTATAGAAGCCAAATGTCCAGTTACTAATATGTACCTAACAATAAATGAAGTGGTACAATTCCAAAAATTCATCTCCTTCCCTACAAAACTCCATTTACACTATCAGGTGAAGCCTATTCATAAGAATAGGGTCATGAGAATGATCATTAGAGCTGGCAGGACTGACTAGGGGTCCAATGGTAAAAAGCACTGTTTTAGCAATTTGAACCTCTATGTGGCCCCTTCATTGGGTTTCACCCACATGCTCACCTCTGCTAGTTCACTTTAGACATTTTCAGGGAGAAAGGCTAACTTGGATCAGATTCTGCATCAGTGTCACTAGGATTTTAACTAGATGAAAGCTGGGGGACAAAGAAATGAAGTGCAAAGATCAAACTCCTGCCTTTCTCTTCCTACACTTATCAAGACCCATTAGGAACTAACTCAAACATCCAGAAATGTGATAGACCCAGATTCTATCAACTTGCAAGAGCAGACTCTTAAATTTTCAGGAATTCTGCAATCCAGTTGTCAATCACAGTTATTATTAAAACTTAAATTATACACAAATGAAGTTATTTACAAAATAGAAACAGATTCACAGACATAGAAAACAAACTTAGGGTTGCCAAAGGGGAATGGAAGGGGGGTAGGGATAAATTAGGAGCTTAGGATTGGCAGGTACAAACTACTATATGTGGATAAACAACAAGGTCCTACTGTATAGCACAGGGAACTATATGCCATATCTTATAATAAACTATAATAGAAAAGAATACATCTATATACATAACTGAATCCCTTTGTTGTACACCAGAAACTAGCACAACATTGTACATTAACTGTACTTCAATAAAATAAATAATATTTTTAAAATTAAATTATATAAACGTATTATTACATGTTATATTATAAACAAAGCTAAGAAATATTTAAAACTCAACACTTCTTAATTATTTCACTACATTTTACTGTTATCTATGCTCTTACGGTTATTTAAATCTGTTGATTCTGTATGGTTGAAATACTATACAAGGGTGTGCTATCGTGCATCTGTTCTAATTCCATGTCCAGTGATATCATGTTGGTAGCTGGAAATCAACCATATTGGGAGTATTTACACCACAGTAATTGGCAAATACTACAAATCAGGGCTTGATTTATTGTTCTGTGGATTGGCTAGACTGGGGCTCAGTGATCTATGGCTCAATGGACAAATCTAGCCCTTAGTTTATTTTTGTATGGTCCACAAGTTAAAAGTGTTTCTTATACCTTTAAAGGGTTATAAAGAAGAAAGAGGAGAAGGAGGAGGAAGAGGAGAAGGGGAGAAGGAAAAGAGACAGAGACTCCCCTTTCTCTAAAGAACTAAATAATCAATATGCTTTGAGGCCTATATGGTCCCTGTTACAACTCCTCAACTCTGCCATTGTAGCACACGGCCATCATTGGGTATGGCTATGCTTCAGTAAAATTTTATTTATAAAAGTAGGTGGGGGGTCAGATTTGATCACTGTTTGCTCACCCCTGATCTAGACTTAGGAAAGCATTCTGAGGGAATCAATTAGCTATATGAAGTTGAGAATGAAGGGTACTGTATATTTTATTATGATTTGTAAACGTGTGCTATACATCCTTCATATCAGTAAAATGTATAATAACAATACCATACGCATACATTTTTATTAGCAGTGGTATACTGCTCAAAGTCCACTTCTTCACAACATCTGTAATCCATGCTGCTCTTGCTTCTCAACAAACCTTTGTTGAGTGCTTACCACATGCCAGACACAAAGGATAAAAGAGTTAGAAAGACGAGGTCCATGTTCTCCAAGAGCTCACAATCCAGTGTGAGACCAACAGGTAACAGATCAATGGCACAGGACAGAGGAACAAGTGCAGAAACACAAACAACCCAAGTGCTGTGGGGCAGAGAGAATGAAGAAACCAATGTTCGCTGTTCCAGGTGATTCCATAGTGAGAAGCTGACCTCATCCACCCAGCAACCCCATGAAGTACATGTTATTGCCTCCATAGTATACATGGGCAAACTGAGATGCAGAGATTTAGTTAATATGCCCAAGGACATACAGCTGATAAGGCTGGTTTGACACCAAGGTCCTTGTTCTTTCACTCCACTCCCAATTAACCCCGTTTATAAAATACTCATATTCATACCTTGATCCAGTGCAAAATGTCTCTCCCCTACTCTTCTCGATAGGTTCCCTCTCTCTCTAGTATGTCTGCCTTCTGAGTTTATTATTTCCCCAAAAAGTTAACAGTAAACGTTAATTATAAGTTTTAAAAGAACAAGTGTCAGTGCAGCTCTGAAGCTGTACCAGTAGTGCGTTGAACTGTGACCAAGTTAAAACACTGGCATTAATTACCATTAACACGTTCAGGTATTTTCTCTTTACGGCAACAGTGAGCTCTTCGAGAGCAGGAGTCAACCATTCTTTCCACAGTGTCCAGTAGAGGGCTGGTCATACAGAAACTGTGTCAAAGCACTTGAGTAATTGGGAAGGCTGCGGTAGGGTCTGCAGAGTCAAAGTTCAAGCATATCACCAGCCGGACTTTCCACAGGGTAGAGTCTTTATCTCTAGAGGGACAAGGAAGCCCCAAAAGAGAAACTACCTGCATTGTGATCTGAGCTCCAGCAGGAGCCTGTTTGATGCAACGTTGATACATTTATCAGTTCACAGAGATAGAAAGAAAATCAACATTTTCTTAAATGTATAGAGAAGAAGATTCACAATCTCCCTTGGAAATTTCTTCTAGAGCAGAGGTTCTTAAATTTTGATGTGGATCAGAGCCACCTGGGGGGGGGAGCTTGTTAAAAGTATCTTTACCCAGTCCACTCCCAGGTGGCCTGATTTAGTAGGTCTCCAACCAGATCTGCACACACCCCTGGTTAAGCAACTTCTAGAGTTTCTCAATTCCTATGGTGAATAATTTTTTCCATCACGCCGAACAAATTGATATGCTACAGATCCACATACTCTTTAATCTGCAATTCTGAAATCCAAAAGCTCTGAAATCTAAAGATCTTTACGTAACTCATCTAGCAGCCAAACCTGTTGTGAACTTAACTCATTTGGGGGTAAAACCAGACCTGAACTCACTAGAAACTTTTTAAAATCTCGGTTTATCTAACTTTGTGTGGATATGCATACGCTTTGCTACAGAAACATTACTCTGATGATTACGAGGTGCCACTCCAGACCCTCTAGGGGTGTCACAAAATATAAAATGTATGCCCCATTTTACTTCTGTCAAAGCAAATCATACACATTTGATGTGCGAAATATATCTGGTTCCAAGCATCTCAGATGGAAGACTATTGACCTCAATGAAATCCCTTGTAACTTTAGTTACTCCTCAAGGATGGGGGATTTAGGGAGATTAAGGAAGCAAATTCACCAACATTCATACTTTGAGAAGCCTCAGTTTTCCCAAGCTGTTTAATCTTCAGAAGCAAGAGGCAGAAATAAAATAAATATGCATGTGAGTGAACATGGGCTTCCTGGCCACCCGTCTTTGGAAGTCCTGTCATCTCCAGGACCACACTCCAATAACTTATTACCCTAGTCCAGGTAAGACCAACTCTTCATCCTTTTTCATGCTCAGTACAGTTATCTCATAAAAACAGTCAAAACCACATCTTAAGTCCACGGGTATTTTAAAGGTTTCCATGGCTCTAAGCCGCTATTATCCAGTCCCTCTTCCCAGGGTAGACGCATTCAAGAATACCGAAAAAGTGTATAGATAATAGAGTTGGGTTCCAGGGACTGAGGTATAATCAAGCCAGCAGCGTTCTCAAAAAAAAATAAATAAAACAAGAAGGGCATGAGGGTCAAACCAAGAGAAGATGTCTAGATATCAGATGCTGAGTTAAGGCAAACTAATTAACATGACCTTCAAAAGTCCTGCATTACCTTGTCCAATTTTCTGTCCTTTCACATCTTTACTCCATCTCTCTTAACTTGATTCAGTTCACTGGAAAACTCTGCTTTTTCTTACTCCTTTTGTATATGCCATTCTTTCTGCCTGGAATACTCTTCACACCCCCTTTCCCTTTCATCTTGAGTTTCCTCTGCACTGTCCCTCACCCCAGTCCAAGTTATTCACCTCCCACTGCCCTGCACTGTCTCTACCAGAGCCCATATCCACTGCATTTTAATTGTCTTCACTTCCCACCAGCCAGTGGTCACCATGAGGGGAACTACACCTGTCTTCCATTATCACATTCCCAGTGCCTGACACCGGGCCTGGAAGTGTTTCCATGCTCAACAAATGTGTGCTAAAAGAATGAGTAACAACATACGAATGGAAAGGGGGCAAGAAACAGGAGGGAAGGCAGGGAGTGGTCCAGAACTCTTTCTGGAAACATGGCTGGCACGTGGGTGTCCTCTCTTGCTGGGTGGCGTTTGACTGGTGAGTGGTGGGTTCACTAAAGGTAAAGAGGCAAGACTTTTCTGATTACTGTGATTTTTTTTGCTACGCCTAAGTCTATTGCATATAGTTTGCCAAATTTTCTTTATCTACAAAATGGGGATTCTGAGATCCACATCACTGACTTTTTATAAGAACTAAATAAGACCATGGTCTTATTTAATATATAAATAATTAATATAAATAATAATAAAAATAATATAAATAAAATAATAAAAATAATATAAATAAAAATTAAAAATATATATAAAAAGTAAATATAAATAATAAAAGCCATATTAAAATACAGGTTCTGGGCATCCTTAGAGTTCACACACTTGATTGAAACTGATGTCCCGGCAAAATTACAGGTGACTACAGAGCATTAGCCTCCAGACTCATTCTTGAAAAGCAGAAATATCAAATGTTAGAGCCATGCACACCACGAATCTACCTCATGATTTTCTCCATCCCTCCAGCCCACCTCCATCAAAAATAAACCATTTTGTACATGTTTATGGTTGATGTAAACTGAAGATTAATCTGGACAAAGAAGCTATCCCAACGTGAGGAAATCCTGACCTGATTAATCAAGAACTGATTACCTGGAGATGTTTGCAATGGCCAGACAGCCACAATCTCAAAGAAGAAAAATACAGAAATAGTCAAGGGAAGAGACAGATAGGTGAAGAATGAGGTAGAGGAGAAAAGGGAAAGGTGAGCAAAATGAAATCCAGAAAGATTTCATGATTGTCCATTTTTTTGTGTGAGCATACAGAGAGAAGTGCTGGACCTCTGCAACAATTAGAATGATAATAACAATCCCATATATTTTTTTTTTGATAGTAGATTCTTTGGGACTATAGAGACAAAAGAATTTGCACACAAATTATAATGCCAATTATTCAGAGTGATACGTTCTATAGATATGTATGAATGTTTATTAATAAATATCACATGGCCAAAATAACACACTGGGGAAAATTGTAAACAATGATCTATTTTAAAGAAATTCATTTTAAAAACTCAAAACATTCGAAATATATAAGCAGACTTAATTCCATATGAATACCCCATCACCTTCAGTTGCTCAGCCAAGCAAAGGCATGATTGGCAGTGGAGGGCTTGAATTTAAGTCTCAGCTACTCTCCATATTTTCTCTGCGACTTTTGGCAAGGTGCCCAGCTTCTCTGGTCCTGAATTTCTACAGTTGTAAAATGGGATAATGATAACACTTACCTCACAGTAAGTGTTGTGAATAGCAAATGAAGCAATCTAATAGTTCCAAAGTGCCAGAGTTTGACAATTATTTTACAATCTGTAGTAAAATGGGAGAAGAATGTATGTATTTTTGATAAACCTATGTATTCTATAACATGCCTAGGCTTTATTTAGATATTACATCTTTCCTCCCTTTTTTGGTGGTAAAATCATCTTTCTATTATTAAACTAAAGAGCTGGCAAAGGTCCAGATCTTTCTCTCTGTACGGTTTTAGTAAATGTCTATTGTTTTGGTTTTTGTTCTGTTTGGTTATTTTCCTCAGTTGGCAAAACAAACAGTAGACAATTCAATGTTATTTCTGCACATTGTTTCTGAACTGTTACTGATCTTTGAAATCCAAAGGTCAGAGTACCACTAAAATAATACGTGAATGGCAGAAGACCCTACATGGGCCTGAGCTATGGTCACCAAAAGAATCAGTTGTGTTTGGAGACAAATAGGGACCACCAGAGGGTAGCTTATTTGCTTAACGAACAAAGGAAACTCAGAGGAAAAAACATATTGAAAGATAAGAAATAGTCCCTCAGACACAGCAGTTAACGATCAGTGGAGTCAGAAGATGATTTTAAGGTCAGCATGTTACCTGTCCCTTGAACTTATCTTTTATAATTTATATCTCAATAACACTTATGAGGTTAATTTTATATGTGAACTTCACTGGACAGAGGGATATGCAAAAGGCTGGTAAAACATTATTTCTGGATGTGTCTGTGAGGGTGTTTCCAGAAGAGATTAGCATTTGAATCTATAGGCTGAGGAAAGAAGATCACCTTCACCAAGGCAGGTGGGCAACATTCAATCAGTTGAGAGCCCAAATAGAACAAAAAAAAAAGAGGAAGAATGAATCCATCCTCTTGGCTGGAGTTGGGACATTCATCTTCTGCCCTCAGACATCTGCACTCCTGGTTCTTGGACATTTTGACTTGGACTCAAACTTGTATCATTGGCTTCTCCAGTTCTCAGGCCTTTGAGCTCAGATTGGATCTACACCACCTGCTTTCCTGGGCCTCCAGACTGTAGATGGCAGATCATGGGACTTCTCAGTCTCCATAATAGCATGAACCTATCTCTCATAATAAATCTAGCTAGCTAGCTAGCTACCTACCTACCTACCTATCTACCTACCTACCTATCTACCCTATTGGTTCTATTTCTCTGGAGAACCCTGACTAATAAAAGGCCTCACTGGGACTTTCGAGAGGACTATAATAAAACTAAAAGTGCTGTTTTCACTAAACTTCATAAGCACTGGGGTAGGGGCAAGAGAGTACTGCTTTGGGGCTTGAGGAATGGAGCCCCATTTGTGTCAAAACAGGGAGAGGGTTCCTCCCCACATAGATGTTCTTACCACAGAGGTACCAGAAAACAAGGTCACTAAACTTAGGCAGTGTCAGCTGTGAGAAAAAACACCAGTGACTTTGGGAACACAATGAGACTGGGTCCTCACTTTAAGCTCCTTTGATGGCAGGCACCAGTAGCCATGGCAACAGCGAGGCACCTTCACAATGCTTCTTTTCAGGCGGCAGACCTCACCAAAGTAAATCCAACCTGAAAAGGAGGAAAATGGCCAACACCAAAGCAGTAGCTATGAGGATGTGTTTGTGAGGACCTATGAAAGAGCCCCCAGGGACTCCCAGAAATACAAGGAACCAAGAGATAATAACAGCAAGGAAGTAGGGATATGATACAGAAGAGAGAGGTAGGGTCAGTACCTGAAAACTACTATTTATTACTGTAAGGTCCACTGGAGAAAGCCATGCTCACTCCAGATTTCCAGCTGTGTGACTATGGCTGAGTCCCTGAACATTTCAGAGCCCTAATTTCCTCACGTAGAAAATGGAGTAACAACAGATACTAATAACTAGTTCAGAAAATAATTTTAAGAATTAAACAGGATGACATATTTGAAAGTGTTTCTTAAATGCTAAAGTGCTATGTAAATATTAGTTTTCATATTTAAGAGTGGGTTATTATGTGAGGTTCAGTGCTGGGGTCCCCTCAGGATTTAACCTGTAGTACATCCGCTACAGAAATCATAGCTGAAAGCACGTCTTCAAGGAGGAAAAGTGAGGAGGGAATGATCAAACTTGATTATAAAGTGGGATAGAGGAGAAAACCCACCCAGTTATACCCAGAGGACCAATAAGCCATTAATGTAGGGTGAAATTGTGAAGGAAGGGAATATGCTACATATATTGTGATTATATAGATATTATTTATTTCCTGTAAAGCTCTGTAAGGGACAGATTATCACTCCTGTTTTATAGATCAGGCAAATGTGACTCAGAGACACGAAATGGCATAGCCAAGACCACATAGCAAATAGAAGACAAGCTAACATTTTTAACCCAGATATTTCTGGATCTAATATCAGATAGCATTGCTCTTCTTCTTTTCTTTTCTTTCTTTTTCTTTTTTGACTATACAGAGAATCCACAATCATAGCAATCGTGACCTAAATAAGATGACTAGTCACTAAGCACATTGCACCAGGCCCCATGCCTTCTACACTTTGCAAGCCCAACCCAAATCTTTTTTCATAGCCAGTAGCCAGCTTTGCCTCCCCCTAAAAGGTTCTTCCAGATAGGCTTGTACTTCAACACTTTTTAAAATGTTCTTTTGGGTGGTAAATCATTTTATTTGTTTGCATGTATCCTGAAAGCACTACAGCAAGATCACTCAGATGAAAAATAAAATCCCTTCACTGTGTGTAAACGCAACACATGTAGCCTACGTGGGAATAAAACCTTAAATTCAAAGCACATGAGCCAGCTGAGAACGAAGCAGGCAGTGAGTGAGAATGAGAACCCCGTGCAAGGAAAACCACAGGCTTGTGGTTTTCTGCTCTAGAATGCCATCATGCCAAGGGGATGATGTGGGGCGGCACTCCTGGTAGAGGCAGTGTACCATTATTCAGCCCTTTGTGAAATGGGGTATGCAGGGCAGCACATGTGGTAGTAATAGGAAAGATGCAATTCTCCTTGGCTGCTTTGCAAGCTTCACTATTTGGATAATTTGGGGACTTTTTTCTTTTCTTCTTTTTAACTGTGAGAAGTTCTCCCAGAACTGGACTGATTATAAGATGAGGGTATGTCTTGATCTCTGCCAACAGAGAAAACTTGGCTGAATTAGATGTTTTATTTTTTAAGTTGTGTGCACTTTTGCTAGGGACAGATTTGCTCCCTTCAGATCAACTTTCTCTTTTCAGAGAACAAACTCAGATGCTGCCGTGGAAGAGTTTAAATCTTTCCTTTATAGGATGAAGCACCTTCAGTGTTGTTCCCGAATAAAATCCCCAGTGTGCATTGTCAAGATGCCAAGCCAAATGTTGAAGACAATCTCATTTCTGCAATCTACAGAGCCCTGAACCGATGGGGTAACTTTCTTCCGATGAGTTAAAACCCTAAGCAGTTCATTTATTGTTTGCAGTTCATTAAATTGTGTCTGACTGCTATGGACCCTGGACAAGTAGTAGCCAAAATGAAGAACCTACAACAATTTGTTTTTACCAAAGCCAAAGAGGCTTTAGAGAAGAAGCAAACCTAATACATGACTTCAGTGAAACCACGCCCATGCAAAAGAGATTTGGGGAGCATGGAGGAAAGAGGACTGAAGACAGAAAAGAGGCTTTGGTATGAGTGACTGTGCAGGTTAACTGTCACCAATTCTCTGAGCCACATCTGTAAAATAGGAATAAAGATACCTCTCTCCTAGGGTTGATGCATACCTGAAAGGACCATTGTGAAAGTCCCTGGCTTAGTCCCAGGCAAAAAGTGATGCTCAGTTATTGCTGGTTTCATTCCTTCCTTTTTCATCTGCCTCACATGGTTAATGTGAAGATTGAATGCGATTATGGGGGATGGATTGGGGTCCCATTCACATGTGGGATGTTACAAGAAGAAGAAAAAAGAAAATGTAAGAAACAAGGAATTTAAAGAACAAGGCCCTACCCACAGAGCCCACCAGGGTCCAGATATCTGTGACAGGGTCAAATCCCTGGCGATCTCCTCAAGGAGCCATAACCATGCCTTATATGTAGGCTTATCAGAGAATTCAAAAGAAATCAATGGAAAGAATGCCAAAATCATAGGCTGTACCACTCAGTCAATTAACAAATATTTATTGAATACCTACCAGCCACTGTCCCTGAAGCTGAGAATAAAGCAGTGAACAAATGGTAAGTTCCTGCCCAAGATAAGCTTATGTTTCAGTGGGGAAATACAGACAAAATATTTAAATGAACACAGGAGTAGAATTATCTAACTTAACAGGACCACTCTGGTTGCTGTGTTTAGGAGGATGACAAGGGCAGAAACCAGAAGATAAATCAGGAATCCATTACCATTTGCCACTGATAGGAAAGTTGGAGCATAGGAATGATTTATTTGCCTACTATTACAACACAGTCTATGGAGGAATTCGTGAAGAAGACCTGCTTTGGAATAATTCCCTAAATTGATATCATCACCTAAAACACCATCATTCAAAACACGGTGGGGAGAGGGAGGGAGCAGTGCACAAAAGTCCATCATTTCATTGCTAGGTTGCTGTTTGCCCCGAGATATCATATATATGTTACCCAAAAGGACATAATCTATTTAACCTACCAGATCTTTTGAAATAGATACACCTTTGTAAGAGTAGAAATTTACCATCAAGTTTTTGCTATCAAGCATTGTACAATGGTTTTCATACATCACTGTAACTAAAAAGAAAAGAAAAAACAAACCATCTCCAACAATGGGGCAATCTGATCTGCTTTCCAGTTGACTAAGTTCTCAAATGTAAAAACAGAGAATGCAGGAGCCAAATTCATCACTGGGAGAAGCTTGGGCAGCCTGAATAGCGAAACTATCCCGCCGGGCAGGAGGGATACAGGGCGAAAGAAATCTTAGTTTAGAGAAATCATGTCTCAGAGAGAGCAGAACTTTTTCCAGGTTGAAAGACCTCCGGACCAATCAACATGCAGATGCATTCAGGAACGAACTTAACAGTTGGAAAGAACCTGGGAGCAGAGGACAGTCATTGTTGGGAAATCGTTTAAGTAGGAATGCCCAAGAAAGGGAAAGATTCAATCATGAAGTTTCTCTGTATGGGAAACCAAGGGAATTTCACTACTGAAGAGCATGGCGGCTTGTTGAGGGTAGTCCAATCTGAACTGGGGGTAAGCCTGGAGAAACTAGGAGGGAAAAATTACTCGTTTCCTCCATGACTAGGAGAGCCATCAGGGAGAGCTGTCTTTTGTGGCTGAGGTTATACCATGCCAGTGGAGGACTGTGAAGCTAAACAGAGCTGACAGTTGAAGTCTGATATTTTTATCAGGCTGAACTGAATACCTCAACTCCCCCTTCATACCCAGAATTCTTTTATCTGGTCACAAAACCATTTTTAGACTACCAGTAACTGGCAAAGCAAGTACAACGTTTTTCTTTCTATGGAAGAAAGCTACCAATGAGAAGTAAAGCATAAGCATCCGTGACCCAAAGGCATTTATGGCTAAATTATAAAACCTTTGATGCAAGTGGAGCTAGAGGTGATGGTAGAAAGTTACCAACAACGGAAGGGGAGAAGTAAAATACAGGAGGGTAAAAAGATTAGACAGAGTTTACAGTTTGGGTCTATGGGTTGGAAACCTAGATCGGCCACACATTAGTTTTGTGACCTTAGATGAGTCACTGAACTTCTCTGAATAAATCTTTTCAACTCTCGAATGGTATTAGCAACTTAAAAGAGGATAGTAATTATAATATAGAAAGCTCATAGCACATAGGTTGTGCTCTATTATCTTTGATTCTTTCATCTCAGTACATATATAGAGATCTGATTATAATATTTTCAAAGATTAAAATTACAAAATTACAAATGACTATGTAATTTGGTTAATCACCATAGCAGATTTCATCAGCAATAACTTCACTTTGGGTCCCCCTATTAATTCATCTTTAAATTAACCACAAAATTTCTCACAGTTCATTCATTAATTCAATAAACATTTGTTGAATTTGCCCTATAGGCCATGTATCACACGGAATATTATGGGACGTGGCAAGAACACTGTTGTTGTTTCTGGTTTCTTCTTTTTTATAATCCCACAGCCTATAGGTGTATAAACAAATAGTCACCACATTGTGATAATCATTACTGTAAAGAACGTACTATAAGAGTTCAGAAGTTCAGAAGAAGAGTTCAGAAGAAGGAATGAGTAATTCTACCTAGAGAAAAATACTAGCCAACATTTACTGAGTGCTTATTACACACCACACAATGTTTTAAATACCTTACAGATGCCAACTCATTAAGTATCACAAAACACTGTGAAATAGTTACTAGGATTTTATTCCCATTTTGCCTCTCAGGAAACTGAAGCACAGGCAAGTCCTGTCACTTGTCCAAGGTCACAGCTATCTACTTTGTTTCACAGTAGATAAAACTTGAATTTGTTGTTTAAGCTAAAGGAGACACCAGGAGAGGAAAACTTGAAGATACATGACAAAAGGAGAATAAGAAATTGAGCAACACCATAGAGAAGACAGGAAGGGTGGCTCGAACTCGGTGAGTGAAGATGATACAGGGGAATGGAGTAAGGGGATAACCTCCCCTGATATTGGGGGGAAGAAAGAAGATACATGGTAAATTCAGAGGTACAAGAAAGAGAGCTGAGGACTAGACTTCCTGATGGCCTCATCTGCCTGGTAGAATGAAGGTAAAGTACACTGGTGTGAATCAGAAACCTGAGACTCATCCTCATTTCTATCCCTCCCCTCACTTCCCATGAACACCCATCGCCTGGGCCTGCTGATCCTACCTCCAAAGAGTATCTGCCACAGAGCTCTGCCTCTCCATCTCCAGAGCCACCTCTACAGCCTGAGTCACAGCTATCTCTAGCCTGTTCCCCGCGAGAGCTTTCCAGCTGTTCTCCCCACTTTCTCTATTAGCTCCCAATCCATTCTCCATACAATTGCCAGAAAGAGATTCCAGAAGTAAAAACTGGCTCTTTGAATACAATAAAAATCCCTTACTCTGCCAAAACTGTCTCGGATCACCTGGCCCAGCTGTCCTCTCCAGCCCAATCCTAGGCCAGTCTCTCCCCCTGTCTGTAGTCCAGTCATATTGATATTCTTTCCATTTTTCAAATAAACCATGCTCCTTATTACTCAGGGCTTTCTCCATGCTACTTGCTCTCACTGAAATGCTCTTTCCTAGCTCTTTCATACATTTATGACGGTGTGAAGGACTCCTTCTCTTTCCTGAAGCCTCAGGCTAAATGCTTTCTTCTCAAAAAGGCCCTCAGTGACCAGCTTGTCTAAGAAAATCCCCTAACTACGGCCCTACAGCAGGGATTTAGCAGTTAAGACAGTGGAGTAAGGAAACTGCCCGATTTCAAGTCCCAGCTCCATCACTTGTGTGACCCCAGGCAAGAAACTTTAATTGTTCTCCAGTATAAAATGGGAATAATATAAAGTAGTTATTCAGAGTTATTTCTATAATCATAAGAAACTTATGAGTCCCCGGTCCTTACAAATGCCCGGTACACATTTGTTAACATCCCAGCACCTTGTCACTTCTCTCTGATACTTTAGTTTGTAATTTTGTGTTTCACGTTAATTGTATGGTTCACCCACTATTTCATAAGCTCCAGATGGGCAGAGAACTGGTCCATATCCCCAGTACAAAAGTGTCAGCGGCTTAATCAGTACTTGATGAATGGAGAAATGAATGAATGAGTTAATATCACGTGCAATTCAGTGTGTAGGGTCTGAGAGAGTCCAAACTGTTGTTGAGAAGAAAGCTGAACTCATTAACCATAGAGACCCAGCTAGGTAAGAATGTCTGAGAAGCCAAGAAGGGTCTGAGAGGCAGATAGCAGAGTGGTTCCCAAGATTAAAGGCATCGTAAGAATCAGTAGGAGGCTCACTGAGGGTGAGAGTGGATCAGGTGAAAGGATAGGAAGACGTGGGAGTAAAGGAAGCATCTCAGTTTGGGGTGAAGGTGAGATCAAAAAGTAGTTATTTCTACCCCAGTGACCATGGTTATAGGACAGATGAGGGTGATGAGAGTTGAGAGGCCAAGAAAGGGAGAGGACCAGTGTACTAGAAGAGTCACTGTGAAATTGAATTCCCTGTGCATCAGGAGAGGGAGGTCAGGAAGTAAAATGCCAAGCCAGGTGCTAAGGTCACTGAGAAGAGTAGAAGAAAATCCCAAAGGTCAGTTCATGACAGCAATGAAGATGGGAAAGAAATGGTCCAAGTGGTAACCTGAGTTTCTCAGAAAGAAGACTGAAGAGTGTTGACAGAAAAATCATCCAAAGCAGCAAGGAGCAGTGGGAAAATGTGCCAGCACTCCTTCTTGGTCCCATGAGTTAAAAGAAATGGGAGCATTCTGAAATAGGGAGGAGGAGTTGGATAGCCCAGAGGAATATATTAGTGAAGGGGGCAGGCAGAATGTGGAGAGTGTTTGAGTCTTGGATAGATCTGACCAATGTCAAGGTTGAAGAGATGCAGTGATGGTGTGATGGTCAGACTCCCTGAGTTTTGCCCTCTGCTCTAAAAGGGATGGGGAACCACAGGCTGAATTTTAACATAATCCAGATACTATTTCGGGAGGAATGTGATGCATCCGCCCCAAGGCAGAGAACCACCTTAAACTCGCTTAATCTCTCTCTCAATCTCAGTCTCTCTCCCCATTTTCCTCTGGCCCAGAGGTGACACAAATGTCCAGCTACAAATTGACTGAAGCATCCTTCCTGTAGGCCTCCCCAGCAGATACCAGGAGGGAAAGGACAGAAATTAAGTCCATATTTAGGTAGCAGAAAGCACCAGAGGCTACTGACAGCATCATACCTCCCTAGGGGAAAATCTCAGGCTAGAATTTGTCTAAGCAGATGCAGGACTTTGCCATTTTCCTCATCCTTCCTCACATGCCCTGCTTGACAGACTCTTCAGATCAGAACCAAGACTGCAGCCTGCATCAGCCATATCATGGGGAATACTTGGGTGAAATACTAGCGCTCAGCCCTCCCTCATTTTGAGCACTAGGTCAGGTGAATTACTTTAAATACATGCAAGGCCCTTCTGTTTCCATGGTAACTGCTCTAAGAACCGTAACAATGTCAATCATAGAAATGGTGAAATCATAACTTGAACCCATCTTGCTGACAAAGATATCTTGAGAAGTAGCCACTGCTCAGCGTCAGACTTCTGCCTCTCATTTGGGGGAGAATGTTTTGTTTACATCCAATCAGTTATGGGAATAAGGGGAAACGGTAGTTAGTCATTTTCCTTCTGCTTCACCAGGTCCACCTCTGTCTGTATTTTGCTGATATGCTTGTAACTCATTTTCCCTGCTTGAAATTTACAGATGGAAGAATTCGTTTTTCCACCTCCTTTTCCTGCATAGGTGTAAGCACTTGAAGACAAAGTATTGATGTTTTCCTCATACACGTAAAAATAAGAAAGAACGGCTTGTTCATTTTCATTCCATTGTGCTCGTTGTTTTAATTTCTTAGTGCCTATTTTGATGAAGCAACCTCACAATATCTGGAGATGAAGTTCTAACCTGGGGATCCTGAAATAAGACCCAGTGTCTTTTGCCTGCCCTGAGAAATGGGACAAATATCTCAGTTGACAGATCCTTACAGGAAGAGAGAAGGTTAAGAGCAATTCTCCTTTCCTCCTTTCCTGTTCATGCAAAAATCTACACTCTGGATTCTAAAGTGATCTCCCACAGTAGTAGTAATATCACATATTCATAACATCTAGAACCTACATGACAATTCTCACCAAAAGGGTGTTTGGGCATATTAACCTTCAAAATCTGTTGACCATTTTATTTCCTTGGTTTCATTTTTTAATATATATTTTAGGACACTCTTGCCCTGTATAATATTTTTATCTTCCTTTCTACTATGAAGAATTTCAAAGCAAGAACATTTCTGTGAGTTTATGAGAGGCTTCAGTTTGGATTCCGAATTGTTACAAAACCAATATTTATTTTACATTTTTCTTCTTAATAACATTATTTGATCCAGAGAGAACTAAAAAAATAAGCTATTTGATGTCTAAAATTGCAGAGATAAACTGACATTGTGTTCTGAACGTGTCTTTTCATGAGAAAAATGGAATTTTTAAAAAATGTAATCAAGTTATACAGAGCCTCTCACCCTCAGATCATCAATTCAGATTTGTCTGAGGTTGAAAGTTGCACAAAGTTGTGGTGGTCGCTGGGTTCTCAGTGCCCTCTGAGAAATGAGTTGGAGGTCCCAGACGAGGTCACTGCTTTATAGTCACCACCACATAGTTGACACCCATGGGCTCTTCGGGGAATAACCATTCCAACAGAAGCCCGTAGATTTGGCCTTAGATTCATAAGTTGGTCTTACACATCCTTATGTTAACAGGTATATGTTCTCAAACGTTAAGCTCCATAAGAAATAGAAGTCTTTTTTTTTTTTTTTTTTTTTTTTAGTAACTGAAAAGCCTTTACTCAGTGTCCTGCTTATGCAGGTGAGTGGTGACAATCCAAGAATGATGAAGGTGAATAAGGGGAAAAAAAGGGAGAGGAGGACAAAGAGGAGCAGGAGAATGAAAATAAACTAAATAAGAAAAAAAAAGTAGGGGAGAAATAAAGATGAAAAGAGGCAGAAAAAGTAAAGAATAAAAGGAGAAACAAAAAAGAAAAGAGAAAGGAAGAGGTAGGAGAAAGAAATGAAGGAGGGGGCTTCCCTGGTGGCGCAGTGGTTGAGAGTCCGCCTGCCGATGCAGGGGACACGGGTTCGTGCCCCGGTCCGGGAAGATCCCACATGCTGCGGAGTGGCTGGGCCCGTGAGCCATGGCCGCTGAGCATCCGGATCCTGTGCTCCGCAACGGGAGAGGCCACAATGGTGAGAGGCCCGTGTACCCCCTCAAAAAAAAAAAAAAAAAAGAAATGAAGGAGGAGTAGGAGTTGTGAAATTCTTTCATGGCAATGAGTAGAAACCTCTCCATTCCAGTAGGGCTTTTGTCTGTTTGTTTTATATTCATTATTCTCACAACGGGGATCGTTCTCGTACAGGAATTTCACTTTTACAAAAGCTAAATTTGGCCAAAAATCCAGACTTAATAATCACCCTCCAAAGAAAGGAAGTCACTGGGGAAGATTATTTTGCATTCCAGTCCCATAGGGAAAGCATCCCTTCATCTCCGATTAGAAGCCCAAGGCATGAGAAGTTGTAAGAACCCAGAGATGGACCCATCCAACTGTGTACTACAGCCCAAGGAAAGAAGTCTCACATCTATATGGGGAGAGGGAGAAGACTGGATGTTTGATTTCTATTACCAAAGTGGACCTCTGTGGACCACACTCCCATCAAGGAAGCAGCAATTTAAAGAGCAGTTCTTGATTTGTCTAAAATTCTCCCTCTTGGCTAACTTGTTATGAATGAATTACTTTGGGGGAAAAACAGTTCCTGCATTCTCTCCCTCAAGAAGTTAGAGAAGACAAAGAGATATATTTTAGGCTATGGGCAATATAAATTACAAAGAAATGAGAATCAGACAAAAATGTATATACAGAAATATTCAACAATGTTCTGAATGTGACAGGAACGTAAAGTATGGCAGAGCATGGGATTTAGCCATTGTAATGTCAATAATTCTTTCAGGAGGGAACCTTTCTTCCTTTGTCCTTATCATTGAAGGGGATTTCCACTTCCCTCCCTATAGGACAGGCCTAAGAAGTGAACCTGGAGTAAATTCTTCCAGTTTCTCTTTTAATCATTTAACTCAGTGTAGCACTAAGTTGGTTGGTGAGAGTCTGTCATCCAATGGGCCACAGTTCTACCAGAGGGTAGGTCAATGCATTCAGAGGCCACCACTGTCTGAGATGTCTCTTCTCTCCTGTTTCTTCTTGGACTTGCCTGCGTTTGGATGGACTGTGCTCTAACTGCACTTTCAGACTCCAGAGAGGATAAAGATTCCTGGGCAGAGACTCTATAGAGCATGGAGGAAGTTAACTATTTCCTAGCTTCTCCACCTGCTTGCAATAAGGGGGGTAAGTTAAGTTGCTTTCACTGGACATATGCAACCGCTCTCCATTCTAGTCGGAAAATAGGAGACCCTACACCATTCTCTAATCCAGTTGTTGTTAGAGAGTCTTGCATTTGGAAGCGTGGAGAGAGATTTACTTGACATTTCCCTAATAAAACCGACAGTTGAGTTGCCTTTTTGTTTCTCTTCCCCCATCCCCAGTAAATAATAAATGGCACCTCTTTCCTTCAACAATAAAATAATAAAAGTTGCCACTTATTCAGTACTTATTATGTATCAGTTTCTGAACTACATGCTTTACACACATGCTTCTAATTTTAACAGCTCTGTAGGGTAGGTGTTATTATCCTTTTTTTTTTTTTTTTTTTTTTTTTTTAACCTATGAGACCAAGAGAGGT
Organism: Monodon monoceros; assembly: GCF_005190385.1. NCBI lineage: Eukaryota > Metazoa > Chordata > Mammalia > Artiodactyla > Monodontidae > Monodon > Monodon monoceros. The sequence goes on along the minus strand of NW_021703782.1, from coordinate 86,539,136 downwards.
TCAGTAACATGCCCAAGGCCACTCTGAACCAGGATTTAAAATTCAAGTTTTTGGCTCTGAAATCCTCCATTTCAATAAATAATAAATGTCTCCCAAATGTCCCTAACTATTTCTCTCAAAAACTTTCTATAGGACTTCTGATCAAACTGAAGACTCAACAGAAGTCTTTTGCCATTTCTCCCTTCCAAAACAAAATTGCAATGATACAAAGGTACAAAAAGATATAACACCCGATGACAAGACAATGGAAAAGAAGTTGACACGAACAAAATTTTGGAAAGCAGATGGAAAGACAGTAACTTATTTATTAGATCCATGAAAGTTGAATCCTAAACTGATGATGAAGGCATGATAATGAAGGTATCCCAGAAACAAGCCTATGCAAGTTCAAGAACTCTAAGAGGCTCAGGAATTCACGGCTCAATGTACTTTTGAAAGTTGGGGTACCGATGGGACTGAAACAGGGGACTTAGTTGGAAGTATAGGTCAGAATCTGAAGCTGGGGAACCTCTCTCCTCCCATCCCAGCAGAAGACTAGATGTATGCTTTATAAAGAGGTTGAACCAGAGATTATGGTCTTGGGGTCATTAATCAGAACTGAAGTCTGATGTCAAACTGAAAGCTGGAGGGGTAAATGGAGGTCTACTTACTGAACACTAAGAACATCAGTCTCCTTACCCAGTTCAGCAGCAGGAATGCTGGAAGCCAAGCATGCCTTCCCCAGGAAGGAGATTTGGAAGATTCATCTCTGGGGAAAGTGATCAACCCAATAAATAAAAAAGAGGTAAAGATACTCATAATTGCTTTCATCCTTGTACAACTCTGCCAGATCATTGTACAAAAACCCACCATTTAACAAGTTCTGTCCCTGCTCCCAGAATGTTCAGTTCCCTAAGTTTTTAGTGTCTTGCTCTTTGAGCAAACAGCCCCAAATCACCAGATACTTGAGGGAAAGCTTCTGAGGTGAAAGAAACCAAAACAAAAAGTAAAAGGATCTCAGAGGAAAGAAAAATAATGCAAGAACCAGAAGAAAATATCTCCAAAAAACTGACCTCTTCACAGAAATAAGAAGGAATATTGTAAGGATAAAGCAAGAGTATGCATCTATTAAATGAAAAGAATCAATCTACATAAAATGAGATCTTTTGAAATTAAAACTAAGTGAGTAGAAATAAAATCAATAGGTTGGAAGATAAAATTAAAATCTCTCAGAAAGTATAAAATAAAGAAAAAGAGATGGAAACTAGGGGGGAAAGAGAAGGAAATTAGAGCCACACTTTGGAATTTCTAGATGAGAAAAGAGAAACCAGAGCAGAGAAGAAAATTCAGGGTCATTCTTCCCTTTTCTTGAAGACTATAGCACAAGATTGCAGTCAAATATCTCCACTGTCCTGTTCTGGAGAATCTAAGAAATCCTGACAGCATTTCTTCATTTCATCCCATCTCCATGCCCTTCAGTTAAAATTGGCAGTGTTTCTGTGGGTATAATCCTATCTCCATTTCTGGCTTCTGCTGAAGTGGCTGAATTCATGGTTCACATCCATACTAATCCCCTTATCAAATGGTTATTCAACCATACCCTTCAGAACAAACTTTCTCATTTTTTGCAATGAGAGGCTGAGAATTTTCTAAATCTTCAAGCTCTGTTTCCTTTCATTTAACGATTTCTTCTTCAATTCATTTTTCTCCTCTCACATTTTGTCATAGCACTCAAGAGGACCCAGAATGTATCTTCAACATTTTGCTTAGAAATCTTCTCAAATATCTCATTTCATTTCTCATAAACTCCACCTTCCAAAATATACTAGAACACAAGTTTTTTGCCACTTTATAACAAGGATCACCTTTTCCCTAGTTTCCAATAATGCGTTCCTCATTTCCATCTGAGACTTCACTAGAATGACCTTTAACATCTGTATTTCTACCAACATTCTGTTCATGATTATTTGTGCATTCTCCAAGAAAATGGAGACTTTCTCTCCAGCTCTCCTCTTTTCTGAGTCCTTACAAGAATCACCTTTAATGTCCATATTTCCACCAACAGTCCCTTTATAGCAATCTAGACTTTTTCAAGCATGCACCTCAAAACTCTTCCAGCCTCTACCCATCACCCGGTTTCAAAGCTGCTTCCACATTTTTAGGTATTTGTTACAGCAGCACCCAACTCTTGATTCCAAAATCTTAGCTTAGGCTAACATAAGTAAATACCACAGACTGTTGGATGGCTTAACCAACAGAAATTTATTTTGTCACAGTTCTTGAGACTAGAAGTCTCCAATCTGACAGAGCTGGCTTCTGGTAAGACCTCTCTTGCTGGCTGCAGATGGCCACCTTCTCACTGTGTCTTCACATGGCAGAGAGAGAGAGAGAGAGAGAGAGAGAGAGAGAGAGCGCGTGCGCGCGCGCGCGCGCGCACTCTTCCTCTCCTTATAAGGTCAATGGTCCTATTGGATTAGGGCTCCATTCTTAGGAGCTCATTTAACCTTAGTTACCTCCTAAAGACTCTATCTCCAAATACACTCACATTGGGGGTTAGGGCTTTAACATGAATTGGTGGGGAGGGGGCACAGTTCAGTCCATAGCAGAGGACAAAAACCTCCAAGAGGGATGTCACCAAAAAAAGAAAATGTAAAACTGATAGATTATCTGAGGAATTTGAATATAAAGGGAAGAAATATATTCATTTGGCAAAGAGTTCAGGGATGAATTAGTGATATATGCACAGAAAACTAAACAAAAAATTTTTGGATCATTTTTTAATTTCAGGAACATAAAATAAACTATACCTCCTCCTAGCCCCGAAAAGGGAAATGTAATCATGATACACTCCATGACTCAGGTGTAAATAATGTTTATTTAGTCTTAATCGTGTAAACACTGAGTCTGTTTTTAGATCTCAAGTGCAGATGGTTGAATCAATCATACTCCTCACCAGCACTGGTCTCACCACAGCCCCCCTTATTTATGCATTCCCCTTATTTCCATTTCCCCATATGCAACCACCCTGTTATGACTGAAATGTATCATTTCATTTATATGAGTTCTTTAAAAATGTATATTAAATTATATGCATATATTTTCAATTTACACAAGTTTAATTTGCTAAATATCTTAGTCTTTTTCTTACCTCTTTCACTCAGCACTGTGTTTTAGGTCTATGCATATTTCTGTGTGTACATCTAACTCATTGCTTCCAACTCACAAGTATTCCTTAAAACACATCCACCATATGTAGTTATCTGGCCCCTTATTGATCAACAGCTAGATTGTCTCCGACTTCCTGCTATCACAAATGATGGGGAATTACTGTAGGATGTACATCCTGGAGTGTGACAGAGCTGCCTAAGCAGTGGCGTAGGTGGCAGAATCCTCTCCAGAACTGCTGCCCTGGTCCACACTTCCACCACTGGTACTTTGCAGTTCTTGTATTGCCACAGACCTGCCAACCCTTAGCACCATCCAGCTTTCCAATGATAGCCAATCCGGTAAGAGAGAAGTAATATTTTGACGTTTCCATTTTTCTAATCACCAGTGGGTTTGAGCATCTCTTGATCGGCTTGTTAACCACATGGGTTTTTTTTTTTCTTTTTTAAATTAACTCTTCATACCTTTCCCCATGTTTTTACTAATTTCTTATCTTTTTTGACTTGCAGAAATTCCTCTACAGTTTAGAACTTGGTCTCTTTTAACTTAGAAAACTAAGCAAACAAGAACACAAGACCATTAATAATTCCATGAAAACCAAAGATAGAAAATTTAATCATATTCATTACATGACCCAGATGTAAATAATATTTTCACAGTCATAACAATGTAAACGCTGAATCTAACAAAAAATCATTACCATAAAGATGGAAGGACTAAAAGTGAGTGGAGAACTTCCCTGGTGGCGCAGGGGTTAAGAATCTGCCTGCCAATGCAGGGGACACGGGTTCAATCCCTGGTCCAGGAAGATCCCACATGCCACGGAGCAACTAAGCCCATGTGCCACAACTACTGAGCCTGTGCTCTAAAGCCCACGAGCCACAACTACTGAAGCTTGCATGCCCTAGAGTCGGTGCGCTGCAGCTACTGAGCCCACACACCACAACCACAGAAGCCCATGCACTCTAGGACCTGCGTGCCACAACTACTGAGCCTGTGTGCCTAGAACCCATGCTCCGCAACAAAAGAAGCCACCGCAATGAGAGGCCCATGCACCGCAACAAAGAGTAGCCCCTGCTCTCCACAACTAGAGAAAGCCCACGCAGAGCAACAAAGACCCAACGCAGCCAAAAATTAAAAAAAAAAAAAAAAAGTGAGTGGAAAGAAGATGTGAAGCTGAGAGCCAAATCTCATCTTTTATGTTAGGAAGACAATAGATAATTCTTATGGGTTGAATTGTGCCCACCCCCCCAAAAAATAATATGTTGAAGTCCTAACCCCTCGTACCTCAGAATGTGACCTTATTTGAAAATAGAGTCTTTAAAAAAGTATTCAAGTAAAAAAGAGGTCATTAAGTTGTGCTCTAATCCAATATGTTGAGTGTCCTCATAGAAGGGGGTAATTTGGACACAGAGACAAACATGCACAGAGAGAATGTCATGTGAAGATGAAGGCAGAGATCGGGGGAGGTACCTTACAAGCCAAGGAACACCGAAGATGTCCAGCAATCCACCATAAATGAAAAGAGCCCTGGGACAGATGCTCCCTCATAGCCCTCAGAAGGAACCGACACTGCTGACACCTTGATCTCAGACTTCTAGCCTCAAGACTGCAGGACAATAAATTTCTGATATTTAAGCCACAAATTTGTGGCACTTTTTTATGGCAGCCCTAGGAGGCTAATGCAATAGGTAGGAAGGTATGCAGGTAGGTTGGTAGGTAGGTAAGTAAATAAGTAAGTAAGTAAGTAAGCAAGAAATGGCAGTATATCCATGATATCCTAAACATGGAGGCAACCGTAAATGTAAGTGGTGGCCTCTGGGAAGTGGGAATAGGGATAGAGTGGGAGGAGACTGCTGTTGTCCATTATAAACCATGGAAAACTACTTGATTTTTAAACACTGTGTCCTTGCAACTTTTACAAACATATATCTTTAAAAAGCTATCTTGCCACGTTCTAAGCTTCTGCAGCATCTTAGGGAAGATAAGTTCTATATTTTTACTACTTTCACAGCGTCCAAGAAGATTTTGTTTTTGTTGTTCTAGTAAGAAAATGCTGGTCTTTAAGTTTCAAAGTACACCTGTATGGCTTCAAGGCCTTGTATATTATTGAACAAGTCTTGGGCTGAGGCCTAAATTCCAGCTGTCATTAATGGGCAAAAGCATTTACATTTCAGGAGTTTGGGTGGTGAGCGGCAGAGTATTACAGAAAGAGTACAAGCTTTAGAGGGAGACAGCACTGAGTCCAAGTCCAAATGCCCCCGCTTATTAAGTTCTATGGCCTGACTTGTGTCCATTTAAATCTCCGTACCTCAATTTCTTCATCTGTACAACTGGAAAATAAGACAGTACTTCATGGGAATTCTGATGGTTTTCATGAGAAACACTTAGCATAATGACAAGTTCATGATAAGCACTTGATAAATGGTAGTCATATGGTTTCGATATCCATATTAAGAAGCCTTTCCATCCTTTGCAACTCTGTCTTCAGTCACTAGTTTGAAATTCTCTCCTCTACCCCCCATCCTTCAGTCTTGAATCACATCATTAGTCAATTTTGCTGCCCGGTTATATGATAATGTAGAACAAAACCTCTAGTTTACATCCCAGACCTGCAACCTACTTGACTTCTGGCAAGTCACTTAAAATTTTCTGAGCCTCGGGACATCCCTGGTGGTACAGTGGTTAAGAATCCGCCTGCCAACGCAGGGGACACAGATTCGAGCCCTGGTCTCGGTAAACCCCACATGCCGCGGAGCAGCTAAGCCTGTGCACCACAACTACTGAGCCCACGCGCTTAGAGCCTGTGCTCTGCAACAAGAGAAGCCACTGCAATGAGAAGCCCGTGCACCACAAGGAAGAGTAGCCCCCGTTCACCGCAACTAGAGAAAGCCTGTGTGCAGCAACAAAGACCCGACGCATCCAAAAAAATAAAGCAAATAAGTAATTGAAAAAAAAAAAAAACTCTGAGCCTCAGATTCCTCAGCTGTAAAGTAGGTTAAAGATATCAATTGTAGGGCTTCCCTGGTGGCGCAGTGGTTGAGAGTCTGCCTGCCAATGCAGGGGACACGGGTTCGTGCCCCGGTCTGGGAAGATCCCACATGCCGCGGAGCGGCTGGGCCTGTGAGCCATGGCCGCTGAGCCTGTGCTCCGCAACGGGAGAGGCCACAACAGTGAGAGGTCCACATACCGCAAAAAAAAAAAAAAAAAAAAAAAGATATCAATTGTAATGATTAAATGATCTAATGTACATGTAAGTGCCTATGGCAGGCACAGCATAGATGCTCAGTTTATGATGGCACAGGGTAAGCTGGTAGGCAGCCCCGTTTCCCGACATATAAAATTAAGTAGCATTATATAAACACAACACCCCATATTCTTTAGCTATCTTGTAGAAACGTTTTGTGAATATTTAAGAGCCAGCTCCCCTCTTCAAGAAGATACTTGAGAGGGACTTTTCTGGTGGCGCAGTAGTTAAGAATCGCCTGCCAATGCAGGGGACACGGGTTCGAGCCCTGGTCCGGGAAGATCCCACATGCCGCGGAGCAACAAATCCTGTGTGCCACAATTACTGAGCTGCACTCTAGAGCCCACGAGCCACAACTACTGAAGCCCACGTGCCTAGAGCCCATGCTCTGCAACAAGAGAAGCCACCGCAAGGAGAAGACCGAGCACCGCAACGACGAGTAGCGCCCACTCGCCGCAACTAGAGAAAGCCTGCGTGCAGCAACGAAGACCCAACGCAGCCAAAAATAAATAAATAAAAATAAATAAATTTTTTAAAAAAGAATATTTGAGAGATATAAGTTGTAGACATAAGGAACATTCATGAATAGCCAACAGCTTTACTTCATAAAATGCCAAAGAATTAGGTTCACACAATGCTCCAAGCAGAGCAGTGTCCAGGTTACTTTAATTGAATTAATTTCCAATGAAATCCAGAACTCTGCCTTATTTGACAATTCTATACAAATACAAGGTAATGTGAGCAAGCTGTAATATTTAAGAATAGTAAATAAAACTTAAAACGTAGTAAATCTTAAAACAAGCACCTTTTTGTCAGTTACAAGTATTGCCCGCGTTTCAAAAACAATGCAACTTACAAAACTTCAAATGTACAAAATGTCTAAAACTTTCACCACAAAAAATTTTCTCAGACTTCCCAGTGAATTCCATCAAATAATGATCTGATTACAGAAAACTGCCTTGCACACAAAGCTCCAGGAGCACAGCTCTTGCCCAAATGAGGAACACTCACAGTTAGAACAGGATTTCCCTTGCTTTGATGCCCATTATCCAAGTGAGCAGGGGCTGAGTTTAAATCACCCTGTCCCTGCCAGAATACTCTCGTTCCCTCTCGTCCTCATCACTGCTGTGGTGTCCTGTCAGGGAGGAGATGTAGGGCTCTCTAAATAGTTGAGTTCAGCAATCTTCTAAAACGCTGATGCAGCTCCCTTGGCTAAGTGAACACAATATTTCTGTGACAACTTTCCATAACCCAAGGTAGAGCTCTCTTAGGTCAGCAGAGGTGATTATGGTTTCCTGTCAACCAGGAGAGATCACTCCAGGTTGTCCTTCATAGGTGGGAAGAATGTCTTCCCTTTTTATTTATTTATTTTTTAAAAATAAAATCCACACCCAGCACAAAGCACTGAAAGGCATCGTTGAAATCTATCTTCTCTCGTGATTCTTCCATGCCTAGGTCAAAACCCCACACCTGGGCTAGATGGCTAATCATACAATGTGGTAAGCCATTCAAGCACACGTGAATTTGTTTTGATGTTGCTGTTCACACTGACTTCATCCTCACATTGGCCCATCGTAATAATAACAAAGATATAGACATTTCTTTTCGGTTTATAAGGCACTTTGACATACATAATGTATCATTTATTCTTTACAGAAATTAAGTAAGATTGTCGTCTTCGTCGTACAGATAGGGAAATAAGTTTTTAAACATAGTCCTTTTTGGCTACGATCCTCCCTAAACGCTGCACCCAGATGAATCAATGCTTTTTACATAAGCAGAGCAGAGCAAGGCCATGTGCCTTCTGTTGGAGCACATGCCGGTCCCAGTCACTCCTGTGTCAGCCACTGAAGTGCAGTGGATGTTCTGCTCTTGCCCACAACACGTAAGCACACATCTATTTAGGAGAAAGAAAGGCAACACCCAGCAACAGAGAGCTGCCATAACTCTGAAAGCTAAGGAGATACATAGGCCTCCTATGTGAAAGAGGTTGCACTTTATGAGAAGAGATGACATTTGTTGAGCATTTACCATGTACCAGGCACTATACTTATTGCTTTCCATGTATTATCTCATTTAACTCTCAAAACAAACCAACGTGGTAGCTGCTATTATTATCCCAGTTTTTCAGGTGAAGAATATATTAGGGTTCTCCAGAGAAACAGAACCAATAGGGTATGAGACTTATTATGAACGACTGGCTCACACAATCATGCAGGCTGAGCAGTCCCATAGTCTGCCATCTGCAAACTGGAGGCCCAGGAAAGTTGGTGTTGTAGTTTCAGTCCAAACCCAAAAGCCTGAGAACCAGGAGAGCCAATGGTATCATAACCGAAGGCCCAAGAACCAGAAGCACCAATGTCTGAGGACAGGAGAAGACAGATGTGCCAACTCAACCAACAGAGCCAATTTGCCTTTCCTCCGCTTTTTTGTCCTATTCAGGCTCACGGTGGATTGGACGATGCCTACTGGCATTGGTGAGGGCTATCTTCTTCACTCAGTCTACATATTCAAAAGCTAATCTCTTCCAGAGACCCCCTCACAGACACACCCAGGAATGTTTCACCAGCTACGTGGGCATCTCTTAGCCCAGTCAAGTTGACACACAAAATTAACCATCACAAGGGAACACAAAGATTAAACTGCTTACCCAGGTAGCTGATGCCACAGCCTGGGCTCCAAATCTCTCTGCTTTACTGTTCCCATCACTGCCCAATCTGCCTTGTTTCTTCTCCTTTCAGATAGCTCTTAAGAGTTCCCTAATATCCCAGTCTAGAGTCAATGTAGCCTTAGACTTGGAAAACAGGAGTTCTCAGAGGAAATTGGGAGTATCCACCCATCACATTTGATAGTCACAAAATAAACAGCCCATTTCAGTGCTATTGCTTGGTATTTCATTTTTATCAACCTGGCCTTTTGTAGCACGAAATATTTTTAAGATACATATGGATTCTGAGAAAATTTTGTTCTCCGCTCACAGGTCTCGAAATTCACCTTCCATTTACTTTGTGATTTAACGTCTTGAAGCTAGATGTACCTACAATGTGCTAGAGATTTAAAACTAAACAAAAGAGAGGTAACAGGCAGGAAGCAACCAAGTTCAATATAACATATCCAACATTAATGGTATGAAGTAAATGTTTTGATGACCAAGAGTAAGGAAAAAGTAATGTATTCGTTGTAATTGGTAGGGCTATGACTTCATCAAGGTGGTGCTATTTGAGCTGGGTTTTAAAGGTTGTGTAGGAGTCTACCATGGACCCAAGGGGAGGAGAAGGGCATCCCAGGAATGGTCAAGGAATGACTGGAGCATAGGAGCTGCTAGTTACAGTGCTGTGAAATAAGATATCAAATGGTGGTGGGGAGACGACTGCAAAGAACCCTAATTCATGAAGATAATGAGATTTGTGTAATTCCTCATACTCTACATAGCACTTTCATCTTCATTTTCACTTGATACTTAAATTAACTCTGTAGAGTTGTTATTATTTTCCCCTCTGCAGAAAATGAGAGGTTAGGCTCAAGTCCTCACAGTTGGATCCAGAAATGTTATAGTCTTTGGCCTCTAAATCCCATACTCTTTCTAGTACTGCAAAAAACCAGATTGCCCTACAAATAACAAATGTTGGTGAGGATGTGCAGAAAAAGGAAACCTTGTGCACTGTGGTGGGAATGTAAATTGGTGCAGCCGCTATGCAAAACAATATGGAGTTTCCTCAAAAAACTAATAATAGAACTACCATATGACCCAGCAATTCCACTCCTGGGTCTATATCAAAGAAAATGAAAACACTCATTCACAAAGATAACATGCACCCCAATGTTCATAGCAGTATTATTTACAGTAGCCAAGATATAGAAGCAAACTAAGTGTCCACCAACAAATGAATGGATAAAGATGATGTGATACATACACACACACACACACACACACACACACACACACACACACACAATGGAATATTACTCAGCCATAAAAAAGAATGAAATTCTGCCACTTGCAACAGCATGGATGAACCTAGAGGGTATTATGCTTAGTGAAGTAAGTCAGAGAAAGACAAATACTCTATGTTATCACTTATATGTGGAATCTAAAAACTAAAACAAAATGGAAACAGATTCACAGATACAGAGAACTAGTGGTTACCAATGGGGAGAAGGAAGTGGGGAGGGGCAAGATAGGGGTAGGGGATGAAGAGATACAAACTACTATGTACAAAATAAATAAGCAACAAGGATATATTGTACGGCACAAGGAATTACAGCCATTATTTTATGATGGAGTATACTTTAAATGGAGTATACTCTATTAAATTATTGAAACACTATGTTGTACACCTGAAACTAATATACTATCGTAAATCAACTATACTTCAATTTTTAAAAAAATCGGACCACCATGGGAAGAACCCAGAGGAAGTTCTCTCTGAAATGTTCAAATTGAATTGTATGCCCTTAGGGTTTGGTGATCTGCAGAGCAGCCACCCCCCAGAAGCCACTCCTGTTAGCCGCATCCTGAAGGTTCTCTCCGTATCCATGGTGCCTCTCTCAAAACTGTTAGCAGCTGGGAATGAGGCGATGGAATTTGATGTAGATGAGGAAAAAACCTGAAGTCAATTTCAGGATCTCCTCCCCTTGCTCCTTCATCCACTTAATTTTTCTCATCCAAAGTTTGTTCCAGGAAGGTTTTTTTATGTGTATATTTACTTCTTTACTTATATATTGCCTTATTCCACAAAGAATTTGAGGCCATTCATATAACATACATAGAATGGTAAAATATTCATTTTTAAATCATAAAGAAAGAGGGAAACGGAGAGAGGAAGGGAGAGAGAGAAAAAAGAGAGAGAGAAAGAAAGAAAGGGAAAAGAAAGAAAGGAATTGCATCAGAATATGAGAGACAAGTCATGAGGTAAAAAAACTACGGTTAAGCTGGTGATGCGATCTCTACCAAAGCTCTGTTTGAGCTGTAATTTTTGTTCTAAGCTTCCTGGCAGACAAAGCAAGCCCGGAAACGTAACGTGTGACACAGGTCTTTTCATCCATGAGGAGGAAACATACAAACTCTTTAGCAGAAGCAAGTATTTTTTAGTAATTAACTCTAAAATAAATTTTTCTTAAGAAGTATCCTACAGGTGACTCTGAGAAATGCAGTGAATAATATCAACCTAAGTGTCCATTGACAGATGAATGGATAAAAAAGATGTGGCATGTATATACAAGGGAATATTACTCAGCCATAAAAAGAAACGAAATTGAGTTATTTGTAGTGAGGTGGATGGACCTAGAGACTGTCATACAGAGCGAAGTAAGTCAGAAAGAGAAAAACAAATACCGTATGCTAACACATATATATGGAATCTAAGAGAAAGAAAAAAACAGGTCATGAAGAACCTAGGGGCAGGACAGGAATAAAGACGTAGACGTAAAGAACGGACTTGAGGACACGGGGAGTGGGAAGGGTAAGCTGGGACGAAGTGAGAGAGTAGCATGGACATATATACACTATCAAATGTAAAATAGACAGCTAGTGGGAAGCAGCCCGCATGGCACAGGGAGATCAGCTCGGTGCTTTGTGTCCACATAGAGGGGTGGGATAGGGAGGGTGGGAGGGAGACACAAGAGGGAGGGGATATGGGGATATGTGTATAGCTGATTCACTTTGTTATAAAGCAGAAACTAACACACCATTGTAAAGTAATTATACTCCAATAAAGATGTTTAAAAAAAAAGGTATCCTACAAGCGACTCTGAGAAATGCAACGAATAATATCAACAATGAGATTTGTGTAGTACCTTAAATGCAACGGAGGGTTTCATCCAGCTGCCCAAGATGTCACCAAGCTATAAGTGAGCTTCTTGTCTTAGTCGCTCCCATTTCTTCCTGCTGCTCAGAGAGCACGCAGCCCTGGCGCACGGGCGTGCGCGTGCGCGCTCTCTCTCTCTCTCTCTCTGGGAGTTCCTCCACTCCCTAGAGGGCATTTCACATCGGATGCCTGCTTTTCTCCCCCTTGTCGGTAACATATTTTTCAAATTAGCACTTGGTAGCTTTGAGGGAAACCCAGACATTGTTGGGAAGAGAGTGAGAGGCCAGCTGAAAAAAACAAAGAGGAGAGGTCTGCTTTTTTCTCAGCTTGTTATAAGTTTGCAATACAAGTAAAGGAAAATAAACAGATTCTGCAACTGATATAGAAGTTCCCTGACTTGATGTGGCACCAAAGCCTGGTCTTCCCCCAGGTTCTCTGCTATTTACAAGCAGGGAGCTGTTTCTCTTTGGGAAGAGGTGAGGCATAGCCTCCATTCCCACCTCCTCCCTGTCTTCATTCCCACATTTCCCTGGGGCTGGAGAGAGGTGGATGGACATCAGGTGAATAGATGCTCACCCTGGGAGACTCCATCCTGCTCAGGAAGCCACATGGGTTCCTGGTTTGTGAGAAGTATCTGCTACTGAAGCCTCATTTTGAACTCAGGGAGAGGCCTCCCTGCTCCTGTTAGAGGGAGGAAAACTCAAGGTCAGCTGACCTTCATTAGCAAATTGGATGAGCTCGGCTCAGGCTAAGGCCTTCCACCTGGCCTCTCTCCCGCTCCTTATGAGGACTGTTCCCATCGTGACTAAGGTCTAAAGAGGGGAAAGGGGCAAAAAGGAAGGTTTTCCCTGAGAAGCTGGGAACAGATCAAGAAAAGTGATTTCTTCAATTTGATTAGGGAGGCGGCATTAGGGTCCGGCAGGGTCGAGTGGTGGAGAGATTTTGTAGTCGAAGGACCCCTGCTTGAAACCCGACTCCAGCAATTGCCAACAGTACCCTTGGGCAAGTCCTTTTACCTCTTTGAAACTGTGTCTTCCTCCATAAAACGGGGATAATGCCTTTGTAACTGTAGAAATTGGGATGCTCTTTGTGAATGTGCTTTAACTGCTTAGCACGTTGCAAATTCTAGTTGTTATTAGACAGCAGAAGATCTGGTTTCCATACCCTCCCAGCTTCTCTGCTTCTAACATTTACTGGCTGGGTTGTTTTAACCAATCCCTTATCGTATCCGAGGCTCAGTAAAAATATTGTGAAAAAGGAAGTTACCACAGAGCACAGGGCTGTTGTGAGAATCAAGTGAGACTAAACATCAGGAAGTACTTTGACAAGTGTAAAATGCTAGACAAATATTAGTTGTTAATATTATTAAGCAACAGCCTAAAGGCCTGTGCTCTGGTGCCAACTTCACATGTGTCTTCACCCTCGGCACATTCTCAGTTGAATTTATCACATTCTCCTACAAGCTGTCTTTTCCCCTGACAATTATTTAATTCCTTTCTCAATAACCAAGTTCCCTGAGTGGAGCCCCAGAATCCATGGGGAAAATAAATCTATTCCTGTCTTTGGGGAACTTGTACTAGGCAACACAGAGAATAAATAACCAAGATAGCGGGAGGAAGATAAAGTGAAAGGGAAAGAATATGGTTGTTGAAAGGGAAGATTTGTTTCTGACGCCCAGTACTGGCTGAGTGATCCTGGGTGAGTCTCTTGGCTTCCCTGAGCTTTAGCTTCTTTTTCTGTAAAACGGGTCTGATAATAATAATAATACCTGCCCCAGGCACTTGTAGTGAGGATTAAATGAGATACCGCCTACTCACAATGCTGTATAAATGCTGCCGTTATTTTAAAGGAAATGTTAATTGATGCCACATACTGAGCATTTTCTCTGCCAGGCTGTGGGCTGAACCTCTTAAATATATCGTTACAATTAATCCTTACGACAACTTTTAAATTAGGTGTTATAATCCCTATTATAGAAATAAGGAAATCGAAGGACAGAGAGGCAAATTACTTGGCCCAATTCTAAACAGGAGTTGCTGGAACAACCTCAGATCCATGATGCTAGTTAGTCCTTTTGATGGGTGGAGAATTATAGGGAGAATGGAATGATAGGAAAAGGAGGAAAGAAGAACCTTGGAATGTGGGAGAGCAGCAGTCTCTCTCTCTCTCAGAGCTACTTTCTCATGGAAACTGCCGGGTACCTTGCCTTCAAATTCCTCTAGCTACTACTCACTGAATACCCATTATGTGCAAGGCACAGCGGAAAGCACTTAAATGTGTTACTGCATCGTCTCACACTGTGAGATGGGCATTATCTCCATTTTACAGTTGACAAGACTCAGGAAGGTAGGAAAGTAAGTTGTGGAGAAAATTCTGGAGCCCAGGTTTGTCTGATTGCAAACAAAGCCCCATGTTCTTTCCACTACCCATTTGATTTCTTTCTATACACGGATATCGGCAATAATACAACTTCTCAGGATTCACTTATTAGCCTAAGAGTGGACTTCCAGGCTGCTTTCTGCTCATGGTAGACTTACAATAAATGTTTCCTTACTTGGCGTCCCAGGGAAGCAGATCCTGAGACAAGAATTTGTGTGCAAGTAGGTTATCTGAGAATGATCCCAGGAAACACCAGCAGGGGTGGGGAGACATGAGATAGTCACTGAAGGGTTTATTGCCAAACAAGGAGTTTGATTCCATTGGAAACTCTGGGGATGTGGTGGAAGATACACTTCAGATATCGCTCTCCTTTGAGTGAGGGAATTGGGATATTTACACACAAACTCCTGTCTGGCATTAATGTTTTGGTACTTCTGCCTGCTGTACAGCAGAGCAGCCCAAGACGCCACACACACACACACACACACACACACACACACACACACACACACAGAAAAGAAGAAAACAAAACAAAATACCTCCCGAGCAAAAGATGCAGATGTTTGAAGTCACAACATCACTGAGTAAATAAATGAACCAAGACCAAGTGAATGATATGTTGGTGGTGAGGTGCAGGAATGGGGTGTCAGGGGTAGGCAGGCTGCATAAAGGAAAGACAAAGGGTAAGGAAAGGTCAAAAAATTTACCCAAGTACTGGCTTGAGGATTTATCAGGCTCTAATCCTTGTCACATGATGTCATGTACATCAAGAGACCTGAGGCAGACTAGATTATTGTTCCAACTTTTCATTACCTAGCCAGTAATGGGATTATAAATCTCCACCCTTTGCCATGTAACTTGGCAGTGTCTCCTGCTTTGGGTGGGGTATACCTCCTTACGCTTTGACTCTGGGCTTAACCATGTGACTAGGCTTGGTAAACGGGATGGTAGCAGATATGACACAAGCAAAGACTTGAAACAGGGTTGCTTATTCGGGTTTGCCAGAACTATCATGCTTGTTGCAAAGGAAAGATGAGCTTCCCCAACCAAGCCCAGCCTAGATCAGCTAACCCCAGCCAGTCACAGACACATGAGTGAACCCAGTTCAAACACCTAACTGAGCCCAGCCTAGAACTGAGTTGACCCACAGACACATGCGCTTTAAAAAATGCTAATGGTATAGTGCTGAAATTTTTCTGATTATTAAATGCTCTGAAGCCAAAGATAATGGCTACAAAGATTGTATTTCTTTCTTCTGTACTAGCACCAAACATTAATTCAAGAAATTTAGTTCGTCCAACATTTTATAAGTGGCTGCCTTGGGTCACCATCTGAAATTATTTATTTGTTTACTAGTCATTTATCATCCCTTCACTGAACTGTGAGTTTCAAGAAGTCAGAAACTTTGTCTTGTTCACCCATATATCCCAAGTGCCTAGCACAGTGTTTGTCATAGACTGGTTGTTTAATAAATATTTATTGACTGAATTAATATCAGCTATTATACTATATACTGTATACCTTCAAAATGACATTCTTCTAACAATTTATTAGAGAAGACAATGTATCCACACAACTGTAACTGAGTCCTCTGATCATTATATCATGGAAGCATAGAAGAGCAAGTAATCAAGCAGAGAAATAATGGAAGCCTTTGCTAAAACAATGGCATTGGAGTCACTATTTGTTGACTCAGGGTGAGTAGCGATTTTCCTGATGGAGGTGAGAAAAGAAGGCATTCCAATCAGAAGGGGCAGCATGAACAAAGGTATAGAGGTGTAAAAGAATACCTAGAGTGCCTAAAGCACGGCATGTGTGTATAGGGAAACAATGAGTGGGGCCCAACTACAAAAAACCGTAAGTGACATATTACAAAAATTGCACTGTGTCCTCTAGGAAATGGGGAACTGTGGAAGATTTTTTAATCACAAAACTTCTATAAAACAAAAATAACGGACTTCCCTGGTGGTCCAGTGGTTAAGACTCCATGCTTCCACTGCAGGGGCCACGGGTCCAATCCCTGGTCGAGGAAGTTCCACATGCCTCGCAGTGTGGCCAAAAAAAACCTATTATTATAATAAAGAAATTTAAAAACTAAAAGGAAACGACAGAAGGGAAAAGTAAAAGGATAATAGTATGAGGTACAAGGCAATTAGCTGAGATTAAAGCAGGAGTCAGGCAAAATTAGAAAGTAATAACAGAAATGATATCTCTATTAGAAAAAGGATTGACGCTGAAAAATCAAGACACACATATGAAGGGAAACCTGAGGTCCCTAAGAGCTCAAAGGAGAAGAGCAAAAAGTTCTAACTTATTAGGGAAATAAAAAACAGAAGAAAATAACAGTGTAATCTAGGAATATTGGATGCTTCCAGGAATCTTGAGTAAGAAAAAAATAATCAAAGACATAACTGAAGAAAGCTTCCCAGAGCTAAAAGAAATTTTTGACTATATTTTGAATATTTGGTCCAGCAAAATCAAGAAAAACAATCCTAAACCCAGATATCTGAAATGTTTTTGATTATACAGTTAATGGAGAAAGTCCTAAAAACATCCAGCAGAAAAAAAAAAGTAGTTATCTCTAAAGGAACAAAATTCAAACTGGCCTCAGATTTTTACTCTGAAACACCAAAATGTCAGATAATAATAAAGCAATGTCTATAAAGATTTGAGGGGAAATACTGTAATATGAGTATTTTTGAACCCAGGGAAACCATTCTTCATTTGAGATTCTTACGCTGTGTTGTGTGTAACTTAGGAAGTGACTCCTAATTGATCCCTTCCCACACATTTCTCTACCTCCAGTCTATCTTCCATACCCTTTGTATTGGTTCTTCTTCCTCACTAAAAACCTTTCAGAGCTATGTGATTTTAAAAAGTGTGATGATATGCTAATGATAGAATCTAGGTGGTGAGTATTGAAGTGTTCACTGTCAAATACTTCCAACTTTACTGTATGTTTGGAATTTTTATTTTTATAATTAAAAAAAAAGAAAAATATTTCAAATCATCCTAATTGTCTATGAGATAGAATCCAAATTGCCTGCAAAGAGACATGCAAACCTCCTCAGTCTACCCCAACCTACCTCTTCAGTAGCATCTTCTACCCGTTATTCTCACCCCATTTCCCTCTTCTAGTCACCATGAACTCCAGCTGTTCTTGAAATGCACTCTTCTTTGACCTTCCATTTATACTCTTCCCTTGCCTGGAATTGCCCTCTCCAAGCTTTTCTACCTGTTTATTGCTATTCATCCTTGGAGACCAGAATAAACACTATATCTCCATGAAAAGCAGTTAATTGCTCCTCTACTTCTCCCAGAATTCTTGGTTTACACTTCTCTTAGGGCACACATTCACCTTATACCATATGTGTTTGTGTTCCTATCACTTCACTCCAACATGAGTGGGCATCTTGGGAACAGTGACTGTGTCCTTCATCTCTGTCTCTAGCAAAAGCCAGAATCTTACAGAATACATGTCCATAAAGGACATGTGGTTTCTCTCCAAGGTATGTGGGGTGGGTGGGGGCCCAAAAGGGGAATTTTAACTGAGATAGCATTAAATTTGAATTTGTCCTGCAGCAGCTGAGTTTGAGAACAGACAAAGATGAATCTGACATCTCATACAAGTTAAGTTTTACAATGATATGCAGTGAAAAATGAAAATGCAGGTCCCCTTGTTCAAAAATTATTAAGAATTTCACAATCATGACAGCATAGCATTAAACAAAGCGCAGGATCCTTTTGAGTATGGATCCCTGTACACCCGTAAAGGTGACACGCCCATAAACCATTACCCTGTTTACTCAAGGATATCAACCTGATTGGGGTTTCCTGAGTCTCTACCAGTTTCCTTGAGTACAAGCAGTGGTTGTCTGCCTGTCCTTGGTGAGGTACAGACAGGGAGTAGAAACACCCAAGTGGGAGGTCATCAAGTCTCTTATCTCTCCCTACGTCATTCTGAGACTTTATGTGGTTTCAAAAACTGTTGTTAGTAAGCCACATCTGAATCTGATGTCTGGGTCCTGAGTACAGATTCCTATTCTGCCTGCAGACTCACAGTGCTATATTGTCCATAAGTTATATTACGGTACTTGTATTGCAACAAGGTAATGATGACTAGTCTATGATCAGGCCTCACTATGTTATCTCCTACTTGACAAGACTTAGGAAGAACTGAGCACAGTGTCTATGAGAAGATAAGACATTTTCGTACTAGTTGGTGTTCTCATTCAAGAATACAGAACATGCAAAAAAAAAAAAAAAAGAATACAGAACATGCTATGTCTTTTCATTTATCCAAATATTCTTTATATTACTCCTATAATTTGTTAAATAGTTCCTTCATGCTTTTTAAAATTGCTACTACTTGTATTGTTTTTGTTATAGTTGTACGTTAGATATTTTTCTCTATCATATTGCCCAATATTTTGTTTATTATATAGAGAAAATCTATTAATTTTATATATTTATCTCGTATATAGATATTTTACTTAACTCATTACTTCTAGGAGTTTTTTATAGTTGATATTTTCAGGCTTTCTAGGAATATAAACATGTACAAATAGTGATGTCTTTGTGTCTTCCTTTGCAATAATCTTTTATTTCTGTTCAATGTCTTATTGTGTGGCCCAGAACTTCCAGAAAAATGTTATATAAATATATCTTGTTACTGATTTTGGTGGCAATGAGCCTAATGTTTCATTATTAAGTATCATATTGTTTATTTTTGAATAGTTCATTTTTGCCACATTGAAAAAAATTATTCTTAGTTTCTTAATATTTATATTTTTAAATCTAGAATAGCATGTTATTAAATGTCTTTTCACTATCTACTAAAATTATCATACAGCTCTTTGTTCTTTTACCTAGAGTTATGATTTATTATATTAATCAATTTCTTTCCATCCTGGAATTAATAAAAGAACGACCTTCATTTTCCCAGAATAAGCCATACTTAGACATTATGAATGATTCTTTTGATGTATTATTGTATTCAGTTTGCTACCATTTTATTTAGGATTTTTGTATCAATTCATTAGTGAGAATGGCTACAGTTTTCTTTTGTATACTATAAGTATTACATTGCTCTAAAAATTTCACAAGATCTATTCATATTGTGCATTGTTTATTTTAGAGAATTAAATGTAATATCATAGGAATTTCACCTCCATATTTTCACTCCTTTGATGAAAAAAACAAATCACTGCAAATTCCCTCCAAAGATGGAGTATTGTTTTGGATGAATTTTCTTAACAGAATGGGAGAATTCCATGGGCTTCCATTTGTAAGCCTCTGTAAGTAAGGTAGTGGACAGTCCATAGGATTAATAATAAAGCTAGAAGACCAATCCTGTAAACCAAGGGAAGCTGGGTATACCAGACTATAGCCAGTGCCTTGCCATGGTCACTGACACTGCTATCATTGGACCCCAGGTGCCACTCCCAGCATTCCAGACTACTTATTCTAAACTGCCCCTGCTTCTTTGCTCCACTGATTCAGATTCAAAACTCTGGTATGGCTGCCTGTACAAGGCCCAGTTTCTGGGTCCAAGGAAGGCAATTATATGTCCATTTCAGTTTATATTATGGGATGTGGGTCATGCCTCGTATGAGAACTCACACAAACATATGGAAGGAGTTTGGAGGATGGGCCTCCTCCCTTACAACAAAAAATGCTTCCTATGCACTTCTATGCAATAGAAAATAATTTACATATCTGTCCATTTTAATTCTGAAATAACTCAGCACTAAAACCATCTGGTTCCAGAGCATTTTATCAATAATTCTATAAAATATCACCTACTCCTTTCATTATTATTCGTGTGTTGTAAGTGCTTGTATTTGGTGTACCCAAAGATGAGTAAAACAAAGCCATTGCCCCAGGGAACTTATAGCCAGTACTATGTGATTATAGTTCTCCTTGTACTCTAGCATCAAGCAGAATGCCTGCACACAACTGGCTCTTAGAAGAAGTTTTGTGAGAGAATGCTTTCCAAAATGTAAAATAAAATTTAAGAGATTCAGTTAAAATATTGTTGTGTTTGTTTGGGGATTCTGATTTAGTGACTACATTAAGATTCTTCTAAAGAAATCAAACCCAGCAATTGGATAACTCGAATGGGCATTAAGGGTGATCCATGCATAGATAAATGAGACCACTAAATCTATGAAATATAGAGGAATTGGTGAAGGCAAGTGTAGATATCAATGTCTTCCTCAAAAATGTGTAATTTGAACGTGACAGTGAAAGTTAGCTACTATTATACATAAAAGTACAATAAAAATTGCTAATCATTGTTCATGGGAGCCCCAGGAGGAATTTGGAAAACTGTAATAGTCAAAAATAAGCCAAACCATCTAATTTCACAAGCATAAGGAGTAACAACTAAAGGCAAGTCCATCCACCATTTGTCAGAGCGAACATGTTGAGTTTTGGAACCTTCAAGAGCTAAACCATCCAATTCAGCCAATCCTTGAGATGAAAATTATAAATATTCTGGTAATCATAAGAATCCCTTTAGAAGTGAGCATATGTTTACAGAAGATATCATTATGGCCCTCTTTTCTTAACCAAGGATTCCTAACCCAGGCACCTGAATAAGGATGCAAGGCCCGAATTAGGCAGGAAGTGACCATTTCAGAAACCTCTGCCTAACTGTGGAGCATGGGAGTGTTTTCTTAAGGCTTTCTTTTCCTGCTGCTTTTTAAACTTTTTTTTTCACTAAATGGTTCAGAAGGAAAATTACAAGATAGAATGAAAAAGAGATGAAAACTCCTAGCAAAATGATGATATGTCAGTCCTTTTAAAAGACGCTTGGAAGACTCTTTACAATGGCTCCTGTTGATTTTTAAGCATCGCAAATGTGCAAATCATTGCATTACTTTTCATCACACCAGAAAGTGTTTGCATTTTTATTTTCGTGGGGCAGGGGCAGATGAATTCCTGGAAAAGAAGCTGGCGCCATGCCATCTCTCAGAAGCTGATGCGGGTGGGAATCTAGAATCTGGGCAGGAAGGTGACTTACTACGTGTATTATGTTAGTGTTCACAAATAGCCCTTTTGACATCCATTATCTTACCATAACCCCATAAGGTAAGGAATTAAGATCCCAATTTAACAAGTAAGAAAATTCAAAAAACGTAAAGGACTTTCCAAACATCAGTTCAGTGTTACAAGATTTAACATCAACACTGATGCACCAAATTGATTTGGCTAACGTGATCACCCAGGCGGGTATCACCTTCCCCTAACTCTGCACTCTTTTGAAGCTCCACGAATGACCAAACCTTCCCAGCTCAAAGACCGCCCTTTAGTAAAAGGAAAAATAGCTACAGCTCCCACAGAAAACTCCAAACCAACTTGGGGAGTTCCCTGAATGTGGACAGGAACTGTGACCTGCTTCTAACCCATAGAATACCTCAAAGGAGATAGGATGTCAACCTTGAGATTATATTACTTTGTGTAAGACTCCACTTCACCAGCCAGCTCACTCCAGCTCTCCTGCTGGCTTCAAGGAAGTAAGCGGCTGTGTTGTGAATGGCCTATGGAAAGGGCCACTTGGCAGGGAACGGCAGGCAACCAACCCCTAGGACCTTCGGGTGACCTCTAGCCAATAACCAGTGAGAAGCCAAGGCTTCCATAAACCACAAAGGAATGAATTCTGCCAACAATCTGAATGAGCTTGGAGGTCGGTGTCTTCTTCTCCAGCCAAACATCCATATGATAATATACCTTGGCAGGTACCTTGATTGCACCCTCTGAGACTCTGAGTACAGGCCCCAACTCAGCCATGCCTGGACTTCTGAGCTACAGAAACTATGAGATGATAAATGTGTGCTGTTTTAAGCCATTAAGTTTAGATAACTAACACAAGTAGAGCTGGGTCTGAACCCAGGTTATCTTAACACAAACCTTTATTTCTTCAGTTGCACAAGTAAGAAACAAGTTGTATAGCTAGAACAAGCTTATAAACTGTGAATTTAAGTGAGGCAGGGGCTCAGTGGCCCCAGTGAGGTGACTGTCCCTGCACTGAGGCAGCACCTACATCATTGACCATCTCTCCATGAGAATGAGAAAAACATGATGAACAGAATCTCATTCATCACCTCCTCCCTCTACCTACAGACACCCTGGCATCATGGAAAGAGCCATAATGCCCTAATTTTTATCACTTATTTTCTTATTTGGACTTATTTGGACATGTCACATCACCTCCCTCAGCCTACGTTTTTCTCATCTTTAAACCAGGGGACATCGTAACACATTTTGCAGGGACACAGAGGGATTTAGAGCTATAATACATACATGAAACCTGTAATAATTACTAAGTGGAAGCTGTTACTATTATATCATCCGGATGACTTTCCCCATTTTACAGATGTAAAATCAGAATGACTTATCCAAAGCCATACAGCTCTTATTAGTCAGTGAAACTGAGAGAAGAGGCCAGGTTATCTGATTCTAATTCCAGAGCTTTTCCTACTGCATGTCCCTTCTAATTTTTAAAAAATGATCAAAACACAATTTAATTTATGCTAATTTGAAAAATAAATATATTCCATTCAGCTCCTTGAGGAAAAGGGCTGTTGTGTAATGAAAAGAAATATTTGAGCTGTCTCAAATCCTTTGTGGAATAGATCAGGATAGAAATGCATTTCTAGAGAAGACAGGAATCCTTGGTTTAAATAATTACACCTAAAATAACTGCCACAATTATGCAGCTCCTTAGCATCAAGTTTCTGGGTTTTGGCAGAGGCAGCTGAGTTTCCCTTGAACTTTTCCATCCTAGTTACAAAACAGGATTAATTGAATCACTATGACCGAGTTCCTCTTGCAACTCTGGGGAAGACCAGAGACACGCGTAGACACGCAATACATCTGTAACAGAGTATTTAAGGCTTTATCCACAAATCACCAAGGGACCACCAAATCTCACTGACTGGCAATAGTCAACACATTCTAATCTAACAAAAACAACAACAAAGTCTGCTCTTCTGAAATTAGCACAACAGCAGACTTATTCGCCAAAATGAAATCTGTCTCTTGAATTCAGCACCACACTCCTCTCTTTTTCTAGCCTGTCCAGAGCACACAAGCAGGTGAGAGGTTCTGATATCTCTATGTTGCCTAAGGAAGTCAAGCAGAGCATCAGATAGGGATTCGGCCTGGACCTCCTTTC
Organism: Monodon monoceros; assembly: GCF_005190385.1. Lineage (NCBI taxonomy): Eukaryota > Metazoa > Chordata > Mammalia > Artiodactyla > Monodontidae > Monodon > Monodon monoceros. Next base: position 86,515,378 of record NW_021703782.1, on the reverse strand, counting down.
AGGTCCCATACAGCCCTGGGAGCCCAGGATTCAAATGCGTATTTTGCTGTCCCAAGATATAAACCATATGAGTCCGTGGAGAAAACTGGATTGATTACAAAACGCACAGGTTCTATTGAAGTGCTGCCATTTTGAATCACAGAGCTAGAGAAGTTTGCTGAAGGCACTTATGGACCAGGTCAACCACAGCTCCACAGGCACTTCTATTTGCCACCTTACGAAGGAAGGGCAAGAAGGAAGAGCTATCAAACCAGGGAGAAATAGAGGTGATGTTTAAGGACAAGCTAATAGCATTTCAAGGTTTAAAGTAATCTGGAAATAGGAAACCATCCCATTAAATTATAAACATTAGATGAAACAGCAACAAACACTAAGAAAAAATACCCATAAATATTAACTAAGATAATACCTTAATTAGCAGTAAATTGCATCATTAGAATATATTCCCAATAGAGAAATGGTAAGGGAAACCATCAGATCTCCTGGGAAAGCTTACACAGAACTGGAGATAGAGGAAAAGAAAAGGAAAAAAAGATATGGAACAATTATGCAGCATCTGTTTCTTACACATCAGCGGGGGGCACTTTTCCCTAAATCAGTTGAACAGTCAGTGATGTGAAAGATGAGAACTCATTAGGCAGCCTGCAGACAGCACCTGAAATGGTTTGTCAAACAGTCATGCCTCTGAAAATCAACAAGGAACCAGGAGGGGAGGCTTCTTTTTTAGCGGGAAAGGCAAAAGCAATCTAGAGCCAGAGACAGGCTACTGAGCTTTCAACAGGCTCATTATGCTCAGCTCTGCCTAAAAATGACAAAGACACAGAATGCCAGAGTGGGAAACGAAACTTAAGGCGGCAACAAGGAAGGAAATATTTATTGGATATTTATCACAAATATTGAATATTTATTAATACAAATATTTACTGAATGCCTACTAGGTGCCCCGTACTGAATATCATCTCTTTTTCCTTCCCAGCAGTCCAAGAAGGTGGTATTCATTCCACATTTAGAGATAATAAAACTAAGGCTCACAAAGGAGAATTTGCTCAAAGTCACACGGGACTGGATTCAAAGGCAGATATGTCCAACGTTATAACCAGATCTCTTGAACAGAGCAAGGCTGCTTTCTAGAGAGTACAAAACTTTAAGGCTAATGTCCATTAATGAAAGAGCTTGAGAAAGAGTTTTCAGGAGATCAGCAAGGACAATAATTGTAGACCTGTGAATTAAGAGCTGATTGTGGATTCAGTTTATGCTTCTCGCAAGTCAGGAAGCCTGGAGGAACCACAGCCCAACTGAGACAGGCTGGGACCTGGGTCCCTTTGCTGCAGTGCTGCAATGCTTTCCCCTGGACACACCTCTCCTTGAGCAACAAAATAGAAAGAAACTGTATGGGACTAAAAATAACTGTATGCATGCACAGGTGGGGCAAATTCTGGACCCAAAAGATACAAAGAGACCAAAAAAACCCAACCGCCACTTCTGAAGAGCCTGCAGCAAAAACAGGGTGTCAGGAGCAAAAGCAGGGTACTGCGCATGCCCCCTGCACACAACATCACCTAAGGGGTGGGCAAAACACCTAAGCCACCCCTCGGGCCTGACCCCTGGACACACCCCTACCCTCACCCCATATAAGGAATAATCTTGCCCCCCTCAGGGAGCGAGCAAGCAAGGGAACCTATTGTTTGTTCTCGCTGGCTGCTGCTGCAACAGGGGCCCCAGTAAAGCCTTGCCTGAATTTCTTGTCTGGCCTCTGGTCAATTTCTACTGATTGGGGAAAGCCAAGAACCCTGGTCAGTAACACAACCAGGAGGGAAGGAAGAAAAGTAAGCCTTTGGGGGCAGTATCTTTCTGTGTCTTCCTTTCTCTGCAGCAGGAACCTTGCTGATGCACTGGTGGATCCAAATATTCTTCAGAAGGTCTTCCCCGTGCTTACAAGTATCCCTGCTTACAAGGACAACACTACCGACGTCCTTCAGGCCAGGAGCCCAGTTCCTCAGACTGTGTGAATTGCCTGCTAGAGGGATTTCGGACTCTCTCTCCTCTTTGCCTAGAAAAGGCTGAAAGTAAGTAACACTGCTTGAGCAAGGTAACTCTCAGATGCCCTTTTGACCCTGATTTTATAATTCAGCGTCCAGTCAGGAAGAGGGCTTTTATTTAACACATATTTAATGAGCCCCTCCTATGTGCCGAGAGTTAAGTTTCTTTCACTCATCCACTGGAACTCAGTCTCAGAGAAACCCACAGAGCCCCTCAGGGCATCTTACCCAACTCCCACTGGGAAAAGAAGCCCACCCTTGAACTCAAGTCAACAGATTTCTCCTACAGTCAAATGCCATGGAAAATTCCAAGAAGCAGAAGGCGTGGCCTATTCTCCAGGAGACTTAGAGGCTGCAGCGAGTAAATGCAGGACCACTTGCACATGTGTGAAAGGAGCCCTATCTGCTCAGTTTCTGCCTTCCCTATAGCATTTCCACTATCAGCACCTCCACTGATGCAACGGCTTCCCTGGGGTTCCAGCACAACAAAGAGGAGAGCAAAGACTGGTCTGGTTCATGGACTCTTCATAATTTTTATTGGTTTCATTATCCGCTTCAGCCTGATAGCAGCAGGTCATGTCTGCCCTCCCACCTGGATGCAAGGAGCAGCTGTTGCAGAGGTTTACAGAAGTTAAAACCCCCTCCCCACCACACTGCACGGTGAGGACAAAATTTTTCCCTTACCCTCCTTCAGCATCATAACAGTCGGGCATGATAAAGGCACATTCTTAGGAGAAACAGGAAGAACACTGAGAGCCCTTTGCAGAGATGTCTGTCCTCAGTGGGACCCTCTAGGGATCTTAGCCTCTTTTAAATGGCATCCTTTCAAGACCCCCCCGAAAAGTCCCAAACTAAGTTAAATTAGTAAATATATGCTAAGTGTTTAGAACTGTGTTTAGTCCATTGTAAACACTGTCAGTGTTTGTCATTATTATTACTTTTTTTTTTTTTCCTTCCCATCACAATCTTTGCTCGTCACAGGCTATAAGAGGGGTTTCTGGCTTGGTTTCCCTCCTGAGCCCAGATCCTTGCCCAAAATCTCAGCCCATCTGACACGGTCCTGACATGGCAAAGCTCTTGCTGGCTCCCTTTCCCGGTAAAGTGCAACTTGTTCTCTTTATTCTCAGCCCAGCATGGAGTTCTGCTATGAACCACACACAACACACTCTGATATCAAGAATCACCCTTCATTGGACCCACTCAGCTTCTCAGCTCTCTAGTTTTGACTCGTGTAGCTAAAACAAACCCCATGTGGTGGGCCACCCGCTGGCACCCAGAGGCATGTGTGTGAAGGTAACAGGTCTCAGGGCTCTGACCAAGCTGAGAATATTTTTTTACAGGTCATTTATACAGCCAGAAAATGTCTGGGTCATATCAGTGAGGAAACTCCAGAGAAGCAGCGTTAGGTTTCTGCTATAAGGTTACACTGAAGAAACAAATAGGCAAATAACAAGGAAGTCAGAAACCAGGAATCCTGGGGACCCGTCAGGAAGGTACAAAATGACCTAAAGCAGTTTGGGCCAAAGACGATGAACGCCATCTCCCTGAGGACAGAGATTTTGTTTCTTTTGTTCCGTGCTATGATCCTGCGCTTGGAAAACCCTCCAGTATTCATTGAATGAAGAAATGGATGAATCATCAGGATGTAGTGGTCCTCTTTCATAAGGTGCTGGCTAACGGCATGGCAAGACTGGGAGAAGCATAGGCCTCAAAATGCAAAGAATTTGAAGAACTAGACACTAATCCCCCAAGGATCAACCCTAAATATTCCTCTAGCCTGTACCATGAGCTGCGGGCTTGCTGCTCCGGTTCCGTGGTTTGGGGTCCCTCCCTGCTGTTTGAGCCCCTGTACTTCCCCCCATCCAAGCACTTATTACCCTGCAGTGTATTCTTCCTCTTTTCTATCTTCCCTACGGAACAGGACACACCACCCGGCACATAATAAAAACTCACGAATGTTGTTAAGTGACCCTGCCCTGAGGATTTACCCACAGAGATGAATGGGCAAAAAAAAGAGAATAATACAATTTGCTGTTTTGGGCCTTATTTCTCCTAGAAATCATGGCAAGACTGGGGTTTCTGCTTTTACCTAAAGGTAACAGGATAAATTGAGAACCAACAGGACAATATTCAAGACGGTTTGACTTTCTAGAGTGACCAAGATGGCAAGGGTGCTTAAAACTGAATTTAAAAACTTAAAATAATAACAAGGATAATAATGACTGACATAAAGAGAGGAGGTGGGGTTATTAATCAATGAGGAGCTGGACCTGAATCGGCAGAGTAATGTGTCCACCACGAGAGCTGACGTGACCCTCAGGTGCACAGACACACGTGCACCCAGAAGAAGGGAAAAACAGCCCTGTCCCTCTCTGCACTAGTCAGGCCACACCTTGAGTGTGAGAGGTGGCTGCACTCAGCTCTGGACCCTACACCGTAAGAAGAGAATAGAAAACTCAGATGTGTTCAGTTGAAAGCATCCATGAGATAAGTGGACTCAAACTCACGGCACGAGAGGACCTGTCAAAGAAACCAACTGGCTTGGAGGTGACTGGCAGTGACATAAGAGCTGTGATCAATATCAAAAGGCCTGTTAGACTAGAAACTGAGGCTCAAGGATGTTCAGTTCCTGGATCCAAATCACAATGACTTGGTGGTAGAGCTGAGAATCAAACTCTAGTCTTACCATTCTAAATCCCAAAATCATTATGCTTGAAATGGACAGGACTTGATGTCTTAGAAAAAGCCCTTTGGGTCTCAAGTCCCCATCAATATGAGGATGAAGCTACATCACTTCCGCCAGTGGTGCTTGGCAGCTTTCGGCATTGTACATACATTAAGCAGGGGAAGGGAACTCGGAATGCCCTTAGCAACTTGGGTAAACTTTGTCACAGGGCCAGCAAGCTGACACCTACTTACAGTGACATATATGTACTTTAGCCATCCTAGTCTGAAATATGCAATAATGGAGATTGGATCATAGTGACAGTTCTCAAAGTCTGATCAGGGTGATGGCTGGAACCTCTGTATTCATTCAACAAATATTTTTGAGCACCTCCTCAAACCAAGCACCATGTGCAGTGCCGGGTACACAGTGGCTAACAAAATAGTAATGTAGTGGAAGAGACAAGCATTAATCAATAAACTACAAATAAACTGTATATAATGAACAACCGTGATAAATATAATGAAGGCAAGTAACTGGATTTTATAAGAGAAAATAACAGGATGGCGGGGGTTATTAAACAGTGTAAGCTCTACGTTACCCCACCCACACCCCCCACACCCCCGTGTTGTTCTCTCTGGGAAAAGCTGTGTTTTAGAACCAGGCTTGCCCTAAGGCCAAAATTGAGGACTTGCAAGTTCAGGCATACCTCCAGAGAACACTCTGGAGCTTCAATGAAAAAGTCCATCGTAGGTCAAACAGAGAGGGAGACGAGCATTGCCATAAAGGAGAGACACTACCTGAGAATGTGTTACCACCTGGGAATAAGAAATACAAGAGGAACCCTCTTAGCTCTGCTAAGTTATTGAAAGGTAAAAGGAAGCAGGAAGTAGGCAGGAAGAGATACAGCACATGAGCAGTAAGTAATCTTCAACACATGACACCACCCACTAGTCACGGTAGTAGCAGAAATGACATGTGTCCACACAAACACTTGTACGTGGATGTTCACAGAAGCTTCATTCATAATGTCCCAGCACTGGAAACAACCATAATGTTCATCAACAGGTGAATGGATAAAGAAATTGTGGTATATTTGTGAAATGGAATAGTAGTCAACAGTAAGAAGGAATGCGCTACTGATATCCACAAGGATACCGATGAATCTCACAGACATTATGTAAAGTGAAAGAAACGAGACACAAAAGAAGAACCCACATTATATAATGCCATTCACATGAAACACTAGCCACACAACTAATCGGCAGTGATATAAGTCAAGTCAGCATCTTCCTGGCGTGGGGGACAGGGAGGGGAGACAGGAGGCAGAGATTAACTGAAAAGAGAGAGACATTAAGAGAACCGTCGGAGGAGATGGAAAAGTTCTGTCTTCACTGGGGTGGGGGTTTCACGGGTCAGTAGCCTGCACACTAGAATGCATAAATTTTATTGGATGCAAATTACGCCTCAATGAAGTTGATTTTTTTTTAATTTCCTCATTCTTTCAGTCCAGTGCAATATTCTTTCAGAAAACGAAACAAGTTCCTTAGAGGGAAGGAGGCCGACAAAAATTATAGTGCTATATCTGAAATCACTCCACCGTCCTGGCATTTAATTAATGGGGGGTGAATGCCAACCCTCACCAGTGTCCAGTCCGCTGCCTGAGACACTGAGGACATCCTCTTCTCCCCCGACAGGTAGCAGCTGGCCTCAGCACCTATGGTGACCGTTTCTTTCAGGAGGCCTACCAACCTGTTATTCATGTAGAAAAGGCAAAGCTATGAGCACAGTAAAAATATTGCCACATTGCCAGGCCAGAACACCCCAGGTGATCACTGAGACTAGAGGACCCCTTGAGGGAAACTGCATTATAAGGCCAAGGCCTCTGCCTGTGAAACCCTTTGCTTTAATTACATAGCAAATGTCGTGGAGGACACTGTTCACTACTTCATCCTGTCCCCAGTACAGAGAGACACGAGAGAAATTCTTCTCTGGTCTCAGTCCCAGGATTAACTGTGCTAAGTTGTTTGTCACTTACGAATACTAATGCGTACTAATATGATTCCTCTTTTGGAATCACCTGCTCAGAAGTTAAATATGTGCCCCACATCTAGAAAGCGTGCAAAAATTCAAGGCACACATTTTAGCCATTAACCTAACCCAGGTTTCACATTTATTTCCCTGTCATTATTTTCCTTTTGCTTTAATTTCCTCAATTACACTTTTTAATCAACTTTATCTTCTAGAGCAGTTTTAGGTTCACAGCAAAACTAAGCAGAAAGTAGAGGATGCCTATACACTCCCTGCCCCGGCTCATGCACAATCTCCCCCATTATAAGCATCACTCACCAGACTGCTACTGTTATCATCTATGAACCTACATTGACACCAGTTGACCTCAGCATCACCCAAAATCCACAGTTTTACCTTAGGGTTCACTCTTAGTGTCGTATATTGTACGAGTGTGGATAAATGTGTAATGCCATATATCCACCATTATAGTATCATACAGAAGAGTTTCAGTGACCTGTGCTCCACTTGTGTTCCATCTTTTAATCCCTTCCCCCAGTCCCAGCCCTTAGTAACCACTGATATTTTTACTGTGCTCATAGTTTTGCCTTTTCCAGAATGTCATGTGGTTGGAGTCATACAGTATGTAGCCTTTCTGGTTGGCTTCTTTCACTTAGTAATAGGCATTTAAGGCCTTTTCATGGCCTGATAGCGCATTTCTTTTTAGCACTGAATAATATTTCATTGCCTGGGTGTACCACAGTTTATCCGTTCACCTACTGAAGGATATCTTGGTTGCTTCCAAGTTTTGGAAATTATGAATAAAGCTGCTATCTGTGTGCAGGTTTTTTGTGGACATGAGGTTTCAACTCCTTTGGGTAAACACCAAGGAGTGCAATTGCTGGACTGTATGGTAAGAGACTATTTAGTTTTGTAAGAAATCTCCAAACTGTCTTCTAAAAGGACTGTACCATTTGGCATTCCCACCAGCAATAAACGAGAGTTCCTGTTGCTCTACGTCTTATCCAGCTTTTGATGTTGTCAGTCGTTTGGATTTTAGCCATTCTAATGGGTGTGTAGTGGTATCACATCGTTGTTTTAATTTGCATTTCCCTAATGACATGTGATGCTGAGCATCTTTTCATACAGTGCTTGCCGTCTGTGTAGCTTCTCTGGTGAGGTGTCTGTTCAGATCGCTTGCCCATTTTTTAATTGGGTTGTTTTAGTTTTAAGAGTTCTTTGTATATTTTTGGCTAACAGTCTTTTAATGATATGTCTTTTGCATATATTTTCTCCCAATCTGTGGCTTGTCTCCTCATTCTCAATTACTTTATATAAATCTTTTTGTAGAGTATATTTTTAAAAGTCACCCTGATCCTTTTGGGGACAAATTAGTATATTGATAGTTTTTACACAGATTTTAAATATGAATAGAATAGTGAAGGTTGTACCGGGGCGATTTTTTCTTTCTCTTGTTGTCTATCTTTTGCTGCTTTGTTTTGGCTCACTTACTGACTGCAAAGGCTTCAACAAATCCCTTCCTCTTTCAGGGCCTCAGTTTCCTCTTCTGCAGGATGAAAGAGCTGAATTAGACGATGCCTGGGGTTCCTTAACTATCTCACACTATACACCCTGATGGCACAGCCAGTGGAGGGCAGAACTCCAACTCATGCCATAGCAACAGAGAGGCCCATACCCTAAGCAATCTGAAAAATGGATTTAACATGCTGACATAAGGTGAGATGCCTAGTGACTCTCTCCAATCTTCACTAACATCTCTTTGAAGAGATACACCAAAATTGGGTATTATTTGATATACTACTTGGAGAAGGATCTGGGATAGAAATCTCTCCAGTGCTGAACTCTTGACTGATAAAGTGGAAGAAACACCAATACTCTGGGTTAAAAATGAATGTAGGGGAGATTGGAAAAATAGAAGTGAAAATGCTTTATAAATCTAAACCTGGAAATGCTTTGGGAAAAAAGCAAATGAATAAGAAGGGGCATTTCAAGCCCATGGAATCCTAGCACCTCTTGGTGCTCTCGTAGCCATTAGCACCACTTCAATGATGGTAGAGTCCTTGGAACCTCAAACTTTTTCCTATGATTCCCATCCCTTACCATTACTAAACTAATAGTTTTGGGTTTCTTTTTTTTTTTTTTTTTTTTTTTACAGATGAAGAAACTGAGGTTTAGAGAGATTAAATGATCCACCTAAGACTACACAAGAAGTGACAGAAAGGAGCTGAAGTTCCAAGTCTTCCACCTTCAGGTCCAGGATTCTTTCCACCCCACATTCCGACCCTGCTGTGATTGGCTCAATTTCATCACTTTCCTGGGCAAATCTCTCCCTTCCTATGTCCATTGCCATTCTTCCTCTTCAGTCCCAGCTGCTGACCAATTTTATAGGGCTTTATGGACACATTTCAGATGATTCTAAGCCAGGAGAGATGATTAATATCACAGATGTTGGGTGAAGAACTGAAAACAACCCTAACAGGTTGGAATGCAGAGCAGAAACCAATATGATGAAATTTTACAGGTTTAATATAAAAACTTGAACAAGGTATGCCTCGACGCAGCTGAGTGCTGCTTTGTGTCTCCACATTTCATGCTGGTTCCCTGCCTAGAATGCCTTCCACCCTAGCCTACCTACCCAGAATCTGCTCTTCATCCTGCAAATCCCACCTGAATTATCTTCTCCTCTTGGAAGCCTTACCTGGGACATCCAGGCAGAATTGTCAAATCTTTCTTTGGTGTCACAACTATACCTAGAACACTTTTATTGATGCATTGACCTCAGAGTACTGTGTAATTGTGTGTATATGTCTGTTTCCTCTCTGGAAGCCAAAAGTCAATCGAATCATCGCAAGAATCCTGTGCACATCGTCATTATTTGTTTACATGTCTGCAAACTCCTGGAGAGCAGGATCTGGGTCTCATTCATGCCGTATCCCCAGCCAGCACCAGACCAAAGCATATAAACTTTGATGCCAGCCAGTATGCTAGTGAACAAGACAGACAAAGGTCCTATCCCTGCAGTCTTATATTGTGGTAGAGGGAAGTCGATAACACACAACAAGTCAAAGCAAAAGAACAGGAACATTTCAGATAGTGGCAAGTGCTATGAAAAAATAAACAGGATTATTAGAAAGGGACCAACTGAGGGCTATCTTAGTCAGGTCAAGACAGGGCTTTGAAATTTGAGCTAAGGCTTGAATGATGCATAGGAACGAGCCGTGGGAAGATCTGGGGAAAGACCATTGCGGTCAGAAGAGCAGCGGGGTCAAATAAATCACTGAGCCATGAAGAAGCAGAGCACATTCAAGGGGCAGAATCAAGCTATGTATTAGGTTTAGAATCATACTTCAATCTCCCATGGGGGCAGGAGTAAAGGACTAGCATTAGAAGGGCATGACTAATATGTCTTGAATGCCTTCCAAATCCCTGGAACTCTACATACGTGATCTCATATCATCCACACAACCAGAGAGTAGACTATCCCCATTCTACAGGCAAGGAAACTGAGGCCCAGAGCTAGAAGGTATGGCAGAATCCAGATCTGGCTGACCCCTGCCCTGGCTTTTCCCATCACACCACCCTGTCACCCTGCACCAGCTGCCTCCTGATATGGTAGAAAAAAATGAAAGAAGAGACAACTCAGGTTTATGCCGGGTAAAAAGCAGTCAGTACCACAGAGGTGTGCAGACCAAAAGCTGTCTGCTTTTGGTATTTCAGGACATGAATGAGCAAAGCCCATCTCTCCTGCCCCTGCCCCTCTGTCACTGCCGCGGCATACCACCGGCACCCAGACAAGTCCTTCAAATACATTTTCTGAGTGTTGTGGTAAAGCTTCAGTTTGAAAAGAAACCTGGCTGTGAGAGCTGAGCTGCAGATAACTCCCTGAGCTCTCTCCCCCTAATTATGGTGCACGCAGACAGCCAGAGAAACAAAGGCTTGGGCCTTCTGTTGATTCAATGTCGTCTCATCTGATGTCTAGGTATTTATTTTAATTCAGGACTTGGTTCCTTTAAAGGAAAAATCAAAGAGTCCCTGAAGAGATTCTCCTGCTAAGATTTCAATCTCCATTTCCTCCAAAATGGATGTCAAAGGCAAAAACCCCGGGGTCCTTGTGACAGTCCACTTCGGGTTTCTAATTTTGACAAGGAAACCATAATCTGGTGGTCTAAGCCCTGACAAAGAATGCAAGGAGAAAAAAATGAAAATCAAATTGAGGAATCGATCAAAAAACAAAAATGAGGCCTGAGCACAATGACATTCAGAGAAATAAAATCTCCTGAGGTTCTCAGCTAATAAGAGCAGCTGGTGAAGACCACCAAAGACAAGAGAGTGAGAAAGGGCTTCCAGTGAGAGAAAGCAGAGTGGCTTCTGAGGGACAATGGGGAAGAAATTAGCATTCCAATGAGCCAGCACAAAGGGACCCTGGCCAAGCCTGGGAAGGAGGCCCCTCTCGTCCTGGACCCTTCTTAAGGTCCATTTGTATCTCTCTGCAGCCTCCCCGCAAAATAGGCTGGCTTCCTACATGTTATCTTCTTGTGTATTTTTTAATAGAAGTGTGTTTGGGGGCTTCATTTAGCTAAAAATAAATCGCTCCTCTGCTTGGTATTTGGGCAGAACATGGCCCAGACATCCAAACACACACTTGTTGTCAGAACTTTGCTGTCTCCATTTCCCATTCTTTTAATAAAAGTTTGGATTCCACTGAGCGTTCTTCCACTTGTAAGCTCCAAACATTTCAAACAGCACAAAAGATAGGACGAGATGAAAGGAAAAGTACCCACAAATAGACAGCTAGACAACTAGTTAGCAGCTGTCTGCTTTTCTTCAGGGGTTTTTAAAATTTTTTTTTCTGCAGGGGGGAGAAAGTGTATTTTTCATTCTTGAAGGAGGCTGACGACAGTCTCTCTCTCTCTCTCTCTCTCTCTCTCTCTCTCTCTCTCTCTCTCGCATTGGCCCTTTTCCAAGCCTGTTTAGTGTTAGAAGGAGAAAAACACTTACCATGCCATATGTAACCCTGACCTTTAGAACGCATTGTCCTTCTGGGGCAACGTGTGGAGAGCTGCAGCGTTTAAGTGGAATTGCTCATTCTCCATCTTTTATAGTCCAGTGTTTGCAATTTAATGAGGTTTTGGTGTTCCATCAAGTAAGGGCATTTCTTTAACAAAAGGAACCCCCGAAGGCTGGGTTTTGATTTAAAGACCTGCCCTGGCTTCGTGGAGCTGCTTTCAATCTATTTCGGACCCAGATCAAGTGAGGTTTAATTTGAACTTACTCCTCTTCCCCGCTGACAGTCCTGGCAAGGGCCTGATTCTTTAATTCCTGATTTTAATTGCAGCTGCACTGCAAGCGTCTGCCCTCTTTTGTCTCCCCTCGTTGCCTGAGCACACCTTAACTCGCGAGATGAGGGTTCGGCGGCATGAGGACACACATTTGGAGCGCAGCTGAGGACACCTCCTCCCTCGGGGCTGGTCCAGACCCATCCTCAGCACTGCAGGTGATGCTGCAGGAGGGGAAGACAGTCAACGAGAGCTTCTCTGCCAGAGTTCCTTCAGGGCTGGAAAGGCGCACCTTTGCTCACACCTCGCTCTGCAACACTGCACTGGCATCCCCTCCTGCCTGGCAAACACTGCCACGGGGCCCTGTCACTCACCTGGCCGGACCAGATTCATCCCCTACCCCTCATTCTCATGAGCGGCAATGTCATCCTTGTCTAGGAAGGGTTGTCGGCCCAGAGGGTCTGTCGACTACCTCTCAAATGTATCCACACCCTCTTTCCCAGCCTCTGATGGTGCCTGGGTGTAGGCCTTCTTCATTCCTAACTGATGTTACAGCCTGAAGTCTCATTTCCCTCTAATTCCTCCTCCATGCTGCAGCACGAAAGTGTGTTGGGTTTTATTATTATTATTATTACTATTCTGATCACCTTCATCACCATCCCCCAGTGATTCTCACCTGCCTCAGCATAAAGTCCCGAGCTGGTCTGGGCTCTAGGGCCCCTCACCATCTCATCTCTGCCCACCTCCACAGCCTCTTCTCCCATCACTCACCCCCAAGCTCAACACCAGTCACATCACCTACCAACTCTCAGGTGTCCATGACTTTCTTCAAGCTGACCTCTCCGCCCAGTGTCCTTGCCCCACCCCAACCTGGCCAGCATCTCTGCCCACTACGTGAAAGCTTTCCCTGACCCTGGTTTTGGTTAAGGGCCGCCTCTCTCCTGCCCCACAGCACTGCTGTCGGCCACTCGCTGGCACTAAGACTCGTTCCCCCTTCCTCAACCTTCTGCATCCTAGCCAGACAGGAAACAACTCACTTACCTCTCTCCCCTCAGCCTAGCCCAGGACAAGCCATCAATAAATAAAAACTGATGGGTGGATTAACTAATTCATTAAACATCTAAGAAACAAGTCAGAGGATTCTGCAGTCCTGGCAGCCATGGTAGGAAAAGAGGCCAAGAGGTCTTTCATGAAATCTCCCCTAGGTCAGCTTGTCTGTCTAAGGCTGACTTTCCATAGGATGGAGGGATGGCATGTAAGACACTGGGTGGGGAAAACATCTTGTCCCAGCCCTGTAGGTACCTCCTGGGCAGAGATACCTCAGTGCCACGGTTAGCCCTTCATATCCTGGAGCGGCAGCCTGAGGGTGCAGAACAAGACATGGACTGCAGTGCAAAGGTGTGGATCCTCTGCCACTTACTTGCTTTGGACTCTGCAGAAGTCACATGACCTATCTACGCCTCCATCTGTTAATTAGGATAATACCACCCATCCTGCCTGTTTCATAATCTGGGCATGAGGATAACATCACATGTAAGAGCACTCTGCCAACCAAGGGCGACAAGCTATCGTCCTTATTTGACTTTTTCAAGGGTCTACCGTCTGGTCAGCTCAGCAATTGCGCCTAAATTCTTTAAAAGTCTAACCCCTAGAAATGTTCTCCCATTAAAATCTTGAACATATATTTACAAGCAAGTAGGATATAAGACACACCTATGTGGTACAAAATAATATTTTGGAGGAGCAATCAGTGTGTTTTTCCTTCATGACTGATTTTCTTCACTGCTCCTCCAAGGACGTCTGCGTCCTCATATGTGAGTCGCCTAATACTTGGAGGTAAGGGGGACACCAAGGAACCAGAAAACCAAGAGGGCATATTCTTAGATAATGAGTTCAACACCACTGGTCCAGGTGTAAGATGGAAAGACCTAGAGCATACTCTCAGAGTGGGTTCTTCTTTCCACTAGACTGGACTAAAGACTCGGGTTGAGAGAGGAAAAGAGGGGGGGACCCCATGGACAGAAACAGAGTGAGATGGAATGACCCCTGGCATCTGCCTGAGCAGGTGCCATCCATCACCATGGTCAACCTGGGAGCTGAGTCGAAACCGGGCTCCCTCACTGTCATCTGCTCATGACAACCGATCAATAGCAACCCTCACTTCACCCAGGAGAGGAGGTGTTCATCTCATCTCTGTCGCAAGAGGTTGCCCAGTTCCTCATCCAACCCACTCCATGTCAAAAACGGTCCAGGGCACTTGAAGGGCCCCCTCTACACACAAACACACACACCACACACACAACACACACCTGCACTAAGTAGAAAATAGTGCCCTGCAGACACAGGTGTTGGGATTGGGGGTGGGGGGTATCCCCACACTTGTCCAAGGTGAGACTAGATGGAACCAGCATAAGGTCTCCCACCAAGCTAGCACTGGGACACGCACACACACGCACACACACGCACACACACACAACTCCATCTGCTCCCCTTACATGTGTATAAAGTACCCCTTAGACCTCACATAGAGCTTCAGAAACCAAACAGGTAAGTCAAAGGCAAACTTTCAGGGAGAAAAAAACTCAGCCTCTTAACAAATACAATAGAATATTTACTCTGAAGAGTTGACTTAGAATAATATCAAGGTCTCACCTAAAGTAGTTACTATAATAAAATTTCTCTCTGTGTGCATCATCCTTACTCATCAAGTGTCTGGCGCATTTTGCTCATATCAAGGAGCGCTCCTGGAGCCAGATGATGCCGGGTACAGAAGGGTTAAACACTGACACCCACTGAGTTGATAGGGGAGGGAGGGATGTTGGATGGTGTTACACAGTCTCTGAGCATCCGTGTTTCTGCCCAAGAAGGGATCTGTTTTTTATTTATTCATACTCCGATCTTTCTGGCAAGAAGCAAGCAGGATTAAACCCCTCTGCCATCTCTGTAGCAAGGGCTGAGCACAGTAATGGCTGACCGAAGCCTGAAGCATCAAGATGAGGAAAAGGCAGAGGGGGCAGAATCCTGCAAATAAATGAACAGCCCAAGCCCTAAGGGAGTAGCGAAAAAGTGGGCTCACAGCCACGCATGTTGGAGAATACAGACGTCACTCGTTCATTTGACCATACATTTTTAGGTACCCTTATGCTCCGGGTATACTGCACTGTGGGAACGGAAGTCACACCATCAACAGAGCTGCTGCCCTCGTGGAGGTTACTATCAACTACAAGAGAAACAATCACCGAGGCAATAACAATACTGTGGAAGGGAAGAGCTATGGTAGGGAAAGAAGGCTTCCCTGGAGGGTCCCTGTCATGGAAATACCCTGGAGAGGGACAGGAAAGGTACTGTCAGAAGTAACTTTTAAGCTGAGGCCTAAAGGATGAGTAAGAGTTTTCCAGGCAAAGAGGAGGTGATGAGTGAATCAAGCAGTTGGAACGATCAGAGTTCTGACGCTACAGGACCAAGAGAAAAAGCAAACCCACGGATATATTTTGTGCGGCCCCCAGTTTTGCGGATTTGACCTTGTTGCTGTTATTGCTGTTGCTGTTCATTACTGGCCAACAATGAAGGTTTCACATGAGCATTCAGATTTCTGATTTCTCTTGAAATTCCCTCATAGTGAAGATCGGCTGGAATTGAGTAGTCACTGGCCCCTTTAAACAGGGCCCGATTTGCCCCAGTGCCCACCACTCCTTCTTGTGCCCCTAGCAATGAGGCTTAGGTCAGTCGCCATTCATCGTGGAGCTTGTGATGTTGTCTTTCTAATAGGAGAGTTCAAGAAAAAGCAAAATGTTTCTTACATCCGTGTTTCTACCAAAATGGACAAGATCGGATAGAGCAAGGAAACCGTGTATCACCCCGCTCTCTGCCCTCAGTAGTATGGTTGGCCCAGCCCGGTTCACATTTGAATATTGAGACCCCGGTCTAGGTCTACATGAGGGTAGGAACCATGTCTTCTTCACCTCTGTGGATTCGGTACCACGCACAGTGCCTGGCACTTAGTAGAGGAGAAATAAATGTTTTTTGAATGAATTAAAAATGTGTACAATGGCTACAATGCAAGAAAGAGCGTATGTTTTTTCAGGGAGTTGGGGGGAAAAGATCAGGATGAATGTAAAGGAGGAGCCTGACAGAGGGTGGAGAGGTGGGCAGAGGCCGTCACAGGAAGGTCTGACCAGAACTTTCTAGAGTTTAGTCTTTATCCTAAGGGCAACGGGAACTTTGTGAAGAATTGTAAGCAGAGGAGTGAACTTGACTAGCGTGGTAGTAGGAAAGATCTCTCAGCAGCATCGCAAAAGATGGGTCAGAAGAGAGTCTGGTCTAAGGAGACATCACAATGGCCAAGGTGATCAACGATGAAGGCCTGAACGAACAGTGATGGGGGGATAGTGGTAAAGAGTTTTTAGGTGACAGAATCACCGGGATTGGGTAACAGTTTGAGGGTAGAGAGAGGAGGGAAAGGGTCTGACTTAGGTCTTGGGGGTGGAACCATCCAGTACTGGAAACAAACAGGGCTCCCACGAATCCACTGAATCAGAATTAGTCCATATTCCCTGGTCTCTTCTTTTATTTTTCAATCTCTTGCCTTTCTAGAGGTTCAGCTACTGTCTCAGTGAGGCCTTGCCGGATAAAATACAGAACGCCCAGTTAAACTTGAATTTCAGAAAAACAATAATTTCTTTTTTTTAATCTAAGTATGTCCCATGAAACATCTGGGCATCCTGTATTTTTTTTTTTTTTTTTCTTTTGCGGTACGCGGGCCCCTCACCGCCGTGGCCTCTCCCCCCGCGGAGCACAGGCTCCGGACGCGCAGGCTCAGCGGCCATGGCTCACGGGCCCAGCCGCTCCGCGGCATGTGGGCATGTGGGATCTTCCCGGACCGGGGCACGAACCCGCGTCCCCTGCATCGGCAGGCGGACTCTCAACCACTGCGCAACCAGGGAAGCCCCATCCTGTATTTTTATTTGCTAAATCTAATGACCCTAGTTTCAGCCCACATGTTCACCCAGGGATCCCCGCTGTGACCCTCCCCATGGCCCAGAGTGGGAATTTGAGGAAGCGTTATTTCCCTGCAGGGCAGGAGTCTGCAAATGCTGTTCTAGATTGCTCCTCTCTTGGCAAATAAATGGGGTCGTTTTTCTGTAATGTACTCCTGTGGCTCATCAAGTTTCGGCATAAAGAAATTACCACCATCCTCCACCAGAGTCGTATCTGAAAGAACCCAGGGATTAGCCATAAAGCAAAGCTAATGAAACAAGATCACAGACACAAAGAGGGGCAGGAGAAGAGAAAGGGCAAATATGAGAAGAGGAAGAGGGGCAGGACAAAGGAAACCACCTCTATCATGGTTCAGACCCGAGACTCCAAGTCCTCGAGGAGTCTTACCACGTACACACATGGGCGATGGAATTACTATTTTATTCCTCAATATTCATAGTTTTCCCAATTTTCAAAAGTGCTACATTGACTATGTGCTACTTTTGAATCAGATTTTTAAAACTCAGTGAACGTCATTTTTAAATGGAAAAGTAGACAGGCTATGTGAAATTTTTGCCATGAAAGTTTTAGGATTTATCCTCAGACCTTTGATAGCAGTTAGCGCCCTTTGAGTTCATGGGGCGGATGCATTTGTAGCAAAATCGGTGGAAGAGACAAGGCTGTCTGATGACTGCATAAACGGTCATAAGCCAGAAGGAGTGCCGCTTACTGATGAAGAAGCTACTGGTCCAAAAATGTCTAAAATGTTAGAAGAACCCTATCCACATGCCATATCTTTTTAGCAGAACCTTTACAATCTGATGCCATTGTGCACCCAAAGTGTCGACCCAGAAAGGAAAAAGATAAAATGATATGTTTTCTTTGGTACAATGCCAATTTGCATATTTTTTTAACCCACACGTGAATTCCACTTGGTGCAAACTCTTCTCCCTAGGCGGGAGGGGGAAAGAGGTAATCATGACAAATTATCCTTTTTCCAAGTTATCATCATCTTGCTCTGTCTCTGTCAAATTGTTCCTCCAACACAGCAGCCTGCAAGCCCGGCTCACCCTCCCCCCTCGCATGCTATTTATACCTTTTGGATCAAACCAGCACTTTTGCATATCTCAGCCATTTCAGGGGCTGAGATGAACTGCACTGCTTTCAGTCTTTTCCATCAGAGTTGCTCGTGGTCACGTCCCTGAATATCTTTAAGGACAATGCATTCCACAATCACTTCAATCTAAATCTGTCCATAATTATGATAGAAGGGGATAGGCTAAGTTTCACCCAGGAAGGAAGGGTTCATTTTTCAAGCCCACGTGTTGCTTCCACAGTATCTATCTGTAAGCAGTAACACAACCTTGACCTGCAATCCTGCAAAGAGGTGGGAGTGAGCTTCTTTTTTTTTTCAATTCTCCCAAGGAAACGAATCCGTTTCTCCAAAGAAAAGACAGTCCTTTTTCTTCTTAAGCCATTTTCTTTCACAGCTGTTTGTTAGGTCTTGGTTTCTTTTGTTCCAGTGGGGACTCATGGAAAAGAAACACAGTATCCAAGGTGGTGGAGGACTAAGGAGAGGGGTAAAGGACTGGAAGAAAAGCAAAGGGAAGAGTGTTGCAAAGAAGAGAGAGAGGAGATGGATGGGAAGTAGGAAGTTAAAGAGATGATGATGCTTTGTCTTGGAAGAATCAGCTCAGCAGGACATTGCAGCTGGTTCTTCCCAACTATTTTTTTCTGGATGCAAAGTAAGCGGGGCGCCTGCAGAATTTTTAAGCCTCCCCATGATGGCTGACAAGCTTCCCTTAGCACAGTCTCCTTTCTTACACTGAGACTCCCCCCTTTCTTTAGTCAGCATCCCAGGAGTTTATGTCCAAAGTATTTAAAATTATGAGATGTGGTTATATTCAAAACAAATTCAGGAGGCTTAAACATGAAAACAATACTTTTGTAAAACTTAGAGTAAAGGATGAGGAATTGAAGGAGAGGAGAAAAAAATTTTAAGTCCACTTTTTCCAACCCACTAGGAGTCCACACATTTGGAAAATTCAAGGAAGCTTATGGTGTTTACTGGAAGCTTGTTGGACACTAGACAGTAAATTAGGCTGTGTTTCACCCATCTTCCCACTCAGGTTTAGGAAAATCTATAGGAAGGAGCTTCACGCTGGCCAGAGTTTCCCTTAACCCTCAAACAAGGAATGCAGTGAGTAGACAGCCTGGACCTCCATGACCTCAAAGGAAAAATTAGCTTTTCCACTTAATTTCTACCTGATGTGGGAGAGCGAAAAGAATACAAGATGTGGAATCAGGGGACCTGGATCAAGTCCTGGCCATTTAGGGATATGGATTAAGTCTCAGTTTTCTTGCCCTTAAAATCAGAATAATAACTAAAAATCTATAAGCATTATTAAGTGGATGGATTTACATATGGATGTAAAACATACCAGGTAAATGGGAAAGCTCTCGGTGTGTTGGTTATGGCCACCTTGTGTCCTGGCTCAAGGGGAGGGTCAGCCCCCATATCATCCTCATTGTTTGACTGTGGCATTTGCTTCCAAAAAAATCAACCTCAGGATTTCAGGGTTCTCCTTGCATGGCCCTGTAATCAACCTTTCTCTGCTCAAAAAAAAAAAAAAGAAAAGAAACACTGCCTCAGAGATTTCTGTTTACCCTCTGAGTGTATTCAAGCTCTTTAAAAGGGCAAAGTGAAAGTTAAAGAGATGACTCTTCCCTCCATGATTAAAATATGTCTCTAGACCAAAACACTCACATCTAAAACGAAATCTGTAGTGTCTCCTGCAGGTTTCTTCCAATGGGAACATGGTGGTTTAAGGAGCAGAAAGGAAAACAGGACAGAAACAAATTAACGTCCCCAATAATAAGAGAAAACTTATGAACCCTTTTCCACGTTAGGAAGTAACTCACTTAACCCTCACTCTAGTCCTATGAGGTATGTACCATTAAAACCCCACTGTACAGATGAGGAAATTGAGGCCCAAGGCATGTGAACGACATACGCCCAGAGTCTCATAGCTAGTAAATGACAGTGTGGCGGAATTCTGGTTAATTTGAGCATGCAGTCTAGAATCAGTGGGGGTAGAGTGTTGGCAATGCAGGTGACAGACACGTCGTTCAGTGTTTCTACTTTGCCTTCAGGATAAAGTTCAAGCCCTTTAGCAATACCCATGAGGCCCTCCATGGGCTGGCCTTGGACGACCCCGCCGCCTTCATATCCATCCTGCCATGTCCTCACATACTCCAGCCATACTCACCTCTCTGCAGCTCCTTTAGGTGTCATGCCTTGCTCTTCACTCTTTCCTTTTTTGTTTTCACTGGAGTGTAGTTGCTTTACAATATTGTGTTAGTTTCTTGCTGGACAGCAAAGTGAATCAGCTATAAATATACATATATCCCCTCTTTTTTAGACCTCCTTCTCACTGTCACCACAGAGCGTTGAATAGAGTTCCCTGGGCTATACAGCAGGCTCTCATTAGTTATCTATTTTATACATAGTAGTGTATATATGTCAATCCCTATCTCCCAATTCACTCCCTTCCCCCCTTGGTGTCCATAAGTTTTTCCTCTACATCTGTGTCTCTATTTCTGCTTTGCAAATAAGTTCATCCGTACCATTTTTCTAGATTCCACATATAAGCGATATTTTACAATATTTGTTTTTCTCTTTCTTACTTCACTCTGTATGACAGTCTCTAGGTCCATCCATGTCTCTGCAGATGGCACTATTTCATTTCTTTTTATGGCTGAGTAATATTCCGTTGTATATATGTACCACATCTTCTTTATCCATTCCTCTGTTGACAGACATTTAGGTTGCTTCCATCCTGGCTATTATAACTTTTCACTCTTTCTTAATCCACATATATACTTTCCATAACCACTCCTTGTCTACACACTGCAGCTTACGCGTCTGGGAAACCTCAACTCAACCAAACCCAGTTAGTTCCATCTACTCCTCCTTCCCATCCTTCTTGCCCCTCACAGTATGCCTAATGCACATCCACTGTATCCACTGATAAATAAAACACAGGACCAAGTTCCTTGACTGTTTCCACAACTAGACCCTGACTTCCTTGAAGAGAGACAGCATCTTCTAACGGAATATGTCTACAAGGTATTAGTTGCCAATTAATATTGTGGACTGAATGAACGACCAGGAACAGAAAAGAGCAGAAAAAAATAAGCAATAATAATGCTTATACGCCACAGAAGTGGATATCTTCAGCATTTTAAAAACATGTTCACAAATTTTCTTGTTTCACCCTCAGAGGGTTTTATAAAGTCAAATGTTTTGCCATAAAAATACAGATTTTCAAATTATTTTCCCACCCCCAAACGAAAAAAGATCTACATAATTTCTGTGTCAATTTGTACAAACTCCCTACTTTAAAATCTCCATGTTTTCCTTACCTCTCCTTTCTTCCTCTCGTCCACAATAAGCTTCATTTGGGCCACATTTTTACACATTTATAGGTTTCTCTGATGTCCTAGAGAGTTCATATCTTCCACTTAGGGGCCTTTGTTCTTCTTCCCCTTTCTTTCTAATAAAATTCCACAAGCTCTCTTTGTGACAATAACTAGCCACTCTTTTTTCTTTCTGCCTCATAATTAGTCCTCTGGCTCTAAAGCCTTTTGCTATGGGGCATGAAGAAGCCAGGAACTTTCTGTCTTTCACCAGCAGTCTGAAATGCATAATATTCTGATAACTATCTCTTTTGTTCCTATTCTGTTCTTTTCTGCACCCTCTCACAGTTTAGCCTCCTTAGCTTCTATTCACTGATTTTTCAGACGGTTCTCTGAGGATCAGTGGGAACGCCTGAGAAGCCCAGCAGGGGGCACAGAGGGGGCAGCAGGCAGGGCGCCCCCTCCCCCAAGCTCCAAGCGAAACCACTGCATCTGGCACTTACTGGGCTTTGGCTAAACCACCACGTGAAGAAAGGATTCTGAGTCTGAAGCTTCAGGCAGTATGAAAGTCACTGCTCCACCCGCTGGACTGTGTTGGAGACTTCCTCTGCTCTTACTTTTTATAATACAACACTTGCCTCTGTTTTCTTTTTGGGCTCTAGTCTTCTTTTCCTCAGCATTCCCAACATACATGCAGTCCCTAACCTTTGGAGTTGGCCTGGACTCCACCCTTTTTCTCATCCTAAATCACCCAGAATTCTTGGTTCTACCTCAGAAAAGATCCTTACATCTGGCTCCTCTTCAATATTCCCCCTGCCTTGTTTTGGCTTGGAGTTCATCATCTCTCAAGAAAGCTCTTATACCTTACACTCTTCCACTGGGTCTCTCTCCTTCTCTCTCTCTCAAGAATAACCTTCCTGGACTTTCCTGGTGGCGCAGTGCTTAAGAATCTGCCTGCCAAGGCAGGGGACATGGATTCGAGCCCTGGTCCGGGAAGATCCCACATGCCGCCGAGCGACTAAGCCTGTGCGCCACAACTACTGAGCCCGCGGGCCACAACTACTGAAGCCCACGCACCTAAAGCCCATGCTCCAACACAAGAGAAGCCACCGCAATAAGAAGCCTGTGCACCGCTAAGAAGAGCAGCCCCCGCTCGCCGCAACTAGAGAAAGCCCACGCACAGCAACAAAGACCCAACACAGCCAAAAATTTAAAAATAAAAGAATTTATACCAAAAAAAGAATAACCTTCCTAACACACAAGTGTCCCCAAGGTACTCTGTCCCCTGCACCTCCAGTTCCTCACTCCCATGCATGCTATCTCTATCAACCCAAATCAACCCAAATGCAGAGCTGAACCCTCTTCGAGGTCCTTCCAATGACAACCAATGAGCAAGGTCACCTTGACTGAAGTTTTTTAGAGAAGATGGAGGAGGAGACTGACAATTTCCTCCCCATGCAAAGCACGTTAAGAATTCAGATTAAATTCTTGTCTCCTCCATGTCTCTTCTGGACCAGGCCACCCCTAGGGCTTTCTCTCCCTGAACTTTCCCCTGAGCAGTGCCTAATGTCTCTGGCTTCTCCCCCCCTGTAACCACAGATACACCTCTAAACTTCTCATTCCTCCTACAGGTGTAGAGCTTAAGCGTGAGACCCCATGGGACCAGGCAGATCCAACTAGACTCCCAATTCTTCCCCTTGCTCTGTGACCTTAGATAGGTTACTTTATCTCTCAGAGCCTCATTTTTTTTTAACATCTGTGCAATGGGATGACAAGATTCCTCTCAACAAGGTTTATATAAGGATTAGGGATAATCCATGTAGATCATAGAACACATAATAGCCACCTAATACATGGAATTAAAAATAATTTGGTGTTATTGCTGCTCCTGCTACCACATCTCCATCACGTTTGCTCTAAGGAAACAAGTTCCTCATCCATGAATCTTGTTCTATAACTGTGGAGGTTACTCTGCTATAGGTTGTCATTGTTGCCTGACTGAGCCCTAAGAAAAGGTCTTCTCTCCCTGGATGTAACATCAAGATATAGAACCGGCTGTAGCTATTCTCCTGAAAGGTGTGTGGTAGAAGGTGTCCCCTCTGTGACAGGGAAGAGAAGCTAGGAAGGGAGGGAGCCCTCTGGGAGCCTCAAGCTAGTAATATGGAACTGAAAGTTCTAGATTCACAACATCCTACCACCTTTACTTTCGACCACACAAGGTCAGCACAACTAACACCTGCATTATTCAAGGGTCAACTTGCTGTTTCAGCCTAGGTATCCTTGGACATCATCGAAGATGGAGTTCAAGAAGGTGGCACTGCTCTTCAGATTGGTGCCAGGAGAGCTTCAGGCTCTTTGATAACAGCTGAGCCCTCAGCTGTGCTTTAACTAGCATTGCTTTTAGTTGTCTGGGACCAGTTCTCTCTCTATGCCCTTCAGTGACTGCTCCAAACCTCACCACTCACTTCAGGTCCCCCATGTCTTCCCTGTATCCCTCTCCCTTAGATGATCTCACAGAAAATTATTTCACAGACAAAATAGGTGACCCAGCCTGGATTCCCTTATCCCCTGCCCTCTATACCAACAACCATCCTATACCATGTTATCCTGACCTTCTGCCTCCAATATCCAAGGAAGAAATGTTCCTCCTTCTGCTCTAAGCACAGTCCTCTTTATTGTTCTTGTCTTATCCCTTCCCATCAATTGTCCTTTAAATTTGGATGATCCAAATCCTCCCTCTCTACTGAATCCTTCCCCCACCACTGAGAAACGTGAACAAGTGTCTCCTAACCTTAATGTCCTCTCCCATTTCTATACCTTATCTAGTAGCTACTCCCCTCATTTCCCTCTTTTCAAAGCCAAGTACCTAGAAAGTTGTCCACTTTCAGTGTATTTGGACTCCATCATTCACTTCTCAATTCAACCCCCTAAATGCTCTCACCAAGAATACCTGTGAGCTCCACATCATACAACCCAGTGAACACTCTTTAATCTTCACCCCGTGACCCCTCACCTCTTGCCTCAGCACTATCACTAGCTCAATTATCTATTTATTTTACTTTTATAGTAAATTATTAATAATAGTAGGCAACTACAGAGCAGGAATTATAGTTGAAATTTCTCTAGATCTTAAACATATAAATAAACAAGTAATCTATTCTACTCAGACAAGAGTAGGTTTTCTTGTATTCACCTATCGAAGATACCAGATCTGAAATCTGTAAGAGCCATCAAGACTCACCATAACCACTGTCAGAAGGATAGTTTTACAAAGGTTACACTGACATTTGAAATATATCCAAATTGTGTTATTAATTAAAAAAATAGCAATAATAGTATTCACGATGCACTTTAGAGTTTATAAAACACTTGTGTTTTACTCGTGATGATACTGAGTCTCAGAGAAGTTAAGTTATTTGCCTAATGCTCCACAGTCCAATAAGCCAGGGATGCTGAGGTTAGATTTGGGTAAACTAGACTTCCTAGTTTCCCATGGAATTAGTAAGAAAATTTCTGAAACACATATATAAATGCATAGACAAACCAATGCATGTGATAAATAAAACTGAAACCCTCCATGCTACATGGCTCATGAAAATGATTAGTGTCTGTAAGTAAAATCTTCATTGCTTTAGAACGAAAAACCAGAGAAATGTGGCCCGAGTCAAACAGCAGTATCTGAAAACTCACTGAGTCCAACTCTGCAATCAGGAAGTTTACTCCCAGGCAGATGACAAACAAGGTTTCACTCTCCAAAGTCACAGCGGCCAAGTGGACACCGGGAGAACAGGATACACACACACACACACAAACACCCAGGGAAGCCACCCACCAAACCTTCAGGCCCTAATTGTACAAGCACACCAATGAAAGGAAGTGCCTTCTGGAGATATTTCCTGGGATATGCAGCCTGCCTTTTATTTCACCAATACACCGCTGTGTAAAATTACAGCATTCATGATATTCCTAACCCTATGAGTCCAAAAGCCCACAAGAGGGTGGGAACCTCTCAGCTGCCACCTTTCATAAACTGATGAGGTCTACGGTGACAGGGTGGTGTGCTGGAAGCTGCAGCTAAGAGGAACATGCAAAGGAAGACACTTGCTGACTTCCCCTTGATCCATGGGGAGATTTGAGGAGATTTGCACTGGGAATATAGCATCTACTCTGTCACTTTAATCAAGAATCTCACTTTTTGATTTCCTAAACCATTATAGTCACATCCTAACTGGAATCTGAGCCCCTAATCTCAGTTCTCTCCAATCCATCTCTTAAATGATAACCAGAGTGATCTTAGTAAAATGCCAATCTGACTATGTCACACCTCTTCATGTATATTTAAAAAAACAAAAAAACACCTCCAATAAATCACAGCTGCCTTCAGGATAGAGGCTGAATCCCTCAGTGCTGAATCTAAAGTTCCTCATCCTTTGGCCCCATTCTGTGTCTTACCCTCAATCCCACGTTTTGCCATGCCAGGTTAATTTCAGGCCATATTCCCATGGGTACGATATTATCTCATGCCCCATGCTTATATTGAAGCCAGACTTTTTGCTTGAAATGCCCTTTCCCTTTGTCCATTAGGCAAACTCTTACAATGCTCCAAAGCTTCAGCTCAAATGCCACGGGGTCTAGACCACTCCACCTCCATCCCCAAGAAAATTAGCTGCTGTCTGCAACGTGCTCCTACAGCCCCCATGCTGACCTTCATTCTGCATTATCCTCCATATGTTACAACTGCCTCTTTTTTAATCTGTTACCCCAACTAAACCATGGTGACAGGGATGGTGTCTTACACACCTGTACATTCCCGGTTTTGTGAGGAATACAGAATAGATGTTCAGTGCAGGTCTGCTGAAAAAAGCCCACGGAGCATTTATGGAACTTCCTAAGTACACTGTAAAATGTATTGGAAAATGCATGTGTAATGTATAGGGATCTCTTTCCAACTATGTTAATACCAGGTGAACAAATCGCTGGAGTGGTAAAGTGATCTCACTTGTCTGCTTCCAAACATTGGCCTAGAGACCACATCCAATCTCGGATAAAGTTTTTACTAGGTCACAGTAAAATAAGAATAAAGTAACATAGTGAGATTTTCTACAATTATTCCTTTCCTCCTAATGTTTCTGGTGTTAAGAGACCTTTATTTTAGTGAGATAAGTGAAGCAGTAGTAAACAGCAGTTTTGTTCAGATTTTGCTTATTTGTTTATGCCTTTACTTGGCAATCTAAAAAGAAGCAAGTCAATATTGGTCTTTGTAACAGTCAGGGTCTCAGCAGGAAACAGAATTCACACGAGATGGTTCAAATAAGGAGACTTTAAGGAAGGGACCACTCACAGAGCTGGGAGATTTGGGAGAATAAACAATGGGGGTGAGAGGCCCAGAAGGGTCAAGGGGAGGAGACAGTGTCACGGGAGCCTGGTGGGAGCTAGAGCCCTGGAAAAAAGGCCACCCAGCAGAAGCCATAGCTTTGAGTGGACATCACTACTCCTGACATGCAGAACTGAAGCAACATTTCTCTCCGGTCACCCCTCAGTCTTCTGCCAGGGACTCCCATTGGCCACACCCAACTGGAAGCCAGCCAGCAAAGGTGGTCAAAGGGCAGAGCCCATTAGGGTCAGCCTCCTGGGCACAGAGAAGGTCAGAGTTGGGCACAGAATGGATTGGGGGAAGGAGAGAAATTAGTAATAACCTGCATTGTTCCCCTCCACTTTAAAAAAAATTTTATTGAAGTATAGTTGATTAACAGCATTGTGTTAAGTTCTGCTGTACAGCAAAGTGATTCGGTTATACATACATATTCTTTTTCACATTCCTTTCCATTATGGTTCATCACAGGGTGTTGAATACAGTTCCCTGTACTATACGGTAGGACCTTGTTGTTTATCCATTCTATACATAATAGTTTGCATCTGCTAATCCCAAACTCCCAATCCATCCCTCCCCACCCCCCTCCCCCTTGACAACCACAAGTCTATTCTCTATGTCTGTGAGTCTGTTTCTGTTTTGTAGATACGTTCATTTGTGTCGTAGTTTAGATTCCACATTTAAGTGATATCATATGGCATTTGTCGTTCTCTTTCTGACCTACTTTGCTTAGTATGATAATCTCTAGGTGCATCCATGTTGCTGCAAACGGCATTATTTCATTCTTTTTTGTGGCTAACATTCCATTGTATATATGTATCACATCTTCTGCATCCATTCATCTGTCGATGAACATTTAGGTTGCTTCCACGTCTTGGCTATTGTGAATAGTGCTGCTATGAACATAGGGGTTCATGTATCCATTCCCTTCAATTTTTTAACTAGTCCATGAAAACTAAATCTTGGCCATCCCTGATCTAGTGGCCTGAGCACCCAAAAGAAAAACAGATTCCTGGATTCTAGATTAATCCCTTCTAGTTATTAGCTGGATGACCTAAGCAAATTCATTAACCTGTCTGGATGACATTTTCTTCATCTGTAAAGTGGGAGTAATAATCCCTGTCCTACCAAGCTCCAAGGTTGCTGCAAGAGAGATCGTTGTCAAAAGAGGCAATGCATATGAAAGGGCTTAAAAGCTGCAAAGTCCTGTACGGTTGAATTTAACCAGCTCTTACTTAGGCCCTACTGTGGGCCAGACTCTGTTCTAAGGCCTTAACAAATAACATTCCCAGCCATCCTTCCCGCAGGTTTTCTCCGTATATGGTGGGGCGTATCTTTTCCTCACAGCAGCAGAAAATGTTAAAGGATGAACGCTGGCCTCATCTTTACCATCAGTGTTATAACAGGAATCAACTTCATTTATTCTGAAACAAGAATGCTAAGCTAACCCTATACACCATGTTAAGAGCTTTCGAGGTAACTTGATACTTTTATTAAAAATAAGATTGACTGATGAGTGAATAAAGAAAACATGGTATATATACATAATACACACACACACACACACACACACACACACACACACACACACACACTCAATAGAATATTATTCAGTCTTTAAAAAGAAGGAAACCTGCCATTTGTGACAACATGGATGAGCCCGGAGGACATTATGGTAAGTGAAACAAGCCAAACACAGAAAGACAAATATTGCATGATCTCACTTATATGTGGAATATTTTTTTAAACAGCCAAACTGCAGTTGCCAGGGGCTGGGAGGAGCGGCCATGCGAGTTATTATTTAAGGAGTTCAGAGTTTCAGTTTTACAAGGTGAAAAGAGTTCTGGAGATGGATGGTCGTGATGGCTACATAACAAAACGATGACACTTAACACGACTGAACTGTGCACTTAGAAACGGCCACAGTAAGTTGTATGTTATATGTATTTTACCAGAACATAAAAATAAATTATAAAAATAAACAAAATAAGACTTCCTTTACCTTGTTTTCATGTATTTCACTACTTGAGGAAAATAAGAACTAGTGGCAGACTGTGGACATTTAGTACTGCCATTATTGTTATTACTCTTGTATTAGTCAACCAAAATTGAGACTCTGTGATGGCCTAGGGCTAAACACAGGACATTCTCCTGGGAACATAACCCATTTTTATGGCATTCCTTCAGTTTGTTTTTCTAAACACTCCAAAATGAATAATAACAATAATCAATGGATACCATAATTGTTTCCATCAACAACCAGTAACCCATGTGTTCCATCACCCATTCTCTGCTTTGCCAGTTGGCTGACCGTGACCACCTACATTTTGCCCTATGAGACATGCTACAAGAGTGGGTTGCCCCAAGCCTGTTCTGAACACCCTTCCTTGTGCCTGAAGCCCCCATAAAACATGACCACAAATCATCACAGACAGAATTTCCAGGGAGGTGTTGGAAGCCATGACTGAAGGTCAAAGTCTTTTGAGTTTAGTGACAGATTGTCATTAGAGACTTTCTTTCATCCTAGAGATGCACAGGTCTCAGGCAGCAGTAGGGTAGCAGAAGAAGACAGGCACTGAAGCCAGAGAGACTGGAAATCAAATCCCCACTCCCCCACTCACTAGGTGTGAGACTTTGGGGAAGTCACTTAATGTGTCTGGGCCTCAATAAAGTAGCAAAGTAATTTCTGCCTCAAGGAATTGTTGTAGAAATCAGTGAGATGGTGTGAATAAAGATGGTCTGGTGCCTTGCACGTAGCAGGTGCTCACTAAATGAGTATGATGAGTAGAGATCAGACTTGGGGTTGCCAAGGGGGAGGGAGGGTGTGGGGGAGAGGGATGGACTGGGAGTTTGGGGTTGGTAGATGCAAACTATTACATTTAGAATGGATAAGTAACAAGGTCCTACTGTATAGCACAGGGAACTATATTCAATCTCCTGGGATAAACCGTAATGGAAAAGAATATTAAAAAAAGAATGTCTCTACGTGTATAACCAAGTCACTTTGCTGCACAGCAGAGATGGACACAACTTTGTAAATCAACTATACTTCAATTAAAAAATAAGTATGAAGAGGAGGAGGAGGAAGAAAGCCTATGATGTCCCTAAACCGAAGGCGTGGCTGAAGATGAAAGCATCTCAAGTGGATGAGTCTAAGACTTGGCTTTCTCATCAGACAGGAATCCGTGTTGATCAATGCTCCTTAGCTGTAGCAGAGCTACTCCTTGTCTGCCAGGCACACCTCTTTCTTTCTGAGAGCAGCACTCCCCTTTCTAATAAGTATGGTGCCTCTCCTTTCTCCAACCAACTACTCAAGGGAGTTGGCCAGTCATACTTCCCATCACACTACAGGCCACACAAGGGAACGCATGACCCAGCCTGGCTAATCAAAGTCCTTCCCCAGGATTTCCCAAATTGCAGCTAAGATGAGAGAGTCTTTTCTACCCTGGAGTCCAAGCTAAAAAAATACGGCCTAGGACCTGCCCGTGCCCTGGAATACATAAAGATAATTTAGACCTGCCTTCAAAGCAATATGACCTCTACAGAAAGTATCTGAAAGTGTTTGGTACCCTAGTTGCCCTGAAAACTTCAGCTGTTTGCTTAACTGTTTCTCTTCCAGTAGCCCAGGAGCTCCTCAAAATTGTGGATCTCATTTTATCTACATTTACCACATGCTAAGGGCTCAATGAATGTTTGCTGAAATAAAATTAAATAAACATCTGGAATGGATAAAGAAGATGTGGCACACATATACAATGGAATATTACTCAGCCATAAAAAGAAACGAAATTGAGTTATTCGTAGTGAGGTGGATGGACCTAGAGTCTGTCATACAGAGTGAAGACAGAAAGAGAAAAACAAATACCGTATCCTAACACATATATATGGAATCTAAAAAAAACAATGGTTCTGAAGAACCTAGGGGCAAGATGGGAATAAAGACACAGACCTACTAGAGAATGGACTTGAGGACACGGGGAGGGGGAAGGGTAAGCTGGGACAAAGTGAGAGAGTGGCATGGACATATACACACTACCAAATGTAAAATAGATAGCTAGTGGGAAGCAACCGCGTAGCACAGGGAGATCAGCTCAGTGCTTTGTGTCCACCTAGAAGGGTAGGATAGGGAGGGTGGGAGGGAGATGCAAGAGGGAGGAGATATGGGGACATATGTATAGGTATAGCTGATTCACTTTGTTATAAAGAAGAAACTAACACACCATTGTAAAGTAATTATACTCCAATAAAGATGTTAAAAAAATTAAATAAACATCTGGAACAAAAGAAAACTATGAAACATGTAATATAAAACTCACACACTCTTCACAGACACAGGATGGTTTGATTTAGCGTTACCCACCCCCACCCCCCACTTAACTGAGTCTAAAACATGTGGAAATCACACTATTTACCCACAGAATAGTTACACTATACCCCTCCCCCAAAGGGCTCAATGAATGTATAAACCAATAAAAGGGCATTTTTATTTTTTCCTCTTCTCCTTTGTAAGAGTGTCTCCTGGCTTGGAAGGGAGAAGGAAGATAAACAGCAGTTTCTGAGCGCTTTTGAAGCTGGGCTATCAACAAAGGATCTTCTAAATCAATTCACCACCAGAAACGGAACGCAGGCGCTTCTCGGAAATGTCTCACAAAGAAGCACAGAGAAAGGCTCTCTGAAGGCGGAAGCAGGACATGTTTCCATCCTGGAGATGGAAATTGAGGACGGCGGGAAAGCCTGTGCCCCCAAACCTTTCCCAGGGTCCGCAGTGCCTTGTAGCTCCGTGGCCATTTCAGTGCAAACCATGCAA
Source organism: Monodon monoceros (assembly GCF_005190385.1). Taxonomy (NCBI): domain Eukaryota; kingdom Metazoa; phylum Chordata; class Mammalia; order Artiodactyla; family Monodontidae; genus Monodon; species Monodon monoceros. The sequence goes on along the minus strand of NW_021703782.1, from coordinate 86,483,793 downwards.
AACGGGTCAGAGAGCTTTCTCCAGGCCACACGGGTGAGTTGCCATTCCAAGCATGAAAGTCAGATTTCCCAGGTCCCCTCCCCTGGACTCCCTACCCGTTCTGCCAGCACCAGGCCCACCGCGCAGTTAACGCCAGCAGAGGAACAAGAAGCACTGAGAGGCACCAAGTTGAGCATCTGCCAGCACCATCTGCAGATTCCACAGACCGAGGGGACACAGGCAGCCTCAAACCCCACTGAATCTAAAGAGTGGGGCTGTCAGAGGGAGATCCAAAAATATGATTCTGCCCAGGTACCTTGAGCAGATCAAGCTCTTAAGAACTCATGTTCTGGGACTTCCCTGGTGGCGCAGTGGTTAAGAATCCACCTGCCAAGGCAGGGGACACAGGTTTGAGCCCTGATCCGGGAAGATGCCGCACGTCGCGGAGCAGCTAAGCTCGTGTGCCACAACTACTGAGCCTGCGCTCTAGAGCCCACGAGCCACAACTCCTGAGCCGGGTGCTGCAACTACTGAAGCCCACGCGCCTAGAGCCTGTGCTCTGCAACAAGAGAAGCCACCACAGTGAGAAGTCCGCCCACCACGATGAAGAGTAGCCCCCGCTCGCCGCAACCAGAGAAAGCCCGCACGCAGCAACGAAGACCCAACGCAGCCAAAACTTAAATTAATTAATTTTTTAAAAATAACCCTCATATTCCACCTAATCTCATGAGACTGATGTACAAAGCAAAATGGCTTTTTTTTTCCCAGTGGCCTATTTTTAGGGCAGTTTTAGGTTCACAGCAAAATTGAGTGGAAAAAAATGGCTATTTTAAAATTTATAACTGGGATCAATAAACATGCTTTGAGTTTCTACTATGAGTCATGTGCTATTTGGAAATGTAGCAAATATGATTGCACTGCCCTGACACCAAGTTGCTCACAGTGGGTGAAAGGGAAGATAAACAGATGACTACAAGACAGGGTAATAAGCATTAAGACAAAGGTGAGCAGACAATGTTACAGTAACACAGAAGACAGGCTCCTAGAGCACGCTGAGGGATCAGGGAAGTTATCGGGGAGATGTAATGCCTGTGTTGGGTTTTGAAGAATGCATAGGAGTTTTCCAGGTGAGTGAGCAGCCCATGGGACACTCATTGATGCCTGATGTCGTTATGAACACCACTTGCCCAAGCTCAAGGCCAAAGGAACCTTAACAAAAAGTCCCTGCATTTACCTTCTCTGAATCCAGGAAGTCCTCCACGTCCTTCTTTAAAGTTCTGCCCCTTAGGCGTTTGGAATTAACATACACATACTACTATATATAAAATAGATAACCAACAAGGACCTACTGTATAGCACAGGGAACTCTACTCAATATTCTGTAAGAAGCTATACGGGAAAAGAATCTGAAAAAGAACGACTATATGCTATTCATATGAATCACTATGTTGTACACTTGAAACTAACACAACACTGTAAACCAACTAAACTCCAATAAAATTTTAAATATATATATAAAATAAAGTTCTGCCCTAATTTTTTACTTTCTTCCTTTTTCTCCTGTTTCCATTGTAAATTCAACCTCTTTTCAGCCCTCTCAGATCGATGACCCATTGGATGGTTTCCAAACTTTGATTCAGTTTCTGCCTCTATGCTGCTTCTCTTGTCGCCCCTTTCTGCCCTACCCACTGGAACATCTGGATGTGCTGTGCTACATCTCAGGGCAATATGCCTGAGTTCCAGGCTTCATGACCTTCGCTAGCTTAGCAACGGGGAGACTGGACCATTGCAGGCAGTGGGAGCAATGCGTAATGTCAAAATAGCCTCTATCAAGAGTCCTCTACTCACCCAGACTCCCCAGTCAGGTACAATCAGATGCCTAGAGGACAACAGCTCCAAGCCCACAGAATTTAAGGTCCTAAGAGTGAGTTCTCCAGCTCGTAGCCAAAGCCCCACGAAGTACAACATCATCCCAAACAGGAAGGTCACAGGAGAGAGCATTCTCAACACGCTTAAGGATGCACGCTGATCTTAATTCAATTTGAACATCTCTAATGATCATTAAGTGAACAGATCTCAGGACCGTCCCTCAAGCTCTTTTCTTATGAAGACAGCCAAGCTCAGCCATTCTGCACCGAGTTGCGTATAACTGTTCCCCTCAGAAGGGGACCTTTTTACAAATTTTGAGGACCTCCTACCATCATGTCCTACACCCCCTTCAACACAATTAAAATGAGGCATTTTACCAACAATCTCTGGAGCTTCCTCCCATTCCTTCTCATTTTCCCAGAGTGAGGTCCTTTCTCAAAGCCAGCCTTTGCCTCAGCCCACCCTTATGCCCATCTGTAAACACAAACTGACTTGTTCCATGAGTTAGAGGCTTCTTTCTCCTTATGGACCGTGAGCTCCAAAGGGGCAGGAACCACATCTTCAGACTTCTTGTGTGTGCTGTGCAATGTGGGGAGAGTCACTTAGCCTCTCTGTAAAACTGGGGGAAATAATAGAACCAACCTCAGAAGGTCCCGGAGAACATTACATGAAATGATGTACAGAAAAGCCTCAGCATGGCATATAATAAGTATTCAAAACATGTTTGCTATTATTATTAATATTATAATTAATTATCTCTGGATGTTAGATCCTTCATCAATTAAATAGTAAAAAAGTAGGTACCCCACTGGGTTATAGTAAATAAATGAGATGATGCGTGTAAGGACCTAGTATGGTGCCTGGCGCACACTAGGCTTTTTATCAATGGAGGCAATTAATACCAATGCCCTGAGTAATTGCTTCTTGGCTTGAACTCTGAAAGAAGTGAGTCTATACTTTGAAGTAGAAGATCTGAAACAAAGCATCAATCTTTTATTTCATGAAAATTCACTCCACAGAATAATCAGGGGCAGAGGGGGAGATAGAAAGCTACGCCCTGTAAGTTGAATCAGTCTCTTTCTTTGACTCAATAGACGTTAATGAGCACTTACTAAGCGTCAAGGTGTAACATGGTGATGTGATATATTTCTTTGTGGCAACAGCTTGAAATATCAAACTCCTTTTCTCTCCAGCTTATTTCTCACCCAGATTATCAAAGGCTAGATCCAGTGAGGACTTTACAGGGTGGTACAGACGTGGGTAAAAGCACCAGAAGAAGTGACATCCTAAGATAAAAAGCAAGTTGGGGAGGAGAAACTAGAAGGGGGTATGTTAGTTTCCAAGTGCTGCCATAACAAATTACCACAAACTGGGTGACTTAAAACAACAGAACGCACTCCCTCATAGTTCTCAAGGATAGAAGTCCAAAATCAAGGTATGAGGAGGGCCATGTTCCCTCTGAAGGCATTAGGGGAGAATCTTTCCTTGGTTCTTCCAAGCTTCTGGGAGCTGCGGTGGGGTCCCCGGGCTTGTGGAAGCATCACTCCAACCTCTGCCTCCATCTTCACATGGTTTTCTTCCCTGTGTGTCCTCTCTTCTTCCCATAAGGACATCAGTCACTGGATTTAGGTCCCACCCTAATCCAATATACCCTCATCTTAACTAATTACATATGCAAAGACCCTATTTCCAAATAAAGTCACATTCACAGGTACCAGGGTAATGTTAGGACTTGAACATATCTTTGGGGGACACAATTCAACTCATTACAGAGGGTGTCTTCAAAGTTAAGCAGAAAAATAAAATAAGATACAAATTTTAAAAATAAAATAAACAAAGTTAGAGCAGAGTGTGGTGATTTGGGGGATCAGACTTTGGCACTTGGTCCTACCCCTCCCTTCCTGTCCCCATCTCCACGCACAGAGAGGAGGCTTGATCTGGGTCCTCTGAATTTGGGTGCTGCCAAGAGATGTGGGGGGGGGGGCCTTTGGTCCATGAGGTGAGGACACTCTTTTGTCTAGAATTTCTGGGGCCTCTCAGAGGATGTTTGCCACAGCCCACCCCTGGGTTCTGAGAATTTTGAAGTCAGGGCAAAGGGAACACTGCTGGAGAGCCTACTGGAAAGTCATGTCTTCATCTGTTTATCTTTCCCTCCGTTCATCCAGCCACAGCACAGAGGCTCTGAGAGACAGGCTTCCTGCGTGGAACCCTAACTCCATGACTTACTGTTGTGTGACTTAAACAAAGCACTTAATTCCTTAAGTCTCAATTTCCCCCTTCTGTAAAATGGAAATAATAATAGTGATGACCTCATAGGCTTGCTTTGTGGGAAAAAACGATCCCTGCATATCGTGCCTGGCACAGAATGAGCATCACCACATGTTAGCTGCTACCACGATGAAGGTGACAATAGTGAGGATAGGCTGTAGGAAACCTGCACAAAGGTGGGGGATAGAGATGTATAAAGCAAACTGCACATGGAGTGCACCAGGCGATACAGTCAGCGCCAGCCCTGAATGATCTGGGCGAGGGCTATTTCTTCTGCTTTGGAGCTATGCGAAGGTCTGTCGGGTTCGCAAAGGGAAGAAGTTATGCTGCCACATCCCTTCCAGCTCCCAGTTTACGTGGGTCACCGGCACACCTGCAATTACATCTTGAAGGGACCTGGGGAGCCCTCATTTCAGCAGCCTTTTTTTTTTACCATCCTTCCCCAGGTTTGTTCCCTCAGTCACTTGTCAATGTGTCACTTCCCTTCAACCTTCCCTCTAATGCATTTGCTAAAAAACAATTTCTAAACTCTCCTTGTTACCAGAAGAGATGCTGAGACAGAAAGGAAAGAAAGCTAGAAAAGCTATAGACTCTCTTGCATTTCCCTTTCTTGATGCTCTGCCTTTGACTGACATCAGGGCCTGTTTATAAATCTTTAACGTGAGCCAGTGATCGTTTTCCAAAACCTCCACCTGCAGAGCAGAATCAACCTCCGAATTGATTACAGTGGATTTGTTTTGGTTGCACCTTCTCGGGAGTTTTAATGAGCGACCTTTCAAGGGTTGCCCCTGGGAGGAGGCATGTCAGGAGAGGGAGGGTGAGAGGGAATAATGGCTTCCCAGACCCCCGCACCCACGCCCACTTTCCTGTTTGGATTATTTCCTTCTTCCTGCTACTTTTTGAAGCTACCAGTTCACTCTCATCTCCATCCTCTGCCCAGGCCAAGTACTGTTTCTCCTCATGCCAAGTGGCAGCATTAAGGAAGAGCAGTGGGAAGAAAGACAGGCTGAAGATCCTTAAGTGAGTTTTGACAATTACGTTTTCTCAGATTACCAGAACGTCAAGACACTGTGCACATGGAAAAAAATACAGAAAAGCAAATGATTTCTATAGAAGATCAATGCACGTTGATGTATACACGTCCGATGACCCCTCGTGTCTCATCGGAAACCACTGATGACATCAGATGCTAAATTATTAAAGTAACAGAAACTCAAGGTGGCCACAGCCCTTGGCAATGACTGAGGACAAACACCTGCATCTCTAATAAGATACATCCTCAGGCATCAGGCCTTGAACCTGCTGAGCTCTCAGCAGCCTATCCTGCTCTGCGAGGCCTCTGCAGCTTGAAGGTGACAGTCTACAACTGCAAGGGCAGGGTCACCTCCAGCGGTCACCCTGGTCCCTCCAATTGGCTGAGCTCACACGTGGCCTCTTTCCGTGGAGACAAGAAACTACATGGATCTTTCCACTTGGTCACACCCTGGGGATGGAGCCTGCAACACAAACGTGCTCAGAGACATGCCAGCCAGACAAATTAACTAACAGGCAGGGAGAGCAAAGGCCGTGGCCACCTGTGTGGGCAACCTGCCATTAGGCAGGCTCCTGACACATCAGAGCAGAGGGACCATGTCACAAGGGGCAGGCCCGTGTGCCCAGTCAGGCCCGAATCTACCCTGTCAGCCCACAGCCTGGGCGTGGCCTCTGCTCCCACCAGCTTAAGCACAGCTTGAGGAATTATAGGCACCTTCGTCACTGCCGGGAGTAACTGAGCAATAGCCTCTCAGCGGGCTGAATCGCGATGTGCTCCTTCGGAAATTATATACTTTTAACCTCTAAAACAATATAATTTGAAGGTGAATGTATTTTTCCTTAATAGTTACAGGGCCTCTTATTTCCTCCAAAGATGTGGGCTGGGAGGTTATTTTGCTGCCCCTCCATTCTATATTTAAAGAGATGCCTACAATGAATTCAGCTCCAAACGTAAGCTTTGGCAGAGGGGTATTTAGAATGCCTCTCAAAGTCATGTTTCCATAAAGGATTTCATTTCTAATTAATCCAGTTTTGCAGCCAAAGTATATCTGCCCACCATGATCCCCCTACACTAATTTTTTTTTTAATAACAACAGATTCCTCTCAGGCACCAAGACTGGAAAAGTTATACTTGTCTTTGACTCACTACTCTCCTTCATGCCTCATATCATCTCATTCAATCAATCCATCACTGAGCTAGTCAAGGATCCTGTATTAGGGCTCTCCACAGAAACAAAAACAATAGGATACATCATATATATATATATATATATAATTATCATATGTGTGTATATATATATAGAGAGAGAGAGAGAGACAGAGAGACAGACAGAGAGAGACAGAGGCAGAGAGACAGAGACAGAGGCAGAGACAGACAGAGGCAGAGACAGAGAAACAGAGAGACTTATTATGAGGAATTAGCTCATGTGATTATGGATGCTGAGAAATTCTGAAATTTGCCATCTGCAAGCTAGAGACCGACCCAAGAAAGCCCATGGTGTAGGTTCCAGTCCAAGTCTGAAGGCCTGAGATCCAGGAGGGCCAGTGGTCCAAAGGCAGAAGACTGACGTTCCAGCTCAATTGGTCAAGCAGAGAGAGGATTCCCCCCTTCTCTGCCGTTTTGGTTCTATTCAGGCCCTCAGTGGACTGGATGATGCCCACCCACATTGGGGAGGGCAATCTGAACTGGGTCCACAGATTCAAATGCTAATCTTCTATAAACACCCTCATAGACACATCCAGAAATAATGTTTAACTAGGTATTTAGGCATCTGATGGCCCAATTAAGTTGACACTTAAAATTAACCATCACACATTCAGTCTGACTTATTTCCCATTGAAATGGCTCTAATGTCCATTCCTATCCAGTTCCAATAACCCTACAGTAAGCAAGACTCTTCCATCCTCATCCTGGGATGACTGTGTCAATTCCAGTTAAACCTCCCGGATTCCAGCAGCTCTTCCGTATTATGCATTCCTGAACACAGGATCATCCTCTTTCCATGCTGCTATTGCCAGATCACTCCTCTGCTCAAAACTCTCCAATGCCTTTTATCCTACCACAGCATTCAGAGCCAACATTCTCTCCATCACCTTCAAGACTGTCCTACAAGCAAGCCCCAACCCTGCCTGTCCCACTGCAATCTTGCTAATCCCCAGCATGTACTCACCCACTGCAGCCAAACCAATGCTTTCTGGGCCCACAAACACACCAAATTTGTTCATAGCTTAGACCTCATACCTTTGCTCATACTATTCCCATCATTTGGAATTCTCTTTCATCTTCTCCCATTGTGACTCAAGTCTAACCATCCTCCAAAGTCCAACTCCTTAATGAACACTTTCTTGATTACTTCATGCCCTTCTGCTCTCCCATAAGTACATATGCTCTATGGCAAACAAGGTGCCTCATCATAGACTGTTTGCAACCAGGTCACTGTCACATGTTCTTTCATAAAGTGTCCCAATTTTTCAAAATTGCAAGAATTTGGATGTCACCAGTCATCTGTATCATTTGGGGACAAATTCTAGAACAAATTAGCAAAATAGGCAGCTTTTGCAGACTTGGAAAGAAATTGAAAGATGTCATGATGCCAACCTGAGCTCAGCAAGAACAAGTCACATCAGACGACTTATTTCCTTCTGTTTGGAAATCTTACAAAGGTCAAATGGAATAAATGCAATGCTTCTGCATTGCATTAAGTATTTAACAAAGTCTCTCCATGCCACAAATTCAAGAGCAATAATAAGCTTGATGAACTTTCTAGATAATCCAATGACCACACCTAAAGGATGCCAATCATCGCATAGTTGTCACCTCACAAAGAGAGCTCCACTAGTGTGCTCACAGGTCCATCCTTAGGACATTTTTGTTAATGGCAGGATCGTAATAATTATAGTACTCTGATAAAAATATATAACTTGGATAAAAAAATATTAAATGACAAAATAAAGTTATAACATTTTCTGAACTAGTTATAACATTTTCTGAACGAGTGTTGGAAAAAGAGCCAACACTGGCAAAAAGGCACACGATAGAGACAAATTTAAGGTGCTTTACCCAGGTCCATTCATCCAACATGACAGGTAGGGAATCTCTGTCACTGAAGGTTTTCTAATAGAAGCTGTTTTTTTCATTCTTAAAATATTATACAGAATATTCAGTATCCAGGAGAGGGTTGAACTATATGATGTCAAAAAACCCTTCTAACTTCAAGATTGTAATATTTCATGATTCTATATATCCCTATCTTGCACTGCAAGTAAATTATAAATCTATTGGCATGCACATCATGGCGTAATGAAAAGAATATGGAATTTGGAGTCAATTAGACACGGGTTCAGTTCTTCCACTGACTAGGCGGATAACTTCCAAGTCTGTTCCTTTATCTACAAACTAGAAATTGTGTAAGATGTAAGAGTTGACTCAGATAATGCTCCATGCAAATGGCCCTGTCCAGTGCCTGACATAGAGTGGGTGCTAAATAAAGGTTAATTATGAATCTTTTTCTATATCCTACACGGCTAACAGAATATTAGGAACATAGTAGGATCTCAGTAAGAAATCATTTAGTTCTTTGATTTTGAGGGATAGCATGGAGAGGTTACTTGCTCATCGGAAAATCTTTAAAGACAGAAAAGAAGAAAAGCGTGCCAGGTAGGAGGAAAGGCATGGAGGTGAAAATGAGCAGAACGTGGCTTGCTGAGGACGGTGAGGTCTCTGACCCACTGGGATTGGAGGCTGGCGACAAGGCTGGATGAGTAGAATGAACCAGAGAGTATGAAACTTGAGATACCACTCAGCCAAATGATAAGAAATGGATGGCTTGTGATGCTAATACAATAACCCAGGCCTCACACCCTCTCTTTGGCCTATGTTAAGAACATTAAACAATGATTGGAATCCAGAATTTTTCTCATTGTCTGAGAGCAATGTCATGCCAAATAGAGTTCACAAAAGGTGCCTCTTCGAGCATCAACCGAACAATTTCATTCTCATTTTTCTGGTTTTCTTTCAATAGCCAAGGTTTACTACCTTGAACCAGGGTGCCCTACTGTACCCATGCAGCCTCTCTAGCTGGCAGAGGGTCTGAAGGCCTATTTTACCAGTTCTATTTTAACAGGAATAGGAGTGGGTGTAAAACATAACGTTTCCAGTTGACGTTCACTAACAAGCCTCTAGTAGAGTCATTTTAGAGATTAAAGAAAAGATCATTTGGACACCTGAATTTGAAGATAATTTATAGATTACTTACAGAGACTTTACAGTTATTTATCTCTCAGACAGCTGTGAGAATAGACAGAAGTCATGCTGGAGGTAGGCAGCCCGTAGAATGGGGAAAAACATTAAATCTGAAAGTGCCTGATACAGCAATTAATATTTCAACCTTCCTTGCACAAGAAAGAAAAATATAAGATTACAGAGATGTTGGACTCCATGAATATGTGAAATCAGATTTGTGAGGGAATGGGGGAAAGGGGAAATGGGAAAGGAGAGGGACCCCCTAAATATGTATTACAAACCTAACCCCTCGGGCATTAATGGGCTATTTTTAAGTGTTAAAAATATCATTGAAACTAAAAAACTTTGTTTTTATCAAGGTTTCAGTAGCACAGTTCTAGCACATTCCTAAGCAACATTATGGAAGAGAAGCAATGCATAGGCAAGCTTCTTAAGAGAAGAGATTTTCTCTTTTCTTTTTTTTTTAAACCTCATCAGTAAGTGTTTGGTAGCCATGCTTCTGTGGGGCTAGCAGACCACACCCTTTCACTCACTAAACCCTACCCCACTACCAGTGCACACACACTCTTATAAATATACAAGAATGAAGACACATGGTCAAGTCCTGAAGGGATTTTACCATCAGTTTAGGGGTCGAAAACAAACAGACAAAAGCTGTAAAAATGTCTTATGCATTTACCTCTCTGGCCATCACTTGAGGTGCTTCTAGAGTTCCAGAAACAAAGACTCTAGGAGAGCTGGAGAAGTCAAAGGAAGCTTCAAGAGAAAATGCTAAGGCGTCTGGGCTTGTGAGGTAGATGACAAAGGAGGACAGGTCTACAGAGAAATGAAGAAACTGTGTGTTTGGCCAAAGGAAAAAGGTAATACAGAGAAACTCAGTGGACTTTTAGCACTCTATACAAGCTTTCTCAGAAACTCTATTCCACCTTCCATTTCTAGCTGGTAGACCACACACAACACCTCTCCATCTATGGGCTCATACTGATATATTGATATGATAGAAAAACTTTTTTCTTGATCAAACCAAATACAAGAAAGTGAGCCAGCTGTCACAGAAATATTGAGGAACTCCTGCAAATTGTACAGCTGTTAGGATAAGATCAATAAAGGATAAGAGTTGGGAAAATCACAGCCCAAAGACAAACAATCAAAGTAGTCCTTCTTAAGGGTGCAACATAGCCTGAATGAGCAGAGGGTGCATCATCAGGGCAATAAACTAGAAAACTGTAATAGGAATCACAGTGTTCATCATACCTTTGCTCTGTCCCCAGGCTTACAGAGCTTGAGACTGGCAACAGAATGTTATGCCCCCAGGATAAACTAGGAATAATGGGGATGCGGCTGGGAAACGGAGTTAGTATAGGAAACAGGGCCTGAGTGAGTTTGAAAAAAATCACTGTCTACTTCCACATTAGACAAGGTGGAAAGAGGTACTGGAGGTCTTAGTCCCATTTAGGTGCAAAATAATTTAAAGTTCTCTAACCCTGGAGTAAAGTTCTGTTACTCTGGAGACTGTGGGAACATGCACCTTCCTTGCTTATGGGCCCCATGGGAAAAATCTGTCCACATATTTACTTTTACAGGAGCCCTAAGTAAGACATCCCAATCAAGAGAGAAGCCTATTGAGGACACAGGCTTTTAAAACCTGCAGAGAAAACTGCATATAAGGTACCCATATGAATCAAACCACTCCTCCATTTATAATCAGGATCACAAGACATCTGAGGAAATCAATTTTCATTCAAAGGATGAACCCAATATAACCCCAAAAGAAATAGAAATGATTAAAGAAAATGAAAAGTTTTTAAATATTCTAATATTTAAAATTAGAATGAAAATATCTTTGGAGATATTTTAGTGGATGTTGAATATACATCAAAATAAATTAGTGATTATAACTGGAGGTTTGTACCTCTTTAAAAAAAAACTAAACTAAATCAAAAATTAATTAACTAATGAAGTGTAATTGTTGCTGTGATATAAGAGCAATCAGAATATAAGAAAAAATGCCTGGAAATTAATTAATTATCATTACCAAAATATTTTAAAAAGCAATGTATGGAATAAATAATTACAATGGATAAGGTTAAAGGCTGGATAGATAAAGAAAATTTCCCATTAAAAAGAGCAAATATTAAAAGAGATAGAAAATACGAGATTACAGAAGACAGAGCCAGAAAGTCAGTGTATATCTAATATGACCCCTAGAAACAAAAATTGAGACAATAGAGAGAAGAAAATAATCAAAGAAATAATGCGAATGAGGGGGGGAGAGGAAGTCCCAGAGGTAAATAAAAAGATAACTCTTTATAATGAAAAGACCTACCAAGATAAAAGCAAAGTGAATAGAAACAGAACACATCTAAACAAATTTTGGTGAAATCTCAGAACTCCAAAGGCAAAGACAAAAATCCTAAAAATCATCCTAGGGAAGGGAGGTTACCTACAAAGTAACAAGATCAGAATGACAGCATACGTCTCAATAGCAATTCCTTCAAAGTTCTCAGGGAAATGTTTGAAATTAGAAATCTATACCCAGCCAAACTATCCATCAAAAGTGAAATCAAAATAAAGACATTCTCAGACATACAAAGATATTTAAATGCTACCCTTTAAACTCCACATGAAAAAAAAAGTTCGGGTGAAGTGCTCCAGTAAAACAAAAACGCAATACAAGAAGAAAACAAAATAAGAGAAATACATGAATAAAAATTATAGCTAAGCATGACCCAGGAGGAAAGAGAGTGCCAAAGAAATCAAGAGAGAAATCCCTGGGCCCTGTGACCCAACATCTCTTGTGAGTAACTTATGATTACTTTCCTTCTCTTTGGATCCAGTCCCCTCACTTGGTTGAGTTCTATCATTCTTTGGTTAATATTTAGAATAAACCTGTGAAAAAGCACTACTAAATACAAATAGAGTGACAGAGAGTAAATGCTGTAAAATTTGACAACATAAAAATAAATATAACACGGGCTTCCCTGGTGGCACAATGGTTGAGAATCTGCCGCCAATGCAGGGGACATGGGTTCGAGCCCTGGTCTGGGAAGATCCCACATGCCGCGGAGCAACTAGGCCCGTGAGCCACAACTACTGAGCCTGCGCGTCTGGAGCTTGTGCTCCACAACATGAGAGGCCGCGATAGTGAGAGGCCCGCGCACCACGATGAAGAGTGGCCCCCGCTTGCCACAACTAGAGAAAGCCCTCTAACAGAAATGAAGACCAAAACTATAAATACATAAATAAATTTAAAATAAATAAATATAACAAAAATCAGGAGCAGAGGAGAGTTGTAGAGATAAATGTAAGTGGAGTGTATAGTGGGAATATTCCATAGATAATGACTAAATATAAATCAACAAATAGAGAAGGGAGAATTTGTAAAGGCATAAAGCTGACCATTAGAATTACTGTGTCTCAGGAGGTAGAGAAGGAAAGGAAGATGGAGATGGACAATGCTGAAAATGACCAATATTTCAACTTCCATAACAGGATGTCAAAATACACCCTCAAATTCTGATATACCAAAAACATAAAGTTCTTTTATTTAGAATTTCAATTGTAGCCACCGAAAAAACTAAACGCAGAAACTTTAATTTCAGAGGAATGAAATGGGGATATGGGAGGACATTGACAAGACAGATACTTTTCATTTTAGATCATGTGTAGTTTGAATGATTTGTTTTCTATTTGCCATATGTAGGTTTTACTTTTCATTTTAAAATTCACCTTTAAAATTTTTAAGAAAAAATAAGTTATATTCTCCCAGTTTATCAAACAATGAGTGGTACCCCCAAGGTGAGCTGGGTCATTTTTAGTATTAGGAATTTGTTATGGCAGCTAAGGCTAAGAAAAAGGACTTGGGGTCCAGGATTTGAAGTTTAAAAATTCTTGACATGAGATACACAACAGAGCCAGACTAAAAAGGCACGTATGCTTTTAATTAACACAGAAAAATCATTAATTTATTCATGCATTTATTTGCTCCCTCATGCCCCATTTATTCCCTCTGACTCATTTCCCCACTTATAAATCATTCATTCTCTCATTTATTCATTCATTCAGTGAATACTCAGAAAATATAAGGCAGGCTGTCTGGCTTCAAGGAGTTTAAAAATATACTTGGAGGTAAAACAATAACCTAACACATTATCCCCTAAAAGCACAGCTCATGCTGAGGAGAGAGATCTCGTGAGTAAAGGCTCATGAATGGGGTAACAAATGTACTGGGTCTTGAAGAATGAATAAGCTCCAACTCAGACGAAGGAATTTGTGCTCGCTTCACTTTAAACATTTGCAAACTTTTGTTTTAACGTTTCACACCACCCCTTGAGACACTGAGGGGAGAGACAGTGAGTAAGCCTTCTCCAAACCAGCGATCCGTCCACTGATCCAAAATAGAGCATGCAGTTAGTCCACGTAAAACAAACAAACAAACAAAAACAAGATTTCCTTCAACCATGGAGAAAGTTCCATTACCCACTGGAATCACTGTTTAAGCTGGACTCTGAGTAGGATGACCAACCATCCCAGTTTTTCCAGTTTTAGCACTGAAAGTCCTGTGCCCCAAGCAACTCTCCACTCTTAGGTGAACTGGGACAGCTGGTCACCCTTGAGATAGCACTAAGTTTCCAACATGCTCACAGGCTTACTTCATCTGATTCATACAATAAACTACTGAGATTCAAGAAGTTGGTATCCCCACTTTCCAGAAGGTAAAACTGAGGCACCAAGAGGTCCAATGACTGCTAAAGCTCACATACATAAAGAAAGTGGCAGGGCCAGGATTCAATCCCAGACCTGTCTGCTTTGATCTAGAGCCACCTCCAATGACCCCACTACATGCCTTGTACTTCTAGACATAGATGGGCACAAAAACAAAGGTAGTGGAGCAGGCATACTGGGAATTCAGGCTCTCTGTGCACAGTGACTGAAAAGAGAACAGCCAACCTTGAGTTTATTGATGCCCTGCTCCAACCCAATGAGCCAGGCATCCCAATTATGAGGAGAAAGATGAAGTAACATCTACGTGGTGTATTCAAGGTCTCATGGAACTGTTTTCAGGTTATGATGAAATTTCCATTTAATTACATAGGAAATTATAGATATAGATGTAGATACAGATACACATATAGGTACACAATCACTATAGACTTTTAACAAAACCTTTGCAATTCCTTACCAAAGATACTAAAGATTATTTACATATCCAGTACAAAGTAGAAACTTCTGAGGCCCCTTCCAACCCTGGAAGATGACACTTTTCAGACTCTGAAGAAATGACCCCTATTCCTAGAAAAATCTTTGAATACACGTGCCCTTCTAGGGTTTCGTTTGGTTTGGTTTTTTGTTTTTTTATGCACAGAGTCTATAAAAGAGAGAGAAAAACATGCCGAGACACACAGTAATCAAATTGGCAAAAATTAAAGACAGAGAGATTATTGAAAGCAGCAAGGGAAAAATGACAACATACAAGGGAACTCCCATAAGGTTAACAGCTGATTTCTCAGCAGAGACTCTACAAGCCAGAAGGGAGTGCCATGATATACTTAAAGTGATGAAAGGGAAGAACCTACAGCCAAGATTACTCTACCCAGCAAGGATCTCATTCAGATTCGATGGAGAAATCAAAAGCTTTACAGACAAGCAAAAGACAAGAGAATTCAGCACCACCAAACCAGCTCTACAACAAATGCTAAAGGAACTTCTCTAAGTGGGAAACACAAGAGAAGAAAAGGAACTACAAAAACTAACCCAAAACAATTAAGAAAATGGTCATAGGAACATACATATCGATAATTACCTTAAACATGAATGGATCATATGCTCCAGCCAAAAGACACAGGCTTGCTGAATGGATACAAAAACAAGACCTATATATATATATGCTGTCTACAAGAGACCCACTTCACACCTAGGGACACATACAGACTGAAAGTGAGGGGATGGAAAAAGATATTCCATGAAAATGGAAATCAAAAGAAAGCTGGAGTAACAATACTCATATCACATAAAACAGACTTTAAAATAAAGAATGTTGCAAGAGACAGGAAGGACACTACATAATGATCAAGAAATCAGTCCAAGAAGAAGATATAACAATTATAAATATATATGCACCAAACGTAGGAGCACCTCAATACATAAGGCAACTAACAGCTCTAAAAGAGGAAATCGACAGTAACACAATAATAGTGGGGGACTTTAACACCTCACTTACACCAATGGACAGATCATCTAAACAGAAAATTAATAAGGAAACAGAAGCTTTAAATGACACAATAGGCCAGATAGATTTAATTGATATTTATACGACATTCCATCCAAAAACAGCAGATTACACTTTCTTCTCAAGTGTGCACGGAACATTCTCCAGGATAGATCACATCTTGGGTCACAAATCAAGCCTCAGTAAATTTAAGAAAATTGAAATCATATCAAGCATCTTTTCTAACCACAATACTATGAGATTAGAAATCAATTACAGGGAAAAGAAACGTAAAAACACAAACACATGGAGGCTAAATAATACATTACTAAATAACCAAGCGATCACTGAAGAAATCAAAGAGGAAATCAAAAAACACCTAGAGACAAATGACAATGAAAACACAACGATCCAAAACCTATGGGATGTGGCAAAAACAGTTCTAAGAGGGAAGATTATAGCTACACAAGCCTACCTCAAGAAATAAGAAAAAACTCAAATAAACAATCTAACCTTACACCTAAAGGAACTAGAGAAAGAAGAACAAACAAAACCCAGAATTAACAGAAGGAAAGAAATCATAAAGATCAGAGCAAAAATAAATGAAATAGAAACAAAGAAAACAATAGCAAAGATCAATAAAACTAAAAGCTGGTTCTTTCAGAAGATAAACAAAATTGACAAACCATTAGCCAGACTCATCAAGAAAATGAGGGAGAGGACTCAAATCAATAAAATTAGAAATGAAAAAGGAGAAGTTACAACAGACACCACAGAAATACAAAGCATCCTAAGAGACTACTACAAGCAACCCTATGCCAATAAAATGGACAACCTGGAAGAAATGGACAAATTCTTAGAAAGGTATAACCTTCCAAGACTGAACCAGGAAAAAATAGAAAATATGAACAGACCAACCACAAGTAATGAAATTGAAACTGTGATTAAAAATCTTCCAACAAACAAAAGCCCAGGACCAGATGGCTTCACAGGTGAATTCTATCAAACATTTAGAGAAGAGCTACACCCATCCTTCTCAAACTCTTCCAAAAAATTGCAGAGGAAGGAACACACCCAAACTCATTCTACGAGGCCACCATCACCTTGATACCAAAACCAGAGAAAGATACTACAAAAAAAGAAAATTACAGACCAATATCACTGATTAATATAGAGGCAAAAATCCTCAACAAAATACTACCAAACAGAACCCAACAACACATTAAAAGGATCATACACCATGATCTAGTGGGATTGATCTCAGGGATGCAAGGATTCTTCAATATATGCAAATCAACCAATGTGATACACCATATTAACAAATTGAAGAATAAAAACCATATGATCATCTCAATAGATGCAGGAAAAGCTCTTGACAAAACTCAACACCCATTTATGATAAAAACTCTCTAGAAAGTGGGCATAGAGCGAACCTACCTCAACATAATAAAGATCATATATGACAAACCCACAGCAAACATCATTCTCAATGGTGAAAAAGAGAAAGCATTTCCTCTAAGATCAGGAACAAGACAAGGATGTCCACTCTCACCACTATTATTCAACATAGTTTTGGAAGTCTTAGCCATGGCAATCAGAGAAGAAAAAAGAATAAAAGTAATACAAATTGGAAAAGAAGAAGTAAAACTCTCACTGTTTGCAGACGACATGATACTATACATAGAGAGTGCTAAAGATGCCACCAGAAAACTACCAGAGCTAATCAATGAATTTGGTAAAGTTGCAGGATACAAAATTAATGCACAGAAATCTCTTGCATTCCTATACACTGATGATGAAAAATCTGAAAGAGAAATTAAGGAAACACTCCATTTACCATTGCAACAAAAAGAATAAAATACCTGGGAATAAACCTACTTAGGGAGACAAAAGACGTGTATGCAGAAAACTCTAAGACACTGATGAAAGAAATTAAAGATGATACCAACAGATAGAGAGATATACTATGTTCTTGGATTGGAAGAATCAATATTGTGAAAATGACTATACTAGCCAAAGCAGTCTACAGATTCAGTGCAATCCCTAACAAATTACCAATGGCATTTTTTATGGAACTAGAACAAAAAATCTTAAAATTTGTATGGAGACACAAAAGACCCCGAAAAGCCACAGGAGTCTTGAGGGAAAAAAACGGAGCTGGAGGAATCAGGCTCCCTGACTTCAGAGTATACTACAAAGCTACAGTAATAAAGACAATATGGTACTGGCACAAAAACAGAAACATAGATCAATGGAACAAGATAGAAAGTCCAGAGATCAACCCATGCACCTATCGTCAACTAATCTATGACAAAGGAGGAAAGGATATACAATGGAGAAAAGACAGTCTCTTCAATAAGTGGTGCTGGGAAAACTGGACAGCTACATGTAAAAGAATAAAGTTAGATCACTCCCTAACACCATACACAAAAATAAATTCAAAATGGATTAGAGACCTAAATGTAAGAGCAGACACTATAAAACTCTTAGAGGAAAACATAGGAAGAACACTCTTTGACATAAATCACAGCAAGATCCTTTTTGACTCACCTCCTAGAGAAATGGAAATAAAAACAAAAATAAACAAACGGGACCTAATGAAACTTAAAAGCTTTCGCACAGCAAAGGAAACCATAAACAAGACGAAAAGACAACCCTCAGAATGGGAGAAAATATTTGCAAATGAATCCACAGACAAAGGATTAATCTCCAAAATATATAAACAGCTCATGCAGCTCAATATTAAAGAAACAGACAACCCAATCCAAAAATGGGCAGAAGACCTAAATAGACATTTCTCCAAAGAAGACATACAGATGGCCAAGAAGCACATGAAAAGCTGCTCAACATCACTAATTATTAGAGAAATGCAAATCAAAACTACAATGAGGTATCAACTCACACCAGTTAGAATGGGCATCATCAGAAAATCTACAAACAACAAATGCTGGAGAGGGTGTGGAGAAAAGGCAACCCTCTTGCACTGTTGGTGGGAATGTAAATTGATACAGCCACTATGGAGAACAGTATGGAGGTTCCTTAAAAAACTAAAAATAGAATTACCATATGACCCAGCAATCCCACTACTGGGCATATACCCAGAGAAAACCAGAATTCAAAAAGACACATGCACCTAATGTTCATTGCAGCACTATTTACAATAGCCAGGACATGGAAGCAACCTAAATGCCCATCGACAGATGAATGGATAAAGAAGATGTGGTACATATATACAATGGAATATTATTCAGCCATAAAAAGGAACGAAATTGGGTCATTCATTGAGACGTGGATTCATCTAGAGACTGTCATACAGAGTGCAGTAAGTCAGAAAGAGAAAAACAAATATCATATATTAACGCATATATGTGGAACCTAGAAAAATGGTACAGATGAACCGGTTTGCAGGGCAGAAATTGAGACACAGATGTAGAGAACAAACGTATGGACACCATGGGGGGAAAGTGGCGGGGTGGGGGGTCGGGGGGGGCGGTGGTGGGATGAATTGGGAGATTGGGAGTGATATATATATATACACTAAATATGTATAAAATAGATAACTAATAAGAACCTGCTGTATAAAAAAATAAATAAAATTCAAAACTTCAATTAAAAAAGAGAGAAAAAGAGCTGGGAGAGAATGAAGCAAGAGGGAAATACGGGAGTGACAGATATAATGAAAGGGGGAAAGAAAGGAAGGAAAGAATAAAAAAGGAGAGCTAGACCTGCCTGTTGAGAAACAAGAACAGATAAATGAAGAACGATAGCAAGGAAAGTCCTGGAGAGTCAATTAATTAGTTATTGTCCATTTCCTTGAGAGACCTCTAACAAATCTGTCCTTGTCAGTGACAGGAAATCCTTCTGAATTCTTTGTAGAAAGATATTAATGGCAGTGGTGCTTCAGCACCCCTACACGGTGACACGGGTAAGCGGTAGGAGTTTCTGGAGGTCATCCCAGCGGCCAGCCTCGGTACACAAGCAACCCCTCTGCCTTGCACACAAAGAGTACTTCCCCAGCCACAGATTGCCCACCCTCTCTCCTTGACTGGTACATCAGGAAGCTGACATTTAATACCCTAAGGATATAGATGTTTGAAAGCTGGTTATTGTAACAAAGGAAGCCATCCAAACTCTGCAAGGCCAAATGGATCAGATAAAGCTGACACAGAGATAAATCTGTTTTACATCCATTCTTGCACAAGTTTTGCTAATCTATGTAGTTATAGCTTTCCCACTGAAGAGAAAGAAATAACCCACCACATGTCGGCAAGTCCACATTACATTCCTATTTTTAATCTCCGAGGTATAACATTTTAGGCAAAGACCATTTTTATGCTGACTTTTGCATGAACTCCATTAACATAGGATGACACAGGAAGAAAATGAGAAAGGAGGATAAGAGAGGGAGGGAGGGGAAAAAAAGAGAGAAGGAGAGAGGATTTCTTCCTGAATGGCTGTAGAAATGCGGAATATTCTTTTTAAATGAATGAATTCTGCCCCATCGTTGACACAGGATCCCCTCTCTCCAGTCAGTCAGACACCTACTCTTCATTAGCCAGTATTTATGCTGCCAGATTGGACTTTCATATGGGAGCCTGAAGCACGAATGGTACAGATGGCAGGAAAGCTCTCATGAGATTGATAACGATGAAGAAAGATGCCACATTAAGTCAGAAGGTGCCACTGTTAACATCCCAGCTCAAAGGAGAATATTTCTAGCGAGCACTCCCCTCCAAGGACTGCTTTTCTTCTGGCTTCAAGTAAAATTCATTCCCCTCCCCAGAAGCTCTCCGCCCCACCGAATTGTTGGCGAGTGAGTGATACATTCGCTTTAGTCTCTTTTGTGTGTCAACCGATTTTGCCTCAGACACTTAACCTTTGCTTTCCAAAGGTGGTGGAGATCTTAGCAGTGAAAGGGGGCTGGGGGGAGAAGGGAGGGAGGGGGAAGGCATTTTAGTCCGTGTTTCCTTCAACAAAGGCACCACTATAAGAAGTTCTGTAAGGGAAATCTGAATGGTATTTATTGTTTCCATTCGGGCCCTCATTGCATCTGTTGTCTTTCAGAGACAGACACAGTGTTCATAAAACCAGGGCCCTCAAAAACCTTGGAGAAAGGGTGATCTCCAGGGTGTAGGATTGAGGTTTAATGGGAAAGTCAACACCACTGGAAGATCACAGTGCCAGGCATTTGTTGCTGGGATGGAAGAGAGCCTTCTAACAACCCATTGTCAAAGGAGGCACCATGATTCATTTGGACCTTCAGCTGCTGGCTAAGCCAGCTGTCTCCTCACTCAAAGAAAACACAGGTCCTCATCCATGAAGTTTGAGCCTTTCCACTGCAAAGGTTTAAAAAATCCACTTTTCAGAAAAAAAACAACAATGACATCTTGTCCCAATTTTTCATCTCCAAGGTCCTAGTCACTGATTTTATTTTGCCAGAAATGTATCTTTGGCATCAAAGCTGGGAATGAGTTTTCTGGTTCCTCCAGACATCCCATCCTCCCTGGATGGCAAGCCAACACCAGACCAGGAAAGGAGAGTGGGGAGGAGTTCTCTAGCCTGCAGCGCAATCAGATCGGGGAAGTTTCTCCCTTGTTCAGAAAGAGTCACCCAGCAACCCAACCAACAGAGAGAATGGGATGTAATGGGACTTGCAAACTTACCAAGTTCAGAAAATTGGGCAGCTCTTGCCCAACCTGAGTGATATATTACCAGAGTCCGTTCTAGAAAATGCAGGCTGGGAAACAAAGGGAGGCCACACCAAGGGCCCCAGTGCAGCAATCACAAATTCACGTTGCTGTGTAAGCATTTAATTAGTTTCCCGGATTTACAGGAACTCCAGTCAATTTAAGACACTCTAGGCAGCTCCTTCCAGACTCCACCAACCCTCCTGGAAGCTTGGACCTAGAATGCCTACCGCCCGGGAAGGGCATTTGGAGAGTCTTAATTGAAGGGAATTCCTATTTTTATTTCTATTTGATGTACCATCAGCATTTCCTCCTGTACAAAAATACACAGAGGGGCAACTAGTCCAAATAACTGGTTTAAACCTGTAAATTACAGCACTGCTTCAAGGAACTTTTAAGGTCGTTTTGTGTCTACAGAAGAGTTAGATGGCATCATAAAATTTTTAGAGCTAATGGAATCTTTACACAGTGGTTGCAACTGAACTGATGAGATGGGTTTGAGGCACTACCCTTCTCCCCCTTTCTTTTGACCGTCCTGGAGTCCTAAGACAGAATTACCGCTCTGGAAGTCTTCATGCCATGACTACACAAAACACCTCCCTCCACCCAGGTCTCAGAACCTAGGTCTTCATTTCACTCCCCTCCACCAAGAGAAGAGGGATTGCTAAGTATGGTTAATTTTCTGAGTTGGTTGCACTTCTGCTGTGGAGTCTAATCCTCTTTTACATCTCCTGTGTGTATTTCTTCTTGGAGCTTCGGTCTTCGGCTTCGGTGACCTTCTCATACCATTTCATTAAATGCCCTCCGCCTCGGTAAATTACAGTACTTCGAAGCCTTGGAGTTTAGCATATAAAAAAGCAAGAGCCTCTGTATACAGCCCTGGGATAAGGTGTGATGAAAACCCCATACAAGCTGAACTGTACTTCCTAATCAAATGGGTGTAACAGATGGCTGCTGGAGCGAACCATCACAATGGAAATATCTGCAGTTCTCATGGTAACAGAATCTGCCAGGTCTGAGGGATTTGCTGTTTTTCAGGACATCTGAGCTGCAATCTCTTTCCAGCTGTCTAGCAGTCTCCGTCTCGCTCTCTCTCACTCTCTCAGCATGATGGAGATAGAGTTGAAAGGTGGAGCCCGATTTTGCATTCCAGCTGTGATTAAAGAGACAGGCACACATCCTGGGAGATAATGCGCTGCATATTCATCACGCTATCTAGAACCTCTTTAGGTACTGGGACATGACTGTCATGCAATTACAATATGCCTGCTTCAGGAGCAAGGGGGGGCGGGGTTGGGAGGAAGAAGATCAGAGAACAACAGAGAGGGAGAATATGAGGAATTAAGATGCATGGGATATACCTTGCAATAAAGACATGGAGTGATATTAAGACTAGCAGTTGTTTCCACTTCGTGGCAGCATGTCATGATGACTTAACGTACCAGGATAAAACATCTGGCCTGGGGCAAAAAAATACATGATGTCGAACTTCCAAATCATAGACTTTGTGGAAGAAAAACAACAGATAAGCAACCGTGTACCTTCCCAATAAGTGAAAGCATGTGGAAGATTTCCTTACGCTCTGCAATCAGAAAGGAGATCCATCTCATAAGGTGGAGGTTAGTGTATAGACACTGAGCTTTCATTATAAATCGAAGGTTTGGGTTTAAAACCACAGGACTACATTAGAAACGGGTTTTTTATTATTTTTTCCCTCATGCTATTCATAACCTTCTGATTTTACAGCAGTGCTCGGAAAGGGGAAAATAATCAGTCACAATTCTATTTTATTAAAGTCTTTTCCTCCAAATCCCTATCGATTTAAAGAAATAAGGAAAAGTATACTGTCTTCTTTGCTATAGTACCTGCTAGCTCACACACACACACAGGGTTGATTCACAGCTGCCTGGTCCCTTGGGTATTTGAGCTTGAAGATCAGACAACATATAAGAATTCAGCCATGACTCAAAATGGAAACAAAGAAGACCATTCTTAGCAAAGCCTGCAATGTGAAATGAAAAACTACAGGCTGGAGGCTGGAGCCCCCTAGCACACTTCCCCACCCCATTGTCCTTGAGGGCACTACTGTTAAATACATATGACAGCCAAAGAGATGAGGAGAATAGTTTCCAGAAAGCAATGATTGGATCTCCCTTTTCATGAGGTAGAATAGGCAGGACTATGTAAGCCTCTAAGCAGCACTTGAGAACAGGTCCTGTAAGGCAGCATTGTCTCCCCCTCATATGGTGCCTGAAGAACATATTATATTATATAACCTTTCTCCAAGCCCGCCCTGCTCTGCCTGAAACCCTCTTCCTTTAGAAGCCTGCTAATAACAACTTGTGGATGACAATCTCCATCTTAACAAGCCGGATTAGTTAGTTTAAAGCAATGGACTGAGGCCATTTTGCAGATGCTAATCAAAAAAGAAAAAGGAAAAAAATTAGAAAAGACCCATGTGTCTCCATCTCTTGTAAGTACAATATAGATAAAGAGGAGGGTGTCCCAGGGCCACATCTGTGAGCTGACCTCTAAAGCACACAAAGGTCTTCAGGGCTGTGGGGTTAGAAAAGGAGGGAAGAGGGTTTGTATCAGGCCAGTAGCAGACAACAGAGGCTCTGAAAGGGCAGTGATCGGGGAACCGTCTGAAGCTTTTTTTCTTGGAAACTGTTCTTTCGTTGTCTTCTATGGGGGCTTTGCTTTTTGACAAACACTTCCCAGCTCCTAGCTCAGGGCTTGGCACTGAGCAGGGGTACACATTAAATGTTTGCTGGATGGAGGGATGGGGGATGAAGGAATAGATGTATAAGGAAAGACTCCCAAACGTCAAAATGTCAAAGACAAACAAATCGCATCAGTATATATTTGTCCTCTCTTTCCTCTCCACACCAAGAACATAAAATTGTATGAAACGTCATAGTCAGCACATTTGGAAAGATACTCTGTGTCTTCAGAGATCAATGGCCGGACTATTAACATTCAACCACAACGAGCACTTTTAAAACATACACACAAAAAGGAATGCTACTCAGCTGATGCTTCAGACTTAGAATATCACAGAACGTTTAAGCCCATTAACAAAAAAATAATCTGTCATTTCATCAGCTTCTCTGCCAGGTTGCCTTTTTCTACACCACAACTAGGAGACTGACTCATGAAGGAAGGAATGTTTAGTTTCCTTTAAAATAGTCTGAGAATAACATAATATACACTCTGTTACATATAGGATCTGAGTGTGTAATCAGGGTGAGAGGAAAAAAAACAAATTGTGAGGGAGAACACTAGCTCTCACATTCCAGAGAGTGCAACACGTGCTCACGCGCTCTCTCTCACACTCACACACACACACACACACACACACACACACAGCTTCCACTGACTTCTTGAATTTTAACTGCCGTTCAGAGTACATGTTTCTGTTTTAGGAATTCTCTAAGCCAAACGTTTGCTGGAATGCTAACCTCCTCAGAAGCCCAGGACGCCCTGCCAAGATCATTCAGTTAGAAGACACCCAACTGCCCTACAAGTTAGAAGAGGGTAAGTTTGAGAACTGGAATTATTCTTTAAGAGTAAAACATAAAAGATGCCTCTCTGGGCAAGACTCATCTCTAACACTCATCACAAAGAATATTTTTGTATGAAAAGGTTGTAGTCAACCTCAAAAAGATCCCACTATAACTCCAAAATGTTCCTTCTACAATTTATAGATATTTCTAATCCAAAAAATTAAGCCCTTTATATATATTCAGCTCATATCACCTCTCAGTCACAGAGATTTTTTTGTTTTACTGCCAAAGGACTGTCTCACTGTCTCATTTTCTCACGTCTCTGTCACAAAGAGTGGAGGAAGGGAATTTTGTGGTATTGCTACTTCCAATAAGTTTTAGGATCAAGTTTGTTTCAGGCCTCGCCTACTTCCCTGGAGTGTTCAAAGCCCTGGTAGTACAGCCCTATTCTTTCAGAGGACCATCTTTGTTACCAACCTTCTCTGGAGTAGATCCTCCAGAACTGAACTGGAATATTTTGTTGCAATTGAGTTCGATGAGCCTAAGTAGGAAACTACTACACACAACACCCTGCAAAGCACTCGGGGTGGGGGGTAGACTACAAAAATGAATCAGCACCTTCTTGTTCAAGGAGTTCACAATCGAGCTGGGACAGTTAAGACCAGATTACTAATGGTTACGACATCCAGCCAGACAGCATAACGCCACAAAAAGAAGCATAATCCAAGTACCCAAGCAGAGTCAAAGGAGGGTTTATAAAAGGCTCTTTGCAAAAATGGAAAGTTTGATGAGGCTTGAAGAGTCATATGTAAGATTTCAACAGACTGGGGCATGGACGAGGATATTCCAAATGCAGGAAAAGACGCGAGCACTGATGCAGAAAAATGCTGTGACTAGTTTGGGCACACTGAAGGGAATTGCCTGTCTGAGAAGGCAAAAGTACAGGGAAATTTAGGGCTTCCCTGGTGGCGCAGTGGTTGAGAGTCCGCCTGCCGATGCAGGGGACACGGGTTCGTGCCCCGGTCCGGGAAGATCCCACATGCCGCGGAGCGGCTGGGCCCGTGAGCCATGGCCGCTGAGCCTGCGCATCCGGAGCCTGTGCTCCGCAATGGGAGAGGCTGCAACAGTGAGAGGCCCGCGTACCGCAAGAAACAAAAAACAACAACAAAAAAAAAGTACAGGGAAATTTAGATGGAAGTCATATTAGAGGAGGTGGTATGTGATCCCAGGAGCATTTGGGAGCCAATGACCTTCACTAGGCTCACAAAACACCTTGCTTTGTGAGAAGGCCAAGAATGCTCCAAGCAAGTAACACTCCCAAGGGTCTGTTATGAACAGGAAATCCGGGCGGGGGGCACTCAGTTTGCATAAAGCACCCCAATTTTCATGAAGCATACTCTCTGAAAGTATGAACCTTTAAGAGTCAAAAACAGCAAGTTGTAAAACCTGTCCCTTCTGGATGTCTTTGGAAATAACTAAACCTTTCTATTTCAGTATTTGGCATCGTGACAAGACCTAAGAGGAACTAGAGAGATAATTAATAAGGGCATGAGGGGAAAGTGCAATTAAAAATGGCAAAGACTACTCCATAAATAAGTGCTTCATACTGAGAAAGATTATTACTGCGATCTCCAGCTTCAAACCTGAAATCAAGTCACTATGAATGGATAATTTGAGTATTATTAGGGGGAAAAAAGGCATTATGGTTCCTAGCCCCTAAATTACAGCAGAAAGAAGATTTTATTCTGACCTCACCTGTCAGTTTAAATCAACAAAATAATCACAGCTTAGTCCCAGTTGGCATTACTCTCCATTACCTCAAGTTTTAATGTTGTACACCTTCAGGTTCTTAACCAGAAGAGGAAGTTAGATTGAGAATGCCTCTAGAAGAGGCTTTTCCAGGGAACTTAAAAAAAAAAAAAAAAAGTTTCCTAGGAAACGAGGAAGGCAAACTCCCTTTATCTGAATAAGTGTCTTTGTCAGAAATAAAAACTAGCTGGAGCAAATCTGAAAGCTCAAGCCCCACCAGGCCTGGAGATGTTTGAACCTCTGGCCCAGTTTACAGAGGCTGCTTAAAGACGTTTCCCATCTAAAAAAGCAGTCCACGTGTCTGTCACTCCTAGGAGAACTTTTGGCTTCTGCCTTGTTGAATGGAATGGTTCAAAACTGAATCATTTCCTGCAATTTAATTTCAGAGCTGAATGCAAAGTATAAGAAGATAAGGTCACAAGGACATAGATATTTCTCCAGAAAGCGATCACGCTACCTGGGCTGCTGAAAGTGGCGATTTAATTGGACACAGTAGGTTTTGCTATTGTTGCAACGTGGAAATACATTATGTTAAAAACGGCCAATGACAAGTATGGCCATCAGCAGCACAGCGGTCAGAAAAAAATTTGACTTCCAATTATTGTTTGAGATGGAAACAACTGCTTATGCCAATTTCAGATGGTTGTGAGTAGCTTCATTATTTCATAACTGTCATCATCCTTGTCATCCTGCCTTATATTTGTCTAGTAATCTTAAAAAAGGACAACGTCTAGAGAGGAAAACTATCGTCCATGCTCTTTTGACCTTAGGTTAAGGCGGCCCACTGAAATGAAAACAGGATGAACAACTCTTGACTATCACCTCTACTCAAAATATTGGAGTCACCTTCCTTGTAGTCAGGGGTTGGCAAATTACACCCACAGTCCAAATCTAGATCACTGCCTGTATTTGTAAATAAAGCTTTATTGGAACCCAGCCACACTCATTCACTGATGTATCAATATCACCTATGGCTGCATTGGCACTATAATGACAAAGTTCAGTACTTAATGACAGAACCCTGTGGCCTACAAAGCTTACAGTATTTACTAGCTGGCCCCTCACTTTGCCAACCCCTGCTTTAAAGCATCATCATCGCTTCCATCTGCAGAGAGCAGGGCTGTTGGAGGGTTCTAGAGCACTTCATTTGATAACACCTTTCCTATACATAAAGATGGAGACAAGTGCAGTGACCAGAGACATCTCAGACCAGTTTCACCTCTCCGTGGGAGATTCAGACTTGGCACTGCCCTCATCATGGGGCACTTGGGGTAAGAATGCCACTTTATGTGTGAGAGTGAGGGCCAGTACTCCTGGTTTTCATCAGGAATGAGAGAGGCACTGGGCCTGACCCATAGACTGGGGCGGTTCATCGTGAAAGGACAGCGAGGTTTGTTAAACTTGGAAGTTGCTTATTAAGCCACCATGTATTAATACACTTATAACTGTACATATTCTCATCCATCTAAAGTGGAAATACGTAAACGGAGAAACATAAAAGTTGAGAACATAGGGCTTCCCTGGTGGTGCAGTGGTTAAGAATCCACCTGCCAATGCAGTGGACACAGGTTCAAGCCCTGGTCCAGGAAGATCCCACATGCCACGGAGCAACTAAGCCCGTGTGCCACAACTACTGAAGCTCATGTGCCTAGAGCCCATGCTCCACAACAAGAGAAGCCACCGCAATGAGAAGCCCGCACACTGCAACAAAGAGTAGCCCTCGCTCAGGGCAAGTAGAGAAAGCCGCGTGCTGCAACAAAGACCCAACGCAGTCAAAAAAAAATAAAAAAGTTGAGAACCTAAACCTGATTGGACTGTTGGAAATTGCAGCAGCAGGATGATATACTAGAAATAATTTAGAGTTTAAGCTATAGAGTTTAAACTCAAACCTGAGTTCAAATCCAGACCCCCATTAGCTGTCTATCTTTGAGCTCACCCTCTCTGAGCTTCAATTTCTTCATCTTCAAAATAAAAGTGTTAATAGATAACACTTCTCAGCATTGTTGTAAGAATGGAACGCGATAATTCCTGAATAATGTCTGGCACAGCCAGTAAATGCTCAAGAAATGGCAAAGGTAATGACTATTACAGTATTTGGCTTCAATTAAGAAGGCAGGAAAGTTCCTAAGAAAGGCTTATTTCAATGTTCTCAGTAAATAGGACTAATACTCCCCAAATGACATAGTTCTGTACTCAACTTGCTCTGAATATTATGCTTAAAAATATTACAGCTTGTATTTTCACATTGCTTCTACTCGCAAAGCTTCTTCCAATGAACTCAACATCGCTGTGTGTAAAGTATGGCATAAGGTTCATTATCTGCCCATTTAACAGATGAAGAAATTAACGTTATACCTATAGTCCTATAGTTAATGAGTTAAGCTGAGACCCTGTCTCTTCTCCTCATGGCCCAGAGCACTTAGTACTACCCTGGACTTTACGTAATGGTCTTTTAAAAGTCAACTCTAACATCCTGGGGAAGGAAGAGTCCCAATTAGAAAGCTACAGTGGAAGGAATGAGAGCAAGCGCAAACGATGCTGGGGAAGAAAACAGGAATCTAACAGAAGGATGACGTTTCAGAGTGCATACAAATGCGGTGTGCCTTTAAAAAGGACCATGTCTATACCTCTATATTGCTTACTACCTGAAGCTAAGCCAGAGGGATGTACATAGTGAGATTTTTGTCTCATTTCAGGAAGGATACAGGATAAAGATTCTGTGCCAGTAATCTTCCTTGGATTAATGGTTTCTCTTTTATCTGCTGTATTTCTGCTCAGATGTCTCTTCTCTGAATGAGTCAGAGGAATGCAAATGCTGGGCGCAGTCCGCCTGAAATATTTAAATCCAGTTTTGCAATGTTTTGCAGGTTTGGAGGGAAAAATTATACACACCACACCACACACACACACACACACACACACACACACACACACACACTCGATGGAGGAATGGCAGATAAGAATTACAGATATATCAGCCAGCAATACAAAAATGTGGTATTGCAATTTGACAACAAACTCATTTTTCTTTTTCCATTTCTTTGTTTCTCCAGATCAATGTTTAGATGCTTGATGTGAGTGGAAGGAATCTGCAACATTCTTTTGTGAGACTCAAAATCCCATCAAGAATGTATCTGACTACATGGAAAACTGATTTTATTTTGGCTCCCAAATGACAAGACTTCATTATGCAATGAGTACCTCCCCGGTGAAAGCATTCTCCACACAATGATAGAGAGAAGGGTGGACAGGGTGGACAGTTGGACATGACTTGTGTGCATTTTCTTGATCCCTCCTTTTATTGATACACTCTGAACTCTTTATTCTCACGTTCCGTCATAGACTTGCAGGCAATGTCTCACTATTGTGACTAAGAGGGCTTCTTCTAAAAGGAAACTCGAATGGCATTAATATTCAAATCCTCTGGCTGGGTCTGCAGTGGCCTGATGGAGCTTGCACAGAGCTTCTGTGCTGCCAGGGAACAAATCTTGGAAAATACAGCTGAGTAAATTGGGATTTAGCATCGACCCCATGTGCAATACTTAACATGAAACACTCATAATGAAAGGTCTCCTCCAAAGGCTTTTATTGCTGCCAGAAAGAGTTTCTACCATGTGAACCCAAGGACAGAGGGAGGCTTTCTTATTTTCCTTTCCACCTCATGTGAAAGAATAATCTCATGCCTTCAGGACAAAGGCTTCTTTAAACAACAAAGTGAAATGCTTTCAACATCCATGAACATCTCCCAACATCAATGAGATTGCTATTCACAGATGAAAAGTCGAGGAGGAAACACTGGGCATGAACAATTGGTCAATACAGCATTACCCTCGAAAACCAGAAAGCCAGAATTTGAAATGTGAAACACCTCCCACTCCTAGTAAATTAGGATTGATGAGTTCCCAGGGACGTTCAACTTCCTTTGGCTTTACTTGAGTGATTTATAACCCTTCTCCATGCCATGGTTTCTGCACTTTCTCCAAGCATGTACCTGAACTAAGGCTGGGAAAGGCTTGGCACAAGGGCACGAAATCATACTTCTTTTTCTCAAAACGTTTTCATAAATCGGTCAGCGGAATTCATTTCAACATTCACCAAGCACCTAGAATGTGCAGGTGCTACACTAGGTCCTGGGCCACAGAGATCAGCACAACCGGGCCCTTGCCCTCAGAGAGAAAAAAAAACAAATTGTTTTAAGTCACTCGAGTGGAGGCTTAAAGATATTGTATGAACCGTTGGAGACGAGGACAAAAGCAAAAGAGGCCTGGTGAGGCCCCAGTCTCTAGACAAGCAAATAAATACACCTATACCTCCAGGAAGACAAAAATATGTTGACTTTGCCAAATTAGATTTGTTGGGCTTCTACTACCCATGCTCCCTATTGATCAAGAATTGATTTATGTCACCCAAGGGTCTACTTTAGAAGTTGACACGTTGTGAGAATGGTCAGACTTCAGTCTCTCCGAGCGATATGTTTGTGGCCCTGGCCTCTGCCCAGCAGTCAACTCTTCAGTTCATTCCCTCCTCAGAAAACCACTGAAAGAATCCAATTCTCTGAGGTCTCTGGCAGCTGCAGACATGATACGGGTCCTCTGTGGACCTCACTGAGCCCATCAGTAGACTATCAATTGTAGGGTCTAAATGAGAAGAGAGAAGCAGGGCAAGGACCCTTTCTCAAAGAGGTTCAGCAAAGTCTTTTCCTCGCGGGGAGCTACATGTTGCCTGGTACAAAAGTGCAAACCACACTGTGAAACAACTAGCAATTTATATTCCCTTGGAAGGACGCCAAGTGTTTCTGTCATCCTATGTGTGTTCTCCAGAACCGAATGATGATCAAGGTACACATTAGATACCTCTAATAAATAAATAAATAGATAAATAAATAAATACACACACACACACACGTATGTATGTATATATATAATGAATATATTATATATATATTAGAATAGAATATATGGATATAGTTACTATGTATTAGAATAGAATATATGAATATATTTGAATATTTTTATACATATATACATATATATATACACACACTAAAATCCCAATTTCACTCATTCCAAATTACCCGCTGTGTCCTCTTAGAGACCCAAAAGTAGTTCACCAAAATGCCTTTGCTCTCTTGACAGCAGAATTCAAACCATCATCTGTGCTACAGAGAGAGAGATTTTATATCCAAAGACACATCTCAGCCCACCAAATTAACCTTCTCTGGCTAAGGGAGCATGTTGCTGAGAAGGGTTTTTACAGGGCTCCTTTAAACGAGATGGAAGCTAATTTACTCTCTTAAATGATATGGAGGCCCTGGGTGGCACAATATGAAAAATGACTTAAGTCCACTCATGCATCAGACAGGATAATTCTGGCAAAGTTGGTGCTGACAGCATTAAAAAACAATGATGGAAGAGTCTGGCCTTGTTGTTGTCATTTTAATTGTCACTGGGAGTGACGAAAAATGCATTTCCTGCTCCTGCATCCTTACCGCTCAGCTTTGTAATGCCTTAACTGGGCCCGTGTCACTTGAAAGTGTGATTTAAAAAAAAAAAAAAGGAAAAGAAGTATGTGTGTGAACACATGAGAGATAGAGGAAGTGGGAAGAGAGAGACAGAGAGAGAGAGAGAAAGGGACAAGAGAGCACTTGGATCAGAGAGAGATAATGAGACAAAGAGAAAAAAAATGATAACCAAACAAGGATTATTTCAGATGACTCTTCCTGAATATCAAACACCGAGTGCTGTTAGTAATCTCATGGAAAAGGCAAGTTTTTTGCAAATCAAGGAACCTGCAGTGTTTCCAAGATCCACTCTGAGTTTTCGGGCAAGACAGCCCAGCATTTCTTGTTAAAAGCTTAAGGGCTCAATTTATGCTAAGCATTCAAGGAAATGTCTCATCCAAACAGGATATCGTTTTTCATATTAAAGAAGCAAACCGATCTCAGAGCATAAATGTTATTATTCACAGTCGCAAAGCAACATGACATTTACTTTCTCTTTCTTCATAGGGAGGGAAGGAGGAGTCTCTCCCTTCTTTGGGGCCAGAAGAGGGCTCAGAAATCCTGTTTCTACTCCTGAAAGAAATACATTTATTTCTCCCAACCCCAGTAGGTGAGTCCACAAACTTCCTCCACAGCACTGGTTGCTTTGATGGGTCAGTGTACAGTATGTGCATGTTGCTTTTCAACATATGTTTAGGGAAAAGAATCAAAGCTAATTTCAGCATGTGAAAAGCTAGCAGATTCCATTAGTGATTGTGATTTCCCTTCAAAGTGATAAGGCTGACTGGATGCAGGTTCTCAGAACTGAAAGTCCAAATGGGAACTTATGATGTAGAACTTCAGTTTTATCAACCAAAGGCTTCAACACACATACAAAGGGAGAAAGACATATTTTTGTCCCTAGCAGAGATGTTAAAGTTAACCCAGAGAACCACTTGTGCATGTTTTCCTCATCCCTCACCTCCCCCCGCCCACCCAGCCCACATCATTTTTTCCTCTTCAAACAGGTGAGGGTGAAGAAGGGGGTTACTGCAATCATCATATCTGGTTTTCACATTGATGGATCTGAAGGAATGCACATTGCATGAACTCACAATGCCTCTTGTATAGATGACCACAGCAAATCCCGGAAGCAATTCAGATGGGACTAGACCACAGCCTGAATCTCTGAATTGTCCTTATAACATCTATATCGGGTAGTATTCTTAATTACATTGGTCCCAAAGCCCACGAAGTCATTTCTCATCTTTATGGAGAGCAAGCCCAACTAGAGCTTCGAAAAAGATTTGGTCAGTGATACTTCATGGTTGTCATTACATTCAAGATGCACCTGATCCATAAATGTACATAAACAGACTACTCATGTGGCCAAAGGGAAAGAAAAATGGCATGCACTGCTAAATTCTATTAGGATGGAGCACAGTTTATAAGAAAGTTTGTTATAAAACAGCATGTGGTGTTTCCACCTATAAAACTGGGTGGTCTCCATTTAATGATAGTGATTGTATTTTCAAGACAAGATTTACATTACTCCAAATATGAAGAGTTCATAGCTGGGCCCACCAGTTTCACATATTAAAAAAAAAAACAAAAAAAAAAAACAAGCTGGGATTCATGCCAGTTTAACATGATCTCAGGCAGAGTAATAATACCCTTCCCCGTTCCAGGTCCAGGAGGAGAAAAACAGAGTCCCTGAGAGTGATACTGGAACCCCTCCTTGTTTGACTTGGCCACAAATTCCTCTGCAGCTATAGTTTGCTGTGTGTTCAGGCACCAGATGCTATGGTCAGTGGAAGACATGAAGACACAGAGTGAAGCAAAAGATAACCAATGTTTACTGAGTGCTTACTATGTGCCAGGCACAACTGATTATCTCTTTCAATCCTCGGAGTTACCCTATGAGGTAAATGTCCCAATACCCACTTTACAAATGATATAATGGAAGCATTAAGTCTTACTCACAATCTTATAGCTGGGAGATTGTGGAACTGAGAATAAACTCAGACCCCATCCCATCTGATTCCAAAGCCTATGTTCCAGAAGACTCTAGAGCAATGGTTTTCAAACTGTGTCCCGGTATTTTAGGTGTTCCTCGAATGTCTGATTTGAATTTTTAAATATCTTTTGAAATATCTTAAAACTATGATTAAAAAATAAAACAAGCGGTACATTCAAGTATTATATACTCAATGATAACCTTCTGGAGACTACCAGGATATTAACTCGTTTAATCGCTAGCTGACTTTACGATAGAACATGTTTATATAATTTAACATTTAAAGTACACATATACTACTAAAATGATGCTTTTATCAATTTCATATATTGAATTTGCATAGAATTTGTATAGGCTAAAAAGAAACAGTTTTGAAAATTCCAGCTCTAGGGTATGCATTCTCAAGGAGGGGATGGCAATATAACTCCCAAGGGGATAAAACTTCTTTCTTGAGGGCCCAAAATCTTAGCTACTGCAATCGTTTTCCCCACCTTCCCAAGGATCATAGTACATAAACAAGCATCCAATATTTTTGCGGTATTAAAATTTCATGGGGGGAAGGGGACTAGGAAAAAAGTCTCAAAAGTGCTTTATGGGGCTTCCCCGGTGGCGCAAGTGGTTGAGAGTCCGCCTGCCAATGCAGGGGACACGGGTTCGTGCCCCGGTCTGGGAGGATCCCACATGCCGCGGAGCGGCTGGGCCCGTGAGCCATGGCCGCTGAGCCTGCGGGTCCGGAGCCTGTGCTCCGCAGCGGGAGGGGCCACAACAGTGAGAGGCCCGTGTACTGCAAAAAAAAAAAAGTGGAGGAGATAATGAAAAAAAGGTTGAGAAATATTGCTCTATGGTATTAAGAATTTCAGAGAATCTGCAACAGAAAAGAGGAAGAGCTTAGTCCTCATTCAGCTTGAGCAGCCTACTTAACTTGAATTGTTACTGTGGGGAGCTCTCCTTGGAGAATAAGCCTGGCTTGTTTGCAACCTGGGGATTTGCTCTCCATAAAAGGCTTTTATGAGCAACAATCTCTCTGCTTCTGAGAGGAGACTTGGCAACTAGAGCCAGACCCCTCATTTTGCAGAAGGAAAACCTGAGGTCCAGAGAAGCAAAAGGCTTGCCGGAGGACATCATACTGTTTGTAGCAGTCTGAACTCAGAACAGCACCCTGCATGGGGTAGGCGCCCAAATGGTGTTTTGTCATACAAATAAGGGAAGGGAAAAATGACTTTAATAAAGAGATTTCATTGGAAAGATCAGGTACAAGAATTTTTGAAACCAAATGTATGCAGACTGCCTGTTCCACATCACCTACTGGTGGGGGGAAAAGAGGAAAAAAAAAAAAATAGAATCTCACCACCTAAATTTGCCCGGTGGCTGGAGACCTCAAGGAGAAACGTCCCACCCCTCAGCCCCAGCTGAAGTGGAACAGTGTCAGGAGCCAATGCAAGTGAGTTCTTCCTCTAGCTGACCCAACCACACATCTTTCTTTGGTTTGTTTGTTTTCTTTTTTTAAAGCTCTTACAGTGCTCCTAGGGTAGAGCCATCTGCTGAAGCGGGATGAACAGGTAGCTTTAAAATGGTGATAGCTCTGGGAAATGATAATCACTAGGTCATAGAAAGTGGCACTGCAGTGTATAAATAAGATAAGTAAAAGTGCTGAGGACGGCATGTTTGCTTTAATAAAATGTGGTTTCCCTCTGTGTGGAGAATGCCTTTCTCGAATGCCTGGGGAGAGAGGCTGAACTACAGACCAGAAACACGCAGACGGTTCCAGAATCTGGCAATGAGGGTGGGATCAGAGGGGAGAGGGATGAAATATGACTTATTGAGACACAAAAGGAAAGGAGTTGGACCAGAGCCTTTGTGTTGAATTGCTGAAGCAATGGAATGAGATCAGAACTTCCAGGTCTGATTCCAATGCTCCCTTTGGTAGAGGCAATAACGCTGCAGTAAAAAGAGCAAGGGCTTGGGTTACAGCACAGCTCTCCCCTAACTCTGTGACCTTGGGAAACTCAATCTCTCTGAATCTTGATTTTCTCTTATATGAGAAGGGGATAACATCTCACAGGGTTATCGTAAGGTTTAAGTTAGAGATTTTATGCAAAGCACCAACCATATACCTGATATAGCTTTGGCATTTAATAAATAAATAGCAGTAACGATGATGAGGGTGTAGATGTCTGAGATGATGCTAGTGATGATGATGATAATGCTCATGATGAGCCACAGGCCTTTTCTAGAAAGTACCTATACATACGCACTGAGTCCCGAAGGTCACAAGTAGCTTAGAAGTTACCACGCCCTGTGAGATACGCCATTGGAAAGTATAACTCACAGAGCAAGAATTCCCTTTGCGAAGCATTTCAATGAGCAAGAATTAAGTCTTGAAAACATGAGCAGCTTCTGAATTTTTGCAAATGTATCATCTTACTTGGGCTTTCTGCAAATGCAAAGCGTTTTCACTGATATTCTCTCATTTTATCCCCATACCAGCAATGTGAGGTTGCCGGGGCAAGTACAAGATACCCATTTAACAGATGAGAAAACCCGAGGCCTCCGGAGGTTTTAGTCATTTAGTTACTAGCTCAGTGTTGCACAGAGAGGTGGTGCTTAGACCAAAAGCCTGGTCGTCTGCTTCCTGTCCCCACGGTACACTGAGCCAACTACTTAAACATTTCCACCTGGAAACAAGCGTGGAACTCACACAGGTCAGGCGCAGTTGAGCCCTTTCTGCTCTCCGCATCCTAATGTGCAGTCATCTATACTCCACCTGACTCTTACCATCTGAGTCAGCGCGGCACTCTCCTTAGTCATCTACTTACTTCTGTGTCCTCCACTCCTGACCCGAAGTAGAAAATCCAGGAGAGACTCATGAAAGAATCTTTCCCTTTGGAAACCAAGAAAGTGAGATGTCTATCAATCCTGGCACATAAATGGCATCATCTGACCATGTGTGATGGCTAGAGAAGCAAGCCTGAGAAAGCTCTGGAAGGCTTTGCTATACCCCAGTGGACAGAAGAGAGCTGACTTCGGTCTGCAAGGTATCATCCCTTGCTGGGCTACTCTCTTTCCCTCAAATGCAACTCTGATCTTATAAATGATGTATCCTCCTCAAAGCAATCCTGTGATGAAGATGAGGCAGTGTCCTTTCTTCAATCGGGAAAACTGAAGAATCACAAATAGGGCATCGTATGCAGAAACACACAACTTCTTAGTTGGAAAAGTATGTCTTAAACACAGATTTCCTCACTCCAGCCCCATGTTCTTCGAACTATACCAAAGTATATTATTGCCTGCATCAATTGGAAATCTTTTGATGGCAATAGCAGAATATCCAATCCAAATCTTCTTAGACAAAAAGGTGAATTTTTTCTTCTCTCTCTCTCCCTCTTTTTTGTCTTTTTGTTTGTTTGTTTCAATAACTAAATAGTTCAGGGCTAAGTCTGGTTTCAGATCTCAGGTTAAAGGCTGAGTTAGCCCCCTCCACATAGTGTGGTGCCCTAACAACTACAAGTTCTCTTCCCATCGAAGAGGCAGTTCCATTCCTCAAATCCTCATGGCACCATCCTCCCTGGGAACCGTCTCTGCAGTTCCATAGGCTGATCACCTCCACTCGGCTTGGACTAGCTTAAGTCGCGTCCGTCCCTGAACCAACCGTAATAGGCAGAAGGAAGGGATACTTTGGTTAGTTTCGGCTAATCAGAGCCCACCACTCGAGTCAGGGGTGAGGTCAATCCCACTGAGTCCACATGAATGACTGGTGGAAAGGTACTTTCTTAAAGGAAATTCAAGGTGCTCTTATCATGAAAGAGACTTAACAAAATCTGGGCAGAAACCCCACAATGACATCCAATCCTTTATTCTACAAATACCCTTTGAATTCCTATTGTGTGCCAATTTCAGGGAAGAGGTAAATTTTAATAAAGGAAAAACCAATGGCTAAGCAGAATTCAGTCTAGCGTATCTGGACCCAATCTTCAGCCGCTTCCCCATTTTAGCCTCTAACTCCCCCAAAATGCTCTTCTGTCCAGAGCCTGCGCCAGGCTGTTGAAAGGCACAGCAGAGTGGTGAGTTCAAATTGTTTTCTTTTTTTTTTTTTTTTGCGGTACACGGGCCTCTCACTGCTGTGGCCTCTCCCATTGCGGAGCACGGGCTCCGGACGCCCAGGCTCAGCGGCCATGGCTCACGGGCCCAGCCGCTCCGCGGCATGTGGGATCTTCCCGGACCGGGGCACGAACCCGCGTCCCCTGCATCGGCAGGCGGACTCTCAACCACTGCGCCACCAGGGAAGCCCAAATTGTTTTCTATTTGCAAGGCAACTAGAAGCCTAGAATCATGTCTTATACAACAGGAAGGGCAGTTACAGTGTAGCAGTTAAGAGCACAGATTCTGGAGTCTGATTGCTTGTGTTTGAGCCTTGAGTCAGCCACTCCCTAACTGTATGACCTTGCAAGTTGTTTGACCTATCTGGACTTCAGGTTCTTCATCTGTAAAATGGGGATAATTATAGTCACCTAAGGATATTTGGAGATCCCAAATGAGTTAATACAGAGGTCAGCTAACTTTTCCTACAAAGGGCCAGATAGTAAACATTGTAGGCATAGTGGCCCATGTAGTCCTGTGGCAACCACTTTACTCTGCTATTACCGTGTGAAAACAGCAGTGATGATACATGAACAAATGGGCATGACTGTGTCAGTATAACTCTACTTACAAAAACAGGCAGTACCTAGAACCACCTGACACCAAGCAAGAGCTCAACAGACTTACAGCAAATAACATTTAACTGTTTATTATTCTCTTTCACGCACTGTCACTCTCTCTCAATGGACTCTACCCACCGTTCCTTGACTATGCTGATTGTAGATTTATTATTTCTCATATATATGCATTAGTTGCTTATCTTTATTTATTGACTTAGTGACACAGAAGATCAAGAAAACTCTCCACTCCTCTAACTGAATGACTCATCACAATGTTTAAATTGTCTTGTCCCTGTGACTTAAAGAGGAAACATTCAGCAAAAACCTTGGCATGTTGCACATGACCCAGTGCTGGGGTGAGTTATAGCAAGTAAAGAATAATAACTGTTATTATTTGCTGTAAATAAGCTCTCAGGCTCATTAGTGAATGCTCACTTGCAGACACTCACGCCCATCAAAACGATTCCTTATGTTACAAGTCACCCCTCAAGCTTCCTCTTCTACAGCCTCACTCCAGGTCCAGAAATCACTGCTCAGACTTCATGGTGCTCAGCCACGCTGAGAGGTCTCAAGAGACACAAAAACAATACCGGAGTTAAAAAGGAGAGATGACAAGGAAACCCATTCAGGAGTCTTCACTTATAAACAGCAAGGAATCCCCAAATTCAGACTCAGATCCCTGTCTGTGAGAAGGCTTTTTAGCTAATCCAAATGAATAACACTGCTGTTTATTGCTGAGACAGAGACAATGACTTAAAACTTGATAAATTATAAAATGCCTCCCCCCTTAGTACCTCTGCTGGCAGCCTAACTCACTTTATTTTATACCAAGGCATCTTTCCCTTAATTCAGCATCTTCCTCCAAATTTGTCTGATAAAAGAAAAACTCTACATCTCACTTGTACATTTTGTTAGGATGGCTGCAACGCCCAATCAATATGCACCAATCTATATGCACGTTACCCAGAATGCCAAGTGACAACTCTGAGAAAAACAAGAAGGAAAAGAAAAGCTGATGATTCTCTGCCTATTGGCACAAAAACACACCGCCATACTTTATGTCTTTCAAGAAAAAGGTACATAGGTGAGCCCATTTATGACCCATGATTTTGTTACCAGGAAAGCAATCAGTGGAGGTGGGAATATTCCACATATTGGGGCAAAACTATACCAACATCATTCAGAATAAAGAAGCTCCCATCCGCTGTACTGCCCTGTACAGACCTAGACAAATACCCCAAGGCACTTAGTGTAGTGAGTCGGAAATATACCAAGGCCAAGATTAAGTTTGTAAAGGGTGAAATGCCACAGATTCATTGGTCATGCTGCTGGTGCAGCCTACACCCAGTCAACCTAGGAGATGCACACTCAATTAGCCACAAAACCCATAGCCCTTCTCTGCACTTTTTCTGCAAGAAGAGCTCCTGGCATCTTCCAAATACATACAGCCTCTCCCGTCCACCCACTTCCCCAGGACTAGGGTTGAGATTTTAGTGGAAGCTGCTAAGAAATCACAAAAGTCCCAATAGCCTAGAGAAAAATTGCATGGGTTTTAAAGTAAGATAGGGTCAAGTATGCTTTTCAGTGCTGCCCTTACTAACTGTAGGACTCTGGGCAAGTTACGACTCTTGTTTCTTCACCTGTGAAACAGTGATAATGATCGCTACCTTCCAGTATAGCTGTAAGAATTAGAGAAATGCTTGTTAAGTATTTAACATACATTAAGGATTCAATAGATAGTTTTTTTCTGGAAATACAAGTTATATGGGCCTGAACTGTAATTCCTCCAGCCTTGCTGTCTGCTCCTCCCGACGCTGGCACATCTTTTGGCCATCTCAGGAACCACAGGAAAGGCCAGGATCCAAAAGACATAAGAAGAAGAAAGAGAAGGACAAATAAAAGGAGAAGAGAGGGAGAATCAACAGCAGTAACTGATGCTTACAGAGTACCAGGAATTGTTCTAAGCTGTTCATATTTATTAACTCATTTCGTATTCACAGCAACTCTGTAGGGTGGTACCATAATTATCCCCATTGTACAGATCAGAGAAATGAGACACGGAGCAAGGAGTATGTGATTTGCTCAAGGCTACACGGCTAGTAAGTGCCAGAGCCAGGATGCAAACCCAGACAGAATGGCTCCAGGGTGTGCACTAGTGACTATAGCTCTAGGACCCAAAGAAGCAAATGGAACCTACTCAACAAAAGACATCAGACAGCTTTAAGCCGTAGGCACTCCTTTTTTTTCCCAGAGGCACCAGGATGTAATTCTGAATATAAAACAGGTATCCAAAGGGCTTAAAAATACTCTGACATGAAGAATTCAGAAAGGGCTGTGTTGGCACATCCACTAGTTCAAAAAGGTGTCCAAGTAAGCTTGTGCATGCTGCCACCTGTGTCTTTTCAGACCAACCAATTCCAAACCATTAGGGAAAGTGAGGAAGTTTAGCAGCACATTGGTTCTTGCCTTCCCTTCCATGTTCTCTTTTGTCTTTAAAATCAATTAGACATATGGTTGAGTGTTCTTATTGCTTGAGTAGTACCTTTGAATACTGAAGATGTATGGAAGTGACAGGTGAAGGCACCTTCATTGTCTAATCCTTGAGGGTGGAAATATAGGCAGACACACTGGCCAAAACCAAGAGGGAGACTTGGTTCAGATGTCAGGTTCTCCAAGGTTCCCTCCCAGAGAGGATTTGTTGTTGACGTTACAGGTGTAGGAGGTGAAAAGCAAGCATATTTCCATGTGTTCAACAATCTCCCAAACTAAAAAGCCCCACAGAATTTAAATACACTCTAAGGTTCACAACTACAACCAAAATATTAGCTTCTGTCCCATTTCTATGGTACAAATAATACGGATTTAAAAAGCACAAAGAGATTGAGAAGGGGAAACTCCAGAGGTGGCACAAAAGAAATGTCCCACAGCTGGGGACAGCCAGGGGAACCTTACAGGAGTTAACTATTAAGGTTCAACTCTTCCTGCCCAGGAATAAGAATAGAATGATGGAATAGTGTTAGCTACAGTGTGGGAAAACCCAGGATACATGCCTTCCTACTGCAGTACTGATGGGAATTACTCAGGAAGGGGGTTTGAAGGAGGGAAAGGGGTTCTATTAAACGACAGAAGGACCAGAATCAGCCTGGTTATTCTCAACTCTGCATGCTCCCATGCCCTCTGTGGTGTTCAAAAGTTCAAAGTGGACTCTCAGGACATCAGTGAGTCAAAGTTTGATACTTGGGATTCTTGTGTATCTCCAAATTCATCTCAGAACTATAAGACTGCCCCAGGTTAAAGGTTTTGGTAATGTCACTGAGGCATCTCTACAGCTTCAATATGACCAAGAGCTGTGAAAGCCATGATAAGCAAACCAGCCACCTAGCAGTTTAGATTCCAGGCAGTTCAAAGCCAATTGCTAAGGGCAGACTAAGAAAGGAGGCTTATTTATGTGGATGAAGTGCTAACCACTTTCTTCTCTCCCTCTCCCTCTCCCTCTCCCTCTCCTCCCTCTCCCTCTCCTCCCTCTCCCTCTCCTCCCTCTCCCTCCCTTTTCTACTTCCTCCCTCTTTTTCTCCCTCTCTCTCCACTTGCTCTAGGAGGAGTCATGTCGTCAGCAGCCCTTTAGAGGCCCATGTGGCAAAGAACAGAAGCCTCCTGCCAAATGCCTCCTGCCAACACTGAGTGAGCTTAGAAATAGATTTTCCAGCCCCAGTCAAGTCTGTACCACTGCAGCCTTGTCTGACAACTTGATTGCAACCCCACAGGAGACTGAGCCAGAGCCATCCATCTAAGTAGCTCCCAAATTCCTGACCCTCAGAATTTGTGTGAGATAATAAATGTTTCTGGTTTTAAGTTACTAAGTGTTCGGGTAATTTGTTATACAACAATAGATAACGAATACAAATACTTGCTTAAGTTCTATAAGTGAAATTATAGTGCTATCTCTGTTTCCCAAACCTATGTCCTTGCCATTGCCCCACTCTGCCAAGTCTATAGCAGTTCTGCACTCCATAATTAATGGCTTCTGTTATGGTTTTGAAAGAAAGAGAAATCCAGTCAAGCTGACTCAAGTAAAGTAGGGATTAATGAAGGAAGTACTAAGCAAATCATAGACCAAGGATAGAAACCAAAGTACAGAGTTTTGCTTTTAACAAGAAGGAGTGAGTGTCTAATGACTTATCCTCCCATAAATAACATTTATAAATGCTGGAAGGAAAAAATAAACCCTAGAGGGCTCCAGGAACTCAAAAAAAGCAGGTATATTTTGGAAGGCAGTCAAAACTTGTAGCAAGAAACCAACATGAAGTGAATTCCAGTTTTGTCAGGTATGTTCTGAAGGCAGCTAGAATCATGGCCAAGATAGCATGTCTGAAATTTAAACAACAACAACAACAACATCACAAAAGTCTGCTATTATTCTGGCTAGAAGAACCTGAATAAAAGCCTGAAAAGAACCTGAAAAGAAGCTGAAAAAAAAAGCCCAGGGAAACTGGACAACCAATGAGTGAGGGGAGAATAAAGCCAGGAAAGAAGAATACTAAATTTTGTGCTTAAATTCAGCCTAAGTCTCTGCCTGACCCCTGAAACATGTATTAGTGGGTCAAATGGAAATCAGCTAGCAGTTAAGGCTTGAAGAACTGATCTCAGGCCTGAAATTCCACTCACCATAGGCATTACAGTTTTCAGTTTAAGTCAAACCAAGTTAGTTGCCTGCTAAGATAAAACATCAACACTCTTTAGAGCAATATAACAAAATCCAGAGTCTCTAAAAGATAACATTCACAATGTCCAGGATATAATGTAAAAATACACAACATATGACTCAGTCTAAAAGGAGAATGTAAATAATAGATGCCAACCTCAAGATGGTTCCTATTTTGGTTTATGAGAAAAGTATTTTATAATAGCTATTATAAGTACAGTCAGTGAGGTCAAGGAAAATACACTCATAACAAACGATAGAGACGTCAGCAGAGAAACAGAAAATATAAAAATGTAACAAATGGAAATTTTCGAACTAAAAAATAGAACATCTGAAATTTAAAATTCAATTGATGGGCCTAATGGCAAAACAAAGATGAAAGGCAAAAGTGAATTTGAAAATGGTTCAATAGAAATCACACAATTGGATTAAGAGAGATGAAAAAAATTGAAAAGAATTAACAAAATCTCAGGGACTTGTGAAATAACTTCAAAATGCCTCACTGAGAGAGAGAATGGGGCAGGGAAAACATTTTGAAGGAGAAAAGTACCAGAAACCACCTTAAATTTTTTAAAAGATATAAATTCATAGATTCGGGAAGCTCAAAAAATTTCAAACGAGATTAATTTGAAGAAACCCATGCCTCAATATATTATAGTCAAACTGTTGACCAGCAGAGATAAAGACAAAATTTTGAAAGCAATCAGAGAAAAACACCGCATGATATATGTGAGAACAAGAGAGAAATTATCATAGGCTTTTCACCAGAAACCATGGAGGCTAGGAAACAGTGGAACATCTTTAAGTGTTAAAGAAAATAGCTGCCAACACGGAATTTCAAATTCATCAAAATATCCTTCAAGAATAAAAGTGAAATAAAGACAGTTTCAGATCATGAAAAACCAGGAAATTTGTCACCACCAGATTTGTACTAAAAGTACATCACAAAAAAAATTTTTTTCATAAATAAATAAAAGTACATCAGATTGAGAAAAATGATATCAAAGGGAATCTTAGACTTTCAGGAATGACTGAAGAGTATCATATATAAATGATAAATATATGGGTAAATATAAAATACCTTTTATTTTTATTTCTGTACAATACATGTGACTATTCACAGCAAAAAGTATAACACTGTCTTGTGGGTTTTATAATGTAGGTAGGTATAATACATATAACAACTATAACTTAAAGTATGGTAAGATGGAGGGTAAATGGACCTACACATTACAATATTTCTTCTTTTTATTATTTAATACTACATAGGCTGTGAAAAGTTAAGAATGGATAGAGAAAACTTAAAATGAACAGGAGTATAACTTTAAACCAATAAGTATACTAAAATGGAAATTAAAATATTAAAATAATCTAAATTGTGCTGAAACAACTAATTATTCCTAAGTGGGGAAAAGAACATTGACCCTTACCTTACACCATAAACAA
Source organism: Monodon monoceros (assembly GCF_005190385.1). Taxonomy (NCBI): domain Eukaryota; kingdom Metazoa; phylum Chordata; class Mammalia; order Artiodactyla; family Monodontidae; genus Monodon; species Monodon monoceros. The sequence goes on along the minus strand of NW_021703782.1, from coordinate 86,438,851 downwards.
AAACTAATCAAAATTGTCCATACACCTAAATGTGATGCAAACAAAAGAAAAAGAAGACAATATGTGCAGCCCTGGGGTTAGGAATAGTTTCTTAGATAGAACGCAAAAACCACAAACTGTTACCAGAAACTGGCACATTGGGTCTCATCAAAATGTCAAACTTCTGCTCACCAACAGGCAGCTTTAAGAATATGAAAAGATAAGCCACAAAATGGGAGAAAATATTTGCAATCTGATAAAGGACTAGTATTTGAAATACGTAAAGAACTATAACAATGCAATAATAAGAAGAAAATGACAAAATTAAACTGTGGATAAAAGACTTGAATAGACACTTCACAAAAGAATATAAACAAATACACACATGGGGGAAAAAACTGCTCAAGTCACAAGTAATCAGGGAAATCCAAATTAAAACCAGTAAGTACTATCCAGTTTCTGGAGGCAATAATGACAGAGGTGGAAGCTATGGCACCAGTGTTTGGCTAAGACAGCAGGGAATGTCCCCGGATCAGTTCTGTGGTGTGATTTTGACAAGACTCTGGCCATGTCACCTCCAGGTCCAATTCTCCAGTGCACACCCTCCATCCCAGCAATTCCATAAACTACCCAGTATCTCTTTAATAAATTGTTTTCTACTTAAATCAGCCAAAGTCAGGTTCTTTTACATCAAACTAAGAAGCCTGACTGATTCAAACAGCTGCTTTCTGAAAATTATTTATATAGAAGACTAAAGAAATGTAGAAAACATCCATCTTAGTTTTCAATTAGATTGAAGAAATTAAGGACACCATTAGGCAAATAAAAGTTGAGAATATCAGGTGTTAGGTGCAATAAAGAAAAAAACAGGTGAATGAAATACAGGCAGAGACATAAAAATACACTGGCTGGGAGGTGAAGGAAACTAAAAATGAAATAACAGAGCTAAAATCTACATTAGAATCAGAAAATATAATGGTAGATACTGTAGAAAATCAAATTCATGGCATAAAAACAAATTTGAAAAGTAAAGGACAGAGAAGAGAGGAAAATATAAATTAAAAACAATAAAACACCTTTTTTAAAATCATCATTTTGCTTTATTAATTCCTTCCTAGCCCTTATTGCAATCTATGATGACTTGTTGGTTTATCGTCTCTCTGCCTACTAGAGTCAACTCCTTGAGGGCACTGCCTGCCTGTTTTGTTTTGTTTTGTTTTGTTTGCGGTACGTGGGCCTCTCACTGTTGTGGCCTCTCCCGTTGCGGAGCTCCGGACGCGCAGGCTCACCGGCCATGGCTCACGGGCCCAGCCGCTCCGCGGCATGTGGGATCTTCCCGGACCGGGGCACGAACCCACGTCCCCTGCATCGGCAGGCGGACTCTCAACCACTGCACCACCAGGGAAGCCCCCTGTCTGTCTTTTTACAATTGTGTCCTTAGCACCAAACCCAATGTCTGGCATGCAGCTGTACCCAGTGAATGTTTATTCAATAAGCAAATTAACAGATTTTTTCCCCCATTATTTATTTATTAATAAACACTTGTAACGCTAATTGCCTGGCATAGTTCTAAGTGCTATACAAATGTCAACACATCATTCTAAGACCAACTTTACTGAAGTCTATTTTCATCACCAGTTTACAGACTAAGAAACTATGACACAGATACATGAAATAACTAACCAGGGTCATCCAGCTGGTAAATAATAGAATCAGGGTTTAAGCTGAGGCATTCTGATTCCAGTCTGTACACTCTTCAGCACTGTACTTTCAATCCAATATAATCAACATGTGATCCTTTTCAGCAACTTCATCTGTGATCTCTGGTTATTTCAAGAAAACGTTAGAGACCACAAATGAGTCATGCTATTTGGTACAGACCAGTAATGACCAAATTTTTTAAAATGTATTAATAGTTACCTTTTTAACACTTCATTTGTTGTATTTGTGTTGTGTGTGTGCTTCACTTATTTTTTACTTCTTAATAAACTTACTTTAGAACAGCTTCGAATTTAGAGAAAATTGTGAAGATATACCACACACCACTAATATGGCAAATCTGATACAACTGGTTACTACTGATACATTATTATTAACTAAAGTTCATACCTCAGTCACATTTCCTTAGTTTTCTTTAATGGCTTTTTCCTTTTCCAGGGTCCCATGCAGGACACTACACTACATTTAATCATCATGTCTCCTCAGTCTCCTCTTGGCCATGACAGTTTCTCGGGCTTTCCTTGTTTTTGATGACTTTGACAGTTTTCAGAAGTACTGGTCAGGTATTTTGTAAAATGTCCTTCTACTGGAATCGGCCTAATGAATGATTATACTGGGTTTATGGGTTTAGAATAACATTTATTTTTAATGATTACGCTCAAGACTGACAAAGGTGCATTAAGAGAAGCATTCTCATATTGTGAGAGTAAAAATTGCTACACCTTTCCTAGAAAAAATTTTAATAATATGATGATCTTTAATACAACAAAGTGATCTCATTTCTAAGACTCCTAAAAAAAATTATCAGGGATGAAGGCAAGGACTGAGCTATCTTCTGTTCCACATGTAAGAGGAACTGGATGAATACATCTATGTAAGACACGTAACTAGGAAAAAAAATCTAGAGGAAGTTCTTCAAAGGGTTCACAATGCTTTTCTATGGGTAGTATATTATCTTTTAAAAATTCTTTTCTATATTTTTAAAATTTCCTACAATGAACACATATTACATTTATTATTAGAGAAAACAATGTGACTTTTTTTTTTTTTGCGGTACGCGGGCCTCTCATTGTTGTGGCCTCTCCCGTTGCGGAGCACAGGCTCCAGATGCGCAGGCTCAGCGGCCACGGCTCACGGGCCCAGCCGCTCCGCGGCATGTGGGATCTTCCCGGATCGGGGCACAAACCCGTGTCCCCTGCATCGGCAGGCGGACTCTCAACCACTGCGCCACCAGGGAAGCCCACAATGTGACTTTTTTAAAGAAAGTCACATAAATGCATTTTAACTCTGATTACCCTCTGTAGGCCAGGGTACAGGATGGTGCTGAGGATCTGATTTAAACCCTCCGCAGGACACACAGGCCAGAGGTCTTTGTACCAGAGTTTCTATTTAATAGTTGACATTAGGACTCTCTCCTCTCTACATCTGTGACCTGGCTCATGGAATCCTTGCGTTGTTATATCCATGGTTCTTTCTTTACCCCCAATAGAATCAAGCCCAGGATCCTCACCCTGACAATTCTCCTAATATTTGGTCCACCAGTACTGCCCCAATCTCAGATTCCACAACTTTCCTTGTGGTTGTTTGTCTGTTGAGTTTTCTGAGGACCAAGTTGTATCTAATTCATCTTTTCACCTTCTGCACCTAAGTCCTCACTATGTTGAATTAAATTTTTAAAGTAATTGTCCAGGGACTCCCCTGGTAGTCCAACGGTTAAGACTCTGCGCTCCCAATGCAGGGGGCCCAGGTTCGATCCCTGGTCGGGGAACTAGGCCCCGCACGCATACCGCAACTAAAAGAGCCCTCATGCCTCAACTAAAGTATCTCACATGCCACAACAAAGATCCCGAGTGCCACAACTAAGACCTGGTGCAGCCAAATAAATAAATAATTTTTTTTAAAAGCTAATTGTCCAATATAATCAGACTAATTTTTTTCACTTTTGCCCTGAACATGCCCCACTCACATCTGCCTCTGCACCTGGCTTTGTACCATTCCTCCCGCCTAGTCTAGCTCTCTGGCCTTCACTTCCCATTCACATCTTTGCCAGCCCTTCAGGTTCCAGTTAACTCTGTGTCCCTCCATTAACTTTCCCCTCCTAATCTGGCTAGTCCCTGCTTCTGATTTCCTAAGGCTCTATTTGTATATGGTTACACAGTATCGTACAGTGTCCTCTATTAATATCAAGTCTACCTGAGTCTCAGCCAGCATCAATTAGTGGAAAGTCCTAGAGTTTTAAAAAAGAGAGAGACCTAGAGGTGCAAACCAACATTGCTACTGCCATCTGGGATATCCCAGTCAAGTTATTTGTGCTCTTTTAGCCTGTTTACCATCTGCAAAATGGGGATAATAGCTCAAAGGGACTGTGCAGCAAAGATCAAAAGAAATAATACGCAAAAAAAAAGAAGCCGAAAGAAAAATAACCTTTATTACTATTGTTACCATTATTAAATCTTTTCTCCCCCAAAGAGTTCATAGTTTTCTGCTACCAAGGCACTGCTCTGTATCTTCCAAGGCATCTCACCCAATATTTCCCATAGAGCACACTGACTTGAAAGTCAGAAGACATGCCTTATTTACTATATGACCTTGAACAACTCACTTGAACTATCTGAGTTTCCCTGTCTGATAAATAAGAGTCAAATTACCATATCTCCTCTACTTATTTCACACTATTGTGGGAGACAACAAATAGATGATGACGTACAGTACTTCATAATCTATAAAGCACCTGCAACCTGTAAAATGTGACTGTTAGCCTTAGTTATCATCAAATATTCGCAATACATAGGTATTGACTTCAATTACTCTTAGCCTCTTTTCAAATTTTTCTTAGTACATTCTACCCCCTTAGTCTTCCCATGAGAAATGTTTAAAAAGTTCCCTCCCTGAACTATACACATACCAAATCTGACCTATCAGACCCAACGTCAGACACTAGCTTCCTTCTCTCTTATGGGCACCATGGTTCACAAAACTGATCATGTTCACCTCTGTACCTTGGCTACTAGGAACCCAGATTCCAACATGCCCACCTCTAGCAACTATACAGGACTTCTAAGCATGCATTCTTACACTAACTGTGCCCCTGGCTTCATCTTTTTCTAGTATTTTGATTTTCCCCATACTTTCCATTTTCTCTTTTACCTTGTTACTTGTAACTCTAAAAGCCGCCCCACTCAAATTCCTTCTGACGTGAAAAAGAACAAAAACCTGCAATCAAAGCTCCATTCAGTTGCTAAAGACAATGCCCTGTTTTCTTATTGCAGGGTGCTATGATTCCATAGCAACTGTGACAATCTCCATGGTCATTCATCAGCTCAGGGCCAACAGGAATGGCTGTGGTAGACTGTTCACAAAAATTGACACAATGGTTTCCTTCCCTGTGTGAATGCAACTTTGCAATGTGACTCTGCAGAGAGTTTCATCAAAAGGTGGAAGCTATTTCCCTATTCCTTGAATCTGGGTGGGTTTTGCTACTTGTTTGAATAAATAGAATGCAGCAGAAGTTACAACAGTTCTGAGATTCAAGAGAACTTGAAAAGTTCCCCCCTCTCTCTTGGAATCCCATCCAGCCATCAAGTGAACAAGCCCAGGTTATCCTGCTCGATAATGAAAGACATGAGACCTAGTTGCTCCCATCTCCCACACCAACTCCCCAAAAGACAGCCATCTAGCTAACTGGAAGTTGATGCAAGACGAAGGCCATGCAATACCAGAAGAACCGCTCAGCTGAGAAAAATATTTGACTTTGCTGTTCAGACCATATTTTTTCTGCTAGAATCCTACTGACAGCTTATTATTGAGAATTCTTGAATTTTCTGCTACTCTAATGAGTCCTTTTTATTGAGAGTACCTAGAACTCAGGAAACTTTTTTTTATTATATGTAAGCCACCAAATTAAAAAAGTACAGAATGTGAAAAAAGAAGAAAAAGAAATAGAATGTACCTTAGTATAAACCTCTAGTCTCAAAACTACTAATTTTCAAGACTGCAAAGAACAAAGCTCCTCATTTTGCAAATAATGAGAATGAGGTTCAGTGAATAAGTGGAAACTCTAGAAATAAACCCAGGTTTCCTAACTCCAAGTCCACTTCTCTTGCCACAGTTCAGAACATTACTATCTTTACCACAGGAAACTTTACAAATAGTTGACCATGGTAATAGCAAAAAGTATATATATTTAGGGACTTCTCTGTTGGTGCAGTGGTTAAGAATCCGTCTGCCAATGCAGGGAACATGGGTTCGAGCCCTGGTCCGGGAAGACCCCACATGCCTCAGAGCAACTAAGCCCGTGCGCCACAATCACTGAGCCTGTGCTCTAGAGCCCACAAGCCACAACTACTGAGCCCACGTGACACAACTACTGAAGCCCGTGCACCTAGAGCCTGTGCTCCGCAGCAAGAGAAGCCACCACAATGAGAACTCCGCACACTGCAATGAAGAGTAGCCCCTGCTCACCGCAACTACAGAAAGCCTGCGAGCAGCAACGAAGACCCAACACAGCCAAAATAAATAAATAATTTTTTTTAAAGTATGCATATTTATACACACACACAGACACACACACACATATCTCCTGGAGGAAACATTCCTAAGTCATTTGTCATTTCTCATCCATCCTTTTGGCCAGAAATCTGGATTACCTTTTGCCACTGCCATATCATCAGGCCGGCTTCACTCAAGACCCACTTATTGTCTGCAAATGTTGCTATAATTAAATCCAAGTGGCCGCTGTGAGTTCATCACGTACCCTCTCCAGCCATTAGTCAGATTTCCAGGGCTGCAGTTCTTTCTAAAGAGATCACTCGCTCTTCTCTTTCCCCTTGGCTATCCCAGCAGGTTTTTGTTTCCTTTTCTTGGGCAAGGAACTTTTAAGCCAAACTCATTTTCAGGCAACGGGCCAACCTTCGCATTTATCCCAGTGACCTTAGAGCAGCCAGAGAGCCTCTCACCAGCATCGCTGCTGAGCTGGGGGTGGCGGTGGTGGACAGGAATGATGGGAGAGCTCTGAAGCAGTGTCTGTGAGAGCAGAGGACTGGGGGCTGTTTCTAATAGACAGCAAGACTGCCTTCATCATCACCATTGACATCAGAATCAGAAACCCCTGGTATTTATGTAGCACAATACCATAGTTCAGCTCTCTGGACGCTTCCATTAATCCTTCCAGCTCGGGAAAAGGAAACTGTAGAACGTTTGAGCTGGATGGGATCATCAGAATCACTGGATCCAAAGTCCTCCCCTTACAAATGAGCAATCTGAGACCCCCATGAGGGAAAGTGACCAGCCCACGGTCATCTAGTGAGTGAATGACAGACTGAGTCTAGACTCAGGCCTCTCTCCCACCTGAATCTCAGTTCAGGAAGCATCTCACTCTTTGCTCCTAGGATCCCAGAAGACTAATAAGCAACTGTAAAGGAATATATCTTGAGGCTATCCTCTAAGAAACCACACTGCCACCGTTTCTAGTCAACATGACTCACCAGGGGTTGACCTTACTTCCCAGTTCCAGGGAAAAGCACATGGCCCAGACCTGGATATTTTAGAACACACCCTCCTTGTGGCCACAGTTATCGGTTCAGGGATAATTATACAACCTAAATAGGACCAAGGAGAATCATCCACAGGATTTTTGCTAGAGCTTTTTGAAAAGAATCTATGTTCTCCGGGATTGTAAGTTGTAAGGACTATAAAAGCCTTGAGTTGCCAGAGGCCGTCTTTGCCACTAACTCAAAAAAGCCTTCCTTAGAATAAATCCAACACAGTAACATTACTTGAGCTTCTGGGTTCAACCATGTCTGAAGACCTAGACTTTTCAAGTACGGGTCAATATATTTTACCGTTTTTTGTAAAGACAGTCTGAGTTGTGTTGTCATTTGTAAGCAAATGAATCCTGACTAACACACCAACTTTTCTCCATTAGTTTCAATCACGAATGAAATTTGAAGACTCCTTTGGTGCAACACAGCTTTTAATATGATCACTGACAGCATGAGCACCCCTTCCCCTACCTGCTTACACACCTATACGCAATAGACGCGCTAAATGGAATTGCTCCCTGAGTCTCCCATAGTACTAATCACATTAATGAATTACTACTAGGCACTACTTTTTGCATTATTGCTGACTATGCTGCCATTAAATTCTTTCAGATTCCCATCCGGAAAAAATAAACATAAATGGAGCAAGTGGGCTTTTAGGACTCTGGTTTACCTAATAGAAAATGGCCCCATTGTGAGAGAGTAATAAGCATCCAGTGCACCGTCCAATTGTCTTGGTACACAGCCACCTCCCAGCCAAAGGGTATCAATGATGGGCATTCAGACGGGACAACCCGTTTAAAACAAAGCCTGCCACAGGGAGCTCTGCTCAATATTCTCTAAGAACCTAAATGGGAAAAGAAGTTGAAAAAGAATGGATATAGATAGATAGATAGATAGAAAGATAGATGTATAACTGAATCACTTTGCTGTGCACCTGAAACTACCACAACATTGTAAATCAACTATAGTCCAATATAATATAAAATATTTTTAAAAGCCTGCTAAAAAGTCATGACAGCATTTCTTTTTATTCACTATAAAGAGCTTCTCTGAAGAAAGCAATATGCTATTAGTAAAACCACCTTGGCAGTCACATCACCTTGGCCCTTTCCAAAAGACCTATCTTCTAGGTGATGGAAAAGATTCTCAGAGAAAGCTAATAAAGGTGCTTTAAGAGTCATCTTATGGGGCTTCCCTGGTGGCGCAGTGGTTAAGAATCCGCCTGCCATTGCAGGGGACACGGGTTTGAGCCCTGGTCTGGGAAGATCCCACATGCCGCAGAGCAACTAAGCCCACACGCCACAACTACTGATCCTGCATGCCTGGAGCCCGTGCTCCGCAACAAGAGAAGCCGCCGCAAGGAGAAGCCCGTGCACCGCAATGAAGAGTAGCCCTGCTTGCCGCAACTAGAGAAAGGCCACGCACAGCAACGAAGACCCAACAAAGCCAAATAAATAATTTTTTTTTAAAAAGTCACCTTATGTTTACCATATACTGTGGTGTGGAAAGTGAAATTGCAACCAAACAAAATAATAATTATAAAAGTAATAATAATAATTAGAATTGCTGGTACAGAAACAGAACTGTGTGTTGAAAAGACAAAGCTCCCAGTGCCAGCATACCACTTTTTTAATGAAAGCCTTACTATCAGTTGTGATTTGTGGACACTAAGAAAGCAGAAGCTTGGCTATCAAAGCAAATCACGCAAAGAAGGCAAAGAAGCTGTTCTTCCTATTATAAACATACCTGTTTCCCTGTGTACAGTGTGGTATCAAATGCTAATAAGTCCAAGGATTATTGTTCCAGTTTTGTATTACAGCCAAACTTATGCTGGATGGGATAGATGGATAGATAGATAGATAAATAGATAGATAGGGAGGGAGGGAGAAAAAGAAAGAAAAAGAGAGAGAGAGGTACTGTTTCTTAGTTCATTTCAGACCGAGATGATGCTCAGCCTTTTGCCATCACCTCTCTGAGAAAATTGGGCATGGGATGGGTTCTAGTAAAAATATATATCCCTAACTTAAGGCAAATAGAATCTTTATCCTCAAAATGCATTGCATGCAAACAAGCAGAAGAATTTTATTATCAGGACACAGACACATGTTGGAGGAAAATGAAGGCATGAACAAGAGAGTACACAAATCATTCAGGAGTCTGAGTAGAAGATCCACATTTGTTTTAGGCTAACTGTCCTCTGTTCACCTTCAGTCACGGACCGTTCATTATTTAAATAAATATTTATTAAGTGCCTACTGTGTCTCTGTACTGGGCTAAGTGAGCACACAGTGTGAACAACAGGCATGGTCCCTGTGGTCCTCACGATGCTTACAGTCTAAAGGAGAAAATAGATATTAATAAGTAAACTTTAATCAGTATTATTCCAGTCGTCTATTACTGCAAAACAAGCTAATCCAAAGTGTAATGGCTTAAAGCATCAACCACTGTATTATATCTCACAATACTGAGGGTCAGGAATTCAGGCAGGGTTCAACTAGGCAGTACATTACACATGGTATCAATGGAGGTCACATGACAGTATTCAACAGGCACATATGGTACAGTCTGCAGGGTCCAAAGCAGTTCACTCACATGTCAGATGCCTTGGCAGGAACGGCTGGAAAACTGGGTTCAGCTAGGACAGTTGACCAAGTGCCTCTATGGGGACCCTCTGGCCTGGCAGTGTCAGAGTAACCAGGCATCTTTCTTAGTGACTTGTGGTTCCCAGAAAGTGCTCCAAGAGACAGGAAACAGAAGCTCCCAGTTTATTAAGGTCTGAGTCTAGAAACTCTCTCATCATAATGTCTGCCACGTCCTATTGGCCTCATTGTCAGGGAGCCTGCCCAGATTCAACAAAAGGACACATGATCCCACCTCTTCCTGATGGAAGAAGAAAGAATCTGCAGCTGTAGATCTACCACAAATATATAATTCACAATTGTGAAAAATACTGTGAAGGATGAGAACAGGGTGCCATGAAGGGGACTGAAGGGGGAAACCTAATTTAGATTGGGTGAGCAAGCAGCTCTGGGCCCTCTCCAGCTCTGAAGGATAAGTAGGTATAAGCTCTAAAGGGAAGCCCATATTCAACACACAACAAATACATCCCATCTTCAACATTATCTTCCCCCTCCCACCCCAAAAACGAAAGCTATCTTTACATGCGGTAAAAAAAATTCAGTAGGGTGCTTTGTGTTTCTCTAACTCCCTGGAAGACAGGCACATGTTTCAAAACTACTGAATTCCTTCTATTCTCTGAGGAGTGAAATCAATTATATTCCCGAGAATTTGTTTAATGATATAGAACAGCAAATTTCACTCTAAACTCAAATACAACATCTGTAATAGTACAACAAAATAATAAGCAATCGAGTAGAAAACTTTGTTACTAAATATGAATATTTGGAAAGAACAATCTGTGATCTTAACACAGAGAACATCAGATGCTTCGAAACTGCCATAATTCGCATTTACTTTCTGTAATGAAAGTAAATACTTTAACTTAAAATTTCCAGGTGTGCGTATTTATTAGAAAAATTACGTAGCTGGTATAGGTTAAGCGTGCATCTATATATAAATATCTAACTATATACGTAATACAATTCATCTGTATACTCAGCTTTCATTCACACATTAAGCATCTACTTTGTACCAGGACGTTTCCTGACACCATCTTATTTTTTAATTGAAGTGTAGTTGACTTGCAATGTTTCAGGTGTACAGAAAAGTGATTCAGATATATATAAACATTTTTTCAAGTCCCTTTCCATTACAGGTTGTTACAAGATATTGAATATAGTTCCCTGTGCTAGATAGTAGAACCTGGTCATTTATCTATTTTATAGATAATAGTGTATATCTGTTAATCCCAAATTCCTAATTTATCCCTCCACCTGCCCCTTTCCCCTTTGGTAACCATACGTTTGTTTTCTATGTCTGTGGGTCTATTTCTGTGTTGTAAATAAGTTCATTTGTATCATTCTTTTAGATTCCACATAAAAGTGATATCATACGGTATTTGTACTTCTCTGTCTGACTCACTTTATTTAGTATGATAATCTATAAGTTCATCCATGTTGCTGCAAATGGCATTATTTCATTCTTTTTTAGGGCTAAGTAGTATTCCATTGTGGATATAAACATACCACATTATACCATCTTAACATAAAAAATCTGCCAAGAGGGCTTCCCTGGTGACGCAGTGGTTGAGAGTCCGCCTGCCGATGCAGGGGACACAGGTTCATGCCCCGGTCCGGGAGGATCCCACATGCCGCGGAGCGGCTAGGCCCGTGAGCCATGGCCGCTGAGCCTGCGTGTCCGGAGCCTGTGCTCCGCAACGGGAGAGGCCACAACAGTGAGAGGTCCGCGTACCGCAAAAAAAAAAAAAAAAAAAAAAAAAAAAATCTGCCAAGAGTGGAATTCCTTACATGATTGAGTCTCCTCTTCTTGCCTACACTGCCACTGCCCTAGTTCAAGGCTGCATCAGTCTCACCTGAACTACCAGGACAACCTTCCTCTAGCCTGTTCTCTCTATAATATAGTCTCAGATGGCCCCTCAGAGGGATCTTTCTAGTTGTCAGAACAGGATGACATCTACACTCCAAAGTTGTACATGGAGGGCCCTTCACAGTCAGGATGAATGGCTCGCTCCAGACTCTTTCCTACTGCCCCCGACACTCCGTGTGTCCCAAGGTTCTGTGGTTTTGCCCACACGGTCTCCCCCATTTTACTGGCTTATCCTTCAAGCCTCATTTCAAAATTTGCCTCCTCTAAGGATCTTTCTCTCCCCTGTTCCCAAAGACTCCTGTTCTCAGCTCTGCAACAGCCTGAATCACAGCGTATTTAATTGTCCACTAACCTGTCTGTCCCCGACCTGCACCCTAGCCTGATCTCTCAAGGGCAGTGCTGCATCTTCTTCCCTTTTTTATCTTCAGCGAGCAGCAGAGCCTGGCCCAATTTCACCATTCTATAAACACTGTTGAATAACTTCTCTTTCAACCCCAAATAACTTTATAGAAGGTTGATTTGCTGGCTCAAGAAAAATTTAGCTTTCCTGAAGTACTCAAAAGCCATGATGCCAATAGGCACATAAAGAAAAAGACACACTTTAAGAAGTTCACGTCAATGCTTTAATTTTTTTCCCTCTTAAGCAGAGGATTCGTCTCCACAATTATTTGTCTCCACATGGACAGCTGATGCAATTTGCCTAATTTTATTTTTCAAGTTATGAAGCTCAGTCGCTGGGACTTTGTTTGCCAGATCTAACCCCACACACTTGATCTACCACGGTGGCTTTTCAAACAGTCCCTGAAAACGGCTCCTTCTGTGGAGTTCAGGGTTCTCTGTGACACCAGAAACTGACCAATGACCTGAGAGAGGAGTAGAGATCACAAAGAGCACTCCAGAACACTGCCACTTCCTAACACTGAGGCTTCAAGCAAGTTACTCAATCTCTCTCTGTACCTCAGTGTCCCCACCTGGAAAATGAGAATAGTGTGGAAATAATAACTGCCTCACAGCGTTTGGTGAGGCAATGAATGTAGAGCACTTAGCACAGCAAACAGCACCCATCTTGCTCTCTCCCTCCATCCCCAGATAAACACCGCAGGAGAAAGCAGGTTCCCACAAGCAGGAGACGCAGGACAGGCAGCCAACCCAGTGCAGATCCAGTTCACATGCAGGAACTCTCTCTGGCCTCAAGCCACCTTTACAGACCGGGATTCCTGGTGAGGACCTCAAGCTCTTGAGACGATGAGGTTGAGACACCACAGACACTAGATACTATTAATACCAGTTTCTCTGTGCTTGTTCAGCCAGGTTGAGGTGTTACAAAACACAATGTTTCTCCCCATCTTTGCAATGGCTGCCAGCAATAAATCCCATCTGCCTCTCTAGTGCAATGCTGCCGGAAGGATCCCTTTTCCCCGGACATCATCACCTGACACCCCCCGTTAACACCACCCAAGAATCTCCAAACAGAGGGGAAACACTGGGTCCACCTAAATAAATTGCAGGCTGCATCTCAACATGACGACTTAGTTAAAACCAAGTTGCTTCTATTAAGCTTGCTTCAGGGGGACAGTAGTAGCAAAATTGGAAACGATCCGGGGTCAGGGCTCAGAGAGGATTTAAAGATCACCTGGAGAAGGATAATGACTTGCTTAAGGTCATACAGCAAATTAATGGCTGCAATGGGAGTACAGACCAGGGTTCTTAGAGTCGACTCCAATTTTTTTGCCCAGTGACGCTGAAAAGATGATGGATTATTGAATAGACTTCGTGATTTGGGGTAGGGAGGGGTTTTAAGAGCAGAAGGACCACTCAAGTATGGATTAATTTCTGCATCAAAGGCTTGTTGAATGCCTACCATGGGTCAGGAACTGAGGTAACAGCAAAGCATGTGATAGATGGGTTCCTGGTCGTATGTGACATAGTTTGAGCTGAGTGAGTAGCAGGGAAGGATAACAAACAAGTAAGTAAATACACCAAATATGTTAGTGACAAGCACCATGAAGAAAGCAAGCAAGGCACTGTGATGGCAAAGAACATGGTGGAGGGAGCTTCTTTAATAGGGTGGTGAAAGAAGTTCTCACAGAGGAACTGGCCATTAAACCAAGACCTGAAGGGCACGACTCCAGTCATATGAAGAGCCAGGAGAAGAATATTCTAAGGAGAGAAAAAGAGCAAGAAGCAGGAAAGAGCTTGTTCCTTTCCAGAAATCGTCAAATGTGTATATGGGGGAGTGGAGCTTGGAGAGCAAAGCAGAGAGTTCAGGAGATGAGAGGAGAGAGAAAGGCTGGGGCCAGATTCCAGCAGCTCTTACAAGCTAAGGTAAGAAATTCAAATGTTATTCTAGGTACAGTAGGAAATCTGCAGAGTTCCAAACAGAGAAGAGACACATTTTATCTTAATTTCTTGGAAGATGGTCTGGCTGCTCTGAATGATGATGACAGGGGAACAAGCATGGAAGCAGGGAGCCACGTCCAGGAACCACGGACGGGGTCAGATGAGAGATGCTGGTGTCCGGGGCTCTGGTGATGACTGAAGTGACAACAGAAAGAAATACATGCACTTGTGGTCAGTTTAGGAGTACAACTGAGAGGATTTGTCAATGGATTCAATTCAACCAGAAGGGAGAATCAGATAATTTACCTAGTTTTGTCACTTACGAAACTGGCTGGCCATGTTGGAATTTAGAGAAATTCTAAAGACCTAGAAGGATTCTGAGGTGATGAGTAACAAACCCTGGTTTAGTCCAGGCAATCTGAAGTCTGAGCAAGTTGGCAGACCTCTGTAGGCCTTGGTTTTCTTATATGTAAAAAAATGGGATAATAATACCTACATTGTCCAGTGATCAAAGGGATTTAATGAGTACAGTACCTGGCACGTCTCGGCCCTTGATAAATAATTAGTTTCACTCTTCTTAACAACAACAAATCTCATTTGGGATCAGATACAGTCCTGTGAAGACTTTTTTTTTAAATTTAGTCCACTTTAAAGCACAGAGCTTTTTAATATTCTAAGTAAATATTTCCTAATACAAATTAGTTAGGTACATCACTGTTTTATCATTAGGAAAAAAACATAAAGCCTTTTAGAAGATCTACTTTCATTTCTTTGGAATTGTTTCTGACTTACAAAGTTAATCTGTTTGGTTTTATTGTGATTTAGTCGAGATAAAGTCTTAAAATTCTTAAATTTGTTGCTTCATAAGTAGGTCAACTTGATTAAGCGAACTAAGGAGCAACTGTGCATTTCTCAACCACCCATTATGATAAGTTTCTGTTCTGGGTCCTCCAAACAATATTTGCAGAGCTGCTCAGTTAACAGACAGGAAAATAATGCTCCATTTGTGGATTCCTGGGGAGAAGTCACTTAGGAGGCAGAATGGAGCTCAAGAGGGTAGGTATTACAACTTGCATCCACTTAGCCCACTGGGAAATTAGGCATCTTTTCCACACCAAACTCTGGAAGGGCAAGAAGCAGCTCTGGGGCTTCAGCTAAGACTCTAACACAATGGGGAAGAGTCCTGCTTCTCATCCTGTTACAAATGCTTTCAATGTTGAGACACAGAGATTGACTATTTAAAGCAGAATAATCACTTTCACACTATCACCTAAGATTTTCTCCCAACACATATAAATATGTATGTGAAACATGCATAAACTTCTATACAAAGTCTCTGCCCTGTGATTTTGTTGGCTTGTTTGCTGGAATAGCCAAATTTATATAAAAAGAGAGGATAATTACTGTGATTTCTAGCCTAACACATTCATTGGAGAATCACAATTACACCTTAGGGAGAAAAATTATTTTTCCCTCAAGATAAGTAATTTGGAGGCTATCATAAGGGTTTGTTTCAGCTTTCCTTGGATATCAATTTCTTATTCAATTTTCCTAAATAAAGGCAGAGAATATGCATACAATTTCTTGGGAAGTATGTAGTACAATACAGGGTGTACCCAGAAAATCTTCATCTATGTATTTGCTATTCTACTGAGCATTCCTATGAAAAAGAGGAATACTCAACTGCTGATAACCAAAGAACTTGCTATTCTAAGAAAAGGTGGGAATAGAATATGTTTCTAAGGCTAAATATCTCCTCTCACAGTGGCTGTCATTTAAATTCCTGCCTAGCAAAGGGATTTTTATGGAAGGTTAATGCCTCCTATAACATTTATCCTGGATGGTGGAGCTTTTCGCATAATTTTCTGGGTTTTATTCCTGCAGTGTTATAGAACCTTATCTTCCCTCTAATACCTTGCCAGTAAAGAGTCAGTGCATATAAAGGCAGTCGTTATTTCTTAGCTCAAGCCCTGATTTAATGAAATTCCAAATCTCTAGTAAAAGGAGGTTTGGGGTTAAGCCATGAAGAAAGGAGGGCAGGCTGAAGGCAAGCTGGCATGGCCCTGCCTGGGACTGGGCTGTCGAAGGTTACTCAGGACACACAGCTCTGGCCAGTGGATGTCACCTGAGGCTGCAAAAAAGACCGTAAGTCAGGCCAGTGTGCTAAGTCAAGGGCAGCGATCACTCTTTTTTAGAAGGGTCTTCAGATGGAGGAAGTGTTTTCAAATACTGCCCATTTGCATATGAACTTCTTTGCCTTTCCGTCATTTTCCTAATTCCCCTTCACAATTTTGACATTTACTAGAGACCCTGACACTTCCGTAAAACATTTCCTTCCCAGTTACCTATCCACCTTCCTTCCTTCCTTACAACACTGATAATGACAGTGGCAGACTGTATTTTCCAAAAATGGCCACAGCAATATCTGTGGGTCCACTCGCCCTGCTGGAACCTTGCCACGTCCCATCAAGAGGTAGAGTCTATTTCACCTCCCCTTGATACAGGACTCTGTGACTACCTTGTTGAATAAGATGCATGAAATGCGTGCTGCGTGACTTCCTGGGGCGAGGCAATGAGAAGCAGTGTGGCTCTTGGCTGGTTCTAGCCTTTAGAACCCAGCCACCACGCTGTGAGGAAGGCAGAACCAATCCACACAGCGAGACAATGTGGAAAGGCCGCGTGGAGAGGTTTGAGGCATCTAGTTGACAGCCAACCTCAACCAGCAGGTCTTCGAATAAGCAAGTCTTTGGTTCTTTCCAGCCTTTAGCCTTCAAGTCTTCCAGCTGAGGCTGCACATGTCGTGGAGCAGAGATAAGCCAACTCCACTCTGCCCTGTCCGAATTCCTGACCCATGGAATTGTGAGCATATTAAGGGGTTGTGTTATGCCATTTTGAGGTAACTCGTTTCACAGCGATAGTGACTGGAACGCTGATACACTATAACCATTATCTTTTGTAAGCAATCACAAATATTTGCTGCAAAGACCTCTTGCTCTCTAACAAAGTCTCCAGGTACACGCCAGCTGGTCCCCTGAGCCAATCCTTAGCCACCGAGTATTCAAGGGCGGCCGTGAGACAATGGAAAGGGTAAGGCCATTGGAGACCCTAGACGTGGGTTCTTTCCTATAACCTCTCTGAGTGTCACTATTTCACCTATAAAACAAGGATAATAATGTCTACCTCAGGAAACAAGGCATGTGAAGATCTTACACACAGTAAGACCTCAATAAATCTATTGCCACGAATTGAGAATTCTTCCCAGGAAGTCTGTACATTTGAGCTGGGCTACTGCCTGAGGCTTAGATGCTACTGGCCACTGCGAGGCAATATCCATTCCCCATCATACCCTTGTGCACTTGGGTTACAGATTCCCACACATTCTTTGTATCCATAAATCCACACAGGAGAAGAGGAACCTCATGGAAGGAGGAAAATAAAACTCTGAATCTCTTGCCCCCTTCTTATTGATGTTCAAGAATTAAAAACATTTTTCTCTGATAGTTTAGGGTGGCAGCAAAGTGGGAAAATAAGAGAGACTCCTGAAACGGAATTCATTGTAAGGGAAACAGAGTCCAAATTGGTAAACCAGACACAATACTAGGTTAAAAAGAATAATTCTAGGCACTTGTAGTATACTGAATCCCCACAGACCCACCCAAGCTGGAGCCAGAAGTAGGTTTTAGGAAAAATAGTTGCACGTGGGTATCAAGACCAATGCTCCTGAAGAGTTGTACCACTTGGAGCCCAGGTGGCTTTGTTCTGGAACCGTGCTCTTCCATGTAGTAGCCACTAGCCACATGTGGTTACTGAGCACTTAAAAGGTGGTCTAGTCCAACTTCAGATGTGCTGTAAGCATAAAATATACACCACGTTTTAAGACTTCATATGATAAAAAATCATATAAATTATTTCATTAATAATTTTATATGTTTTATAGGTTCAAATAATAGATATACTGGGTTAAATAACACATATTATGGAAATTAATTTCGGACTTCCCTGGTGGCACAGTGGTTAACAATCCGCCTGCCAAGGCAGGGGACACGGGTTCGAGCCCTGGTCTGGGAAGATCCCACATGCGTGGAGCAATGAAGCCCGTGCACCACAACTACTGAGCCCATGTGCCACAACTACTGAAGCCCGCGCGCCTAGAGCCCGTGCTCCACAAGAGAAGCCACTGCAATGAGAAGCCCGCGCACTGCAACAAAGAGTAGCCCCCGCTCGCCGCAACTAGAGAAAGCCCACGGGCAGCAACGAAGACCCAACGCAGCCAAAAATAAATAAATAAATAATAAATAAATGTATTTTTTTAAAAAAAAGAAATTAACTTCATCTATTTCTTTATATATATTTTAATATGGCTGCTAGAAAATGTAAAATTATACATGTGGCTCACAATATATTTCTCTTGGACAGTGCCACACTAAAATGTCTCTAAGAAAAAGAGCATCAGAAAACCAGGTTGGCTCAGTCCTAAAGGATACATGCACCCCAGTGTTCAATGCACCACTGTTTACAATAGCCAAGACATGGAAGCAGCCTAAATGTCCATCAACAGATGAATGGATAAAGAAGATGTGGTACATATATACAATGGAATATTGCTCAGCCATTTAAAAGAATGAAATAATGCCATTTGCAGCTACATGGATGGACCTAGAGATTGTCATACTGAGTGAAGTTAAGTCAGACAGAGACAAATATCGTATGATATCCCTTATACGCAAAATCTAAAAAAAAATGATACAAATAAACTTACAAAACAGAAACAGCCTCACACTCTTACAGAACAAACTTATGGTTACCAGCGGGCAGGGGTTGGGGAGAGGGACAGTTAGGGAGTTTGGGATTGTACACACCAATGTATTTAAAATGGATAACCAACAAGGACCTACTGTATAGCACAGGGAACTCTGCTCATTATTATGTAACAACCTAAATGGGAAAAGAATTTTAAAAAGAATAGATACATGTGTATGTATAACTGAATCACTTTGCTGTACCCCTGAAACTAACACAACATCGTTAATCACCTATACTCTGATATAAAATAAAAAGTTTAAAAATAAAAAGAGCATCAGAAAATCAGGGTGGCTTGAGCAAATCTGTAGATACATACTTGCAATGGATAACAAGCAAGTCCTGGGATTCTTGGAGCCCTGGAGGAGCTTTATCAGATACTCCTGTGGAGAAGTGCCAAGGCTGGGGCCCAGCTCTTGTCAACAGCTGCCCTCCTCCACCAGCCACGTGCTAGAGGCATCTGGGGCACAGACAGGGCAGCCGGGAGAGCCACGGCTGAGGAACTGTACCTTGAGGAATGCACCCCAGTCTGTGCTCTCCCTTTGCAGGCAGGGAATAGAAGGTGAGCATCATGGGGAACCATTGATTCATGAACCTGGGAATTCTCAAGAATATTGAGAAAAAGGAAACCTCTATAAAGGCAAGAATTCTAGCTAATAGACTGAGCCGGGTTCCAAACCATGGTAACTTGGGTATAAAGTCACAAAGCTTTATTTATAGTCCTAGATTATCAAAGCCTCCTCATTCTGGTTACATTTATGTTTCCCTTCCACTTATGTATTCATCTCACTTAACAGTAATAATAACAGTTTCTATTGAATGGTTCTGCTACACATTTGGTGTATATGTTGAATCATCACCAAATCCCTAGAACGTAGGCATTATCATCCACTTCTTATAGAAAATAAAATGGAGGAGGCTTAGAGATGTTAAATCCTGCTCAAATTCTAGTAAATGGCAGAATGTGAATTCACACTCAGACCCACCTCATTCCAAATCTCATAGTCTTCAGTTTCTAGAACCAAAGAATTCTAACCGGGCTTCCCTGGTGGCGCAGTGGTTGAGAGTCCGCCTGCCGATGCAGGGGACGCGGGTTCGTGCCCTGGTCCGGGAAGATCCCACATGCCGAGGAGCGGCTGCGCCCGTGAGCCATGGCCGCTGAGCCTGCGCGTCCGGAGCCTGTGCTCCGCAACGGGAGAGGTCACAACAGGGAGAGGCCCATGTACCGCAAAAAAAAAAAAAAAAAAAAAAAAAGAATTCTAACCAACAAAAGAAACGTATTACAATTTCGTTGCATTGATTAAATATGTATTTAAACTTGTGTATGTATTCCTTTGCAAAGGTTATGATGCTAAAATAGATGATGCCATAGGCAGAAAGCTGAATAGGTTTCCACTTTAAATACTGAAGTCTTTGACCCTCAGTTTCCTCTTCTATAATAGTGATATCTACATTCCAGGACAACATGAGAGTGATGGCTTCATTTGTTTCTGAGCCTGCCGTGTCTTGTTTCCTCACTAGATTCTATGACCCTTGGACACAACGTCTTATCAAGCTAAAACAGACTTTCAGTTATTCAAAAGTCATGTCGCAGACACAGTTTTGTCTTACATAGTTTAGTCTTTTTATGAAGACAGCAGAGATCACTTTTAAACTGGGCATGGGATAATCAGATTTGCATTTTAGAAGGATCCCCTGTGGGGTACTCTCACACACACTGGTGGGAGTGTAAATTGATACAATCCTTTTGGAAAGCAATTTGACAAAGTGTACTAAGAGCTCTAAAATGTTTGACACAGTAATATCACTTTTGCGACTACTCAGAGGAAGTAATCCTAAAACTAGAAAAAGCTTTATGCACAAAGCATCTATTGTAGCATGATTCATAATGGCAGAAAAATGGCAAAGACCTCGCTCCCCAACAGTAGGGGCATGGTCATGCAAGGTGCAGCACTTCCACTGGGTGACACATTACTCAGCCATCTAAATTAGATTCATGACAAGCTACCAATAACATCAGAAATGATGATTTACCAATGTTAATATTAGCAACACATGTGTGGTAGATTCTAAAAATGGCCACAGATTCTTCTCCCACCTATATCCATACCCTTACTAAGAATGGCCACAAGTTCCTCTGCTGCTTATATCCACGCCCTTACAAAACAATGCTGCAGTTCCTTTGTCAAGAGGTAGAATCTATTTCTCCACCCCTTGAGTGTGGATTGACCCTGTGGCTTCCTTTGGCCAATAGAAATATTAGTAAGCTGCAACCAGAAGCTTGATAAAGCACTTATGCATTGGCACTTGCCTCTTGCTGCAGTTGGATGCCTTCCATCACCGTGTGAAGAAGCCCAGGGATAACCAGCTGGATGATGAGACAGACAGGGACCCAATCCCTCTTGTGGCCTCATGTGTCAGCCAGCCAATCCCAGAAGCAGAGCCATCTAGCTAAGTGGCAGCAAAACACAGATGCATGACTGAAGCCAGCCAAGACTAGTGAAAGAACTGCATAGCTGAGCCCAGCCCAAATCACTCCTCCAGAGAATTATGAATGAAATCAATGTTACTGTTTTAAACTACTAAATTTTGAGGCCATTTGTTACATATCAGAAGTTCACTGATACAATGCTGATAATGTTTGAAACTAGGTGTTAGGTACACAGGGTGAGTGGGTAGGTTCATTATAATACTGTCTTTGCTTTCTGAATATTTCATACTTTCCATAATAAAAGAAGTTTTAATACATATATTCATTTGGGCTAAAGGACAAATAAATGTTAAGTAAAGGATTTAATTTAAATATATTGATACACGTATACAGCCTGGTCACAACTATACAAAAGAAATTTTCCATAGAAAAATATCAGTACTAGAAAAAAATAGATCTTTGGTTGCCTCTAGGTGCTGATACCATGGATTTTTTTTAACTTGCATGTATTTTCCAAAGTATCTATATTGAGCCCAATTTACTTTATTCTGAAAATAAATATTTACAATTTTATTCATTTTATTTCACTTTAACCCCCCAATAATTTTTTTTTCCATAGAATATGTGGAAAGCTGATTGGAGGGGTAAGAAACTAAAGGCAGAGAAAATTAAAATAGTCTGGGGGAAATCAAGGGTTCAAAACTGAGGTAGCAACAATATAGAAGGAAAGAGGGGATAGACGGTGGGGCAAGAAGGAAGGGGGGTAGATAATGAAAGGGATATTGAATGTCCATAATGTTGGACATTGCCTTGCACTGGAAGGACATTTAACCTGGAACAATGGATGGGCTTCAGAGGCACCCACAAACCCAACCTAAAAAATACACCCAAATTTGGGTTTAAGTGTGTAAATGCATCTCTCAAGTAGAAAATCCACAGATTTCATCAGATTCTCAAATGGTGACTATGATCCCAAAAGCTGAAGACCCATGAAGGCTCATTTCCCTGTAGACAGAGAAGAATTTAGTTTTGTTTTTCAACCCTATTCAAATTTGACCAGCCGTAAGACAACCTGAACAGGACATTGAACTCATCAGAACACCATCTGGGACTCTGGTCCCCAGAGCATGATCTAAGTGCAAGATGGCTCAGGTGATGTCAACAATTTTGAGCCACGACTCATCATATGCACTTTCCCAGTGTCCCTTACAAGCTGTTTTTGCTGGGTTCCAGTCTGGAGAAAGGCAAATCCTTGTGGACAGCCCTTCAGAGTATAAGAGCCATGGGTCTAACAGGGAACTCTGACTTCCAAGAGGCACATACAAAACCAGTTTTTCCAAATCTTAGGCTCAGGCAGAGCCCAGCACAGCCTGGTCCCTGCCCCACCTCCAACTTCCACTCTCTTCCTTTTTCTTGTTCTGCTCCACCTTGGCCTACTCTAAATTCCCAGAAATCTGCGCTTCTTGCCACCATAGGAACTTTGCATATGCCATTCCCTGGAGTCTATTCCATTCTCCTTCAACTAGTGAACTTATCCTTCAGATCTTAACCTTAATCACTACTTCCCAGGCTGAGGAAATCCTCCTGATATATGCTCTCAGAGCACTAAGCACAACTGAAATGTTATATTTCTTTTTGTGATTATTGAATTAACATCTACCTACCCACCATAATAATTATAATAAAAGCCAACATTATTTGAGTGTTCACTATGTGCCAGGCACTATAGGAATCTCTTGACACGTATTCATTTATTCTACTAGTACAACAATCCTGTGAGGAAAATGAGGTACAGAAGAGAAACAACTGCACTAAGATTCTCTAGCAAGTAAGAGGTGGTATTGGGATATAATCCCAGGCAGCCTGCAGCTGGAACGGCTCCACGTCTGTTTTCACC
Source organism: Monodon monoceros (assembly GCF_005190385.1). NCBI lineage: Eukaryota > Metazoa > Chordata > Mammalia > Artiodactyla > Monodontidae > Monodon > Monodon monoceros. The sequence goes on along the minus strand of NW_021703782.1, from coordinate 86,415,636 downwards.
GACTGTATCCCATGTCCAGCACAAGGTCTAGAAATTAATAGGAACTCCAGTAGCATTGACCAAATTGACGTGTCTTGCCCAGCTTGCACAAGGTGTAGAAATTAATAGGAACCCCATGTATCCCATGTCCAGCACAAGGTCTAGAAATTAATAGGAACTCCAGTAGCATTGACCAAATTGAAGTGTCTTGCCCACCCTGAAGCTGCTTTCACACATGAAATCCAGACTTGGGGACAACCTTACAAATCACCTTCACTAACTTGAACAGAAGAAGAATGGGAGACCCAAAGAGGGAATGTGGTTTTCTCAAGGTCACACAGAACCAGGACCAGAAGCCAGATCTCCCTACACAGCCCAGTGCTCTTCCCACTTCACTAAATGAACACTTAAAATTAAAAATATTAAGTATATAATAATAAATATTTTTAAACCAATAAAGAGGCATTACACTCCCTTCCCCTCTCCTAACTTTGCTACAGAATCAGATGGAAAGAAAGATGGGTGGGTAAGGAAAGAAAACTATTTCTTCAGAAATGTGTGTTTGGAGAAAAGCACAAGGATTATAGAAAATTGCTATTCATGTAAATTGCTCCTTAAAAAATGATTTTCTTTTTTTTTTTTTCAATTTACTAGTGTTAAGCATTTTTTAACTCAAAATAACCTTGATTTAGCGAGTCTGTGTCTTCAACTTACAATCAGTTCAACGTGGTCGTCTGTCATCAATTTTGTTTGTTAGTGCAATGGCAACCGAGCTTGTGCTGATACTGATTTATGCAGAGTTGCACCGTAATGGGGGTTCTGGGGGCCTGCAGTGACGCAGCCTGGCCATCAGAAGACCCTCATCGTGGCTGGGGAGGCACTTTGAATGTCTCTTTAGTTTGAATAGGGGAGGTCTGGGGATTGGGGAAAAGGATAGTGGGCTTTGAACTGTTTCTAGAGCCTCACCTCTGTTCTTACAAAGACTTGAGTTGCAAGTCAAGTACAGTTGTTTTTAATTCCTCAAATAATTGGGTTGCCACCTGAATGCTATCCAGCTGCTGACCCAGCCATCCAACTACAGTATCCTCAACTCACTTTTATATTAAGGAGAAGATCTCCAGCTAAGATGGAAATCCAAAGAGTCCCATGTTCTAGATTCAGAGCTGTGTTGCTTTAGAATGTTTTAGTAAATATTTCCACAATGGCTTCCCAATGTTTTTCTTTCCCTCTGGGTACACAGTTTCATTTTAGCTTAGGGGAGAAGGCTTAAAAAAATTTTTTTTCCTATCTGGCTCTGAATATCAGCCTCCAATTTGGCCAACTTCGGACCATAGAGATACTTAAAAAATCATTTCAAATATCTTATCAGGTTTCAGCCTGGACACACAATAAATATTCCTACCAGTACTGAGTAACTCCATAAACACCTAAGAGTATGCAAAAGATCTTACCCTCTCGAGATCCAAAGCCAGTCTCAAAGATAACCAAAAGAAAGAGACACTTCCCCTAAGAGCTGGCTATAGTCAGTAGGAACCCAGCTGCAAATAGGGTGCAACCCACATTTCTGTCCAGCCTTGTTTTGGGGGCCCCCAACCTGATGGTTGCCAACCACGTTCTTAGGACACGACATGAGACAAACAAGAGGCTGTATCCATCCCTGGGAGAGAAACACTGGATCAATACCCAGTGTTCTTTTCCTGCCAATCAGAATTTAGAAAGGAAGGAACAACATGAAATTTTACCTTCCTCTCTTGACCAAGCACCACAGATAGAGATCGAAGAGAGCCAACTTTAGTAAGAATTCTCACCCTTTGCTGTTTTCCCGGGATGCTGTCTAGAGGCTCCAGAGTGAGTGGGGTATCCCAGCGGGTCGTATCCTGGTCACCAGAAACCATAAAGAACGAAAAATAATTTTCAATCTGCAGTTTATAGTGAGTACCTGGCTGAGACCCCTTTTTCTCTAGGGCACTTCCTAAATGGATAAGCTCATCTAGGTTAAAAGTTCTCCACTGCGGCCACCGTAATTCAAGATGATCTCTGGTAAGGTTAACCTACTTGTTCAACCTCAAAATAAACTTTTATTCACCTGAGGCCTCACGCTGGCCCCAGTCCAGCATAAGTCAGAACCCGGACTCGGACCACGCACTCGGACCAATTTCTACATTGGACCCAGTCCAACACCGGCCAGGTTCCAGACCCAGTCTGGAAAAAGAAATGCTCAAATGAAGTCTGAAAGCTGTGGACTTGGGATCCAGGACCGGAGAGGGACGCACCCACCACCTCCTGAAGACACAGGAAGGCAGCCACCTGGAGGGGCTATAATAGTACCCGCACCTGGTTGCTTGTTGCTCCTGGGGGCTCTCGGGGGCCTCCTTCGGTTCCTCTTCTGACACCAGCACTGTTAAAAGATAAACTGCAGGGCTTCCCTGGTGCCGCAGTGGTTGGGGATCCGCCTGCCGATGCAGGGGGCGCCGGTTTGTGCCCTGGTCCGGGAGGATCCCACGTGCCGCGCAGCGGCTGGGCCCGTGAGCCGTGGCCGCTGGGCCTGCGCGTCCGGAGCCTGTGCTCCGCAAAGGGAGAGGCCACGGCGGTGAGAGGCCCGCGTACCGCAAAAAAAAAAAAAAAAAAAAAAAAAAAAAACCACATAAACTGCAGCATACTGAAAATTTTAAGAGTTTACTTCAGTAAAAATTGATCCCAATCAGGCAGCACCAAACCCCACCAATGGGAACTGGGGAGAGACTTTCCTGGAGAAGACACAGAAGCAAAGTAAGGAAATTATTGATTGGCTGGAGCTTAGGGCCTGGCTGGCCTTTGTGATTGGTTGTCCTCGGTGTTTTGATTTCGTGGCTCTGAGGCATTTACAGGCTTAGATTTTGGTTTGCTGATGTAGGCACCGTGGTATCCGAACTGCCTCAGTCTCATGTTCTCCTTGCTTAATTAATTTAACACTGTTAAGAAGACACTGATCTCTACTTTACTAAAGCCCAAAGAGGAAGAGGGATTTGCCCCAGGGCACACAGCAAGCCGGAGATTGCCTGATTCAGAGTCAGAACTCACTCCATGAGAAATTCAACTCCAGAGTGTCAACAACACGATCACCTTTCAGAAGCCGGGAGGCTAATGCAGAGGGTCACGGGGACCTGCCAGTGAGCTGCGGAGAGTCCAGGTCAGAGGCTGAGTTAGACCCAAGAGCAGCTGCCTCCCCCAGGACCCGGGAGGACCACTGCGAGCACCCTGCACGAAGGCTCCAAGTCCTTCACTCTGACATTGCCTTTCCCACCAGCAATGACATCGAAGCTCAGCCCTGGCTTATTTTAATACTCTGGATTTTTTAAATGCCTTCTCCCTGAAAAGAGCTATGGAAAAAGTTCACCTTGTGCTCTTTGGAAAGCCTCCCTCTGCACCCAGAATAGATGCCTTCGTGGATCCCTGCCGCCAACAAAGCCCACTGTCTCCTCATAGAAGGCGGCAACAATGATAAGGTCTCTTCAAAATGTTCCAAAGGGAAATGACACATGTTTTGAGAAGAGCATTGGTAAGCAGGAATGGGTCCAGAGGAACTCGCCAAACTGAGACAAAGGGCAATGTTTTGCATGGAATAGAAAAAAAGGAAAGCTGGGAGGCAGGTTGAGGGACAGGAAGGCTGCCTCAAATGCTGGAAGGGCTAGTGTGTGCAGGATTGGCAAGGTGGATTCCAAGTGTCCCCAAGGGAAAGAAAATAACAATTGGGGCTGCTGCTGATGGGACAGCCTGGGCCGAGGGGTGCAGGGGTTAAGAGCACACACTCTTAATTCCTTCCTCTGCAACACACAAAGCCTCAGTTCCCCCATCTGTAAAGAGGTGACGCAATTAGTTCTCATAAGGGTGTTGTGAGCATTAAATAAGATCATGACTCTTCAGGGTGTATCACAAGCCTGACACATAGTAAGTCCTCCCTATAATGTCACTGCTGTTGGTGCCAAAATCTCGGCCTCTCTGCACCAGTGCAGAATCAAATCTCAGAGACAGAGTTTTAGGTGAAGTAGAAAAGAACAGATTTTTTGCTTTGCCAGGCAAAGGGGGACACAGTGGGCTCCTGCCCTTGAAAGCTATGTGCCCCAACCCGGGAGGATTCAATGAAGAGTGTTATAGTAATAGTTCAAGGATGGAGTTGTTGATGAGACTCGGGTGTGTGCAGGGCTTGCACTCCCTTGATCTGGTCTCAGGTGGTTGGTCTTCTAATCTTGATGAGCTTCTCTAGTCCCTTTAATCTGGCCTCAGGTGGTTTCTTGCCTGTTCCCCCCCTTGATTAGCAACTGTTCGAATCTGCCCTTTGGAACTCAGCGAGGGTCTTGGAGACTGGAGTCTTGCCTACAAGAAACGGGAGACAAAAAGGCTTCCGTGACCAGAAGCCCCACGGGGTCCTTCTCGGTTTCACTGTCCTTGCTGTTTAGAGGAACTGAGTTCTTTGTCCTCAGAGGTATTCAAGCAGCAACGCTATGTTGGGAAAGAGACTCATGCTTTAGACAAAGGGTAGGATTAGGTGACCTTAAATTTCCTTCCATTCTTGGCTTTCAAATTCTTTGTCTCATTGAAACTGAGGTTAATGTGAAGTCCTCTACTGCATTACCCTTGCGGGCTCCAGCTTTGGGGCTTTTGTTTTTCCACCTTTGTACTTTCAAATCCTTGCTGTGGAGCAGATTCTGGAGAGTCTCCGAGGGCACAACCCAGGAAGGAAAGCTTCTTTTGCCTGGAGGATGCATTCCTGGAATTCCCAAGATTCCAGTCCCTTTTCCTCCTCACATTGTAAACATTAGGTTCTGGTGGGGAGGACAAAAAGGTCACTCTCCAAACTGCAGTTGCTCCCAGGCTCTGATCTGAATAATTCAACTCGTCCTCCGTGAGAGCTCCAGTTGGGCTGATCTCAAGCCCATTTGACAAGGACAGTGCTGATTTAGGCTAACAGGAGGTCATTGTTTGAGCAGGAGAATGACCTCTTCACTTCTTGGTGAGCAAAACCAGGTATGAGAACATAAAACAAATCCAAGGGACTCACTGCAGTGGACCCAGAGGCAGCCTTCCCCAAATTCCCTTCTTAGCAAGACCAAGCCCTAGAGGAGAAGGAGGCATTTATTGGGGATTGCTACAAATTCAGCTTTGCTGCCACTGCCTTTATAACCACAATGTAAAGTAACTCGCACAACACACTGAAGATAAGCTCTTTAAAGAAAATAGAAAAGCATTAGCTTGGCAATTCACCCAAACCTCATCATGCACGATAGACATTTTTGAAGTTTAACAAAGAAAAGCACATCATTAAAGAATACTGCTCTATCACCATTCTTATGCAAATCCTTCCAGATAGTTGGGTGGAAAATTCCATCTAACACGCAGCAAGAAATGAATGTTGCAGGGTGGAAATTTCAGCTATACTGAGTGCATCTATCACTTGTATAATCCAAACTACTGTATGTGCGCTGACTACAGAATTAGTATTGATCCATTCACCGTGTAAACATCAAGTACTTTCTATTATTACTTGAAATAGCATGCTATCACAATTCCTATTTCCTCCTTCTATCTTAAATAGAAGTATTGCACATTAGCCCCTTCCTTCATGTACTTTATCTTAAATAGAAGTATTGCACATTAGCCCCTTCCTTCATGTACTTTTTTGCACAGCTATCTAACTACAGTGTTCGGTGTGGTGCTGAGTATCCTGCAGATATCTGCAGTATTAGCTTTAAAGCACTTTATTTTCAAGTCATCTCTGATGGAAGACAATACAACTTTCATTTACCCAGAAACCTGTTACCAGAGCTTCTCTCAGAAACAGGCACATTCTCTCTCTCATCCTCCTCCTCCTCCTTTGTTTGATACTCATCCCCCTGCCGAGACCACCGTGATCACGATGCACCTCCAGCACCACCACCCCCAAGAGGACAGGACCCCCAGGTTTCTCCCTGAGGTCGTGAAAAATATATTTGCCAAAGCTGAGAATGGTGTTTAATTTCAAGATAACTTGCTATGAAAGCTCAACACTCGACTTTGTTGCACCGTTCAGATGTCTGAATGCATGAAGACACATTACTTTGGTTCTGATGTTTGAGAGTACCTAAAAGCATCGCAAGGGGTGAGCCTTCTCCTCCCTTTCCTGCGTTGCCCAGCATAACAGCAGGAGGAAATTTGGACTGGGTTCCAGACCTGGAGGGTCAATTTTAGCTCAAATAGCTTGGAGGCACCTATGGCATAATTCATGTTCTCTGCTTCCTGTGGCATTGCCTGGGTACCACACACATCCTGACCAAGTGCACGGTGCTTCTCGTTACCCTCGCACGCTCCGAAAGACACTCACTGTGTGTGACTTAACTAGATTTCCAGTGTCTTCCGAGCCCAGCAGCCGCTCCAGTCAGAACACATACAATCTCATTTCTGTCAATGGGAATCTATACATTGCAACCTTAACCTATAACAGAACCAACTTTCACAGATGCCCGTAATACCCCTTGAGCGCAACCCAAGTTGCACAGCCCCATTTTTCTCTTTAACCAACATGTGGAACCTGCACATTCTCACTGAAAAAATGAAAGCCGGGGCTTTGTTTCACAGAGAGAAAATATCCGGAACCAGCTGAGCACTATTTAGCCACCATCCTCATGTCCAAACCCCTTTCAACCAATCGAAAAAATAATAATAATTAACTAATTCATTGCAATTCTTCTTAATAAATGGCAGCTTTGTTGCCAAACTAGACTGATGCAAACTCAAACAGTTAAAATTCTGAAATTGGATAGTGTATGTTCAATAAATATTCAAAGAAGAGAGAGTGAGGGCATTATAAAGGAACCATACATGTAATTCTCTGCCTCCAATAAATTTCCAACTTTATTTCCTTTTTCTTTTTTTTTTGACTTTATTTCTTGACACCAACCATTCAGTCTCTTAAATGCCCAGTTGTGTTCACAGCAAAAATGTTCTATTTGCCTCCCGACCAAGTGCCCCTTCCAGAAGTGGAACCAGATTTAAGACATGCACATATGTACTGTCTTTCTTATGTATTTGAATAATCAGTTGAAGTGAACTGAAGAAAACCTCAAAAGAGTGGATCAGATTGTTCTAACAATAATAGTGCTAATGTTTTGGAAAAATTGAATTAATTAATTAACTGATTAAAATAAAGGCAGTATCATAGCAACCACTCTTGATTGCCTCCTCATTCCTCGCTCCTTCTTAATGATACCCTCCCTGATTTTGACCAGGTAACCACCACTCAAGAGAAGGCGACCCTCTCCCCAGCTCAGGTTCAGTCAATTAGTGAACAGGTAGTAATTGATTGAACTTACCTTGACAGCGACTGGTCCAGGAGCAGGCTTGTGCTTCAGTTCTGACAAACTGACATGAGTCAGGCAGGGGCCTTCGGGAAAAGGTTTCCTCACTCTTGAAAAGAGATTTGATGGAGAGTTCGCCAGTAGTAAAAACATTGTTCAATGTTGGATCTGCACATGACCCCTGAACCCCAGTAGCCGTATTGGGCAAGATGCAACCATCTTGACCCTTGTTAAGCTGCTGACTTAACCAACCCCGAAGTAGCCCTACCTTGGACTTCCTTTTTTTTTTGCAGTACGCGGACCACTCACTGTTGTGGCCTCTCCCGTTGCAGAGCACAGGCTCCGGACGCGCAGGCTCAGCGGCCATGGCTCACGGGCCCAGCCGCTCTGCGGCATGTGGGATCTTCCCGGACCGGGGCACAAACCCGTGTCCCCTGCATCGGCAGGCGGACTCTCAACCACTGTGCCACCAGGGAAGCCCTGGACTTCCTATTTTAAAAGAGATAGGAATTCCCGGCACTACAGTCCAAAGCACCCTAACTTCTGCAGGTAACTAGGTAACGATCAGTCCTGATAAATTGATTGAGAAATGACCCTCCACTCACTTCCTGTCTTGCTATTCCCTTGCCCCAGATGAACTTCTGGGCTGAAATGGGAACATTCATCTATTCGAGCAGACACGGACTGATGTTATCTAAAAATAAGAGAGACAAATGAATCTTACCACTCAGTATCTTCACCAAGAAAGAATAACTCCACTATGGCCTATGAACCAAAATCTGCCCTGTACGCGCCCATGAGCACGCAGCCAGCGTGCTACTGCAGAACTTCAAGACGGCCTCATAGAAAAAGGGGAGGGAGCGATTAGAATATAAAAAGGATGCGCTCTGTGAAGCCCCTGGAGTTTCACAGCTTTTAGGAAATAAAAACCTCCCTGTACAGGAGCCGCTTCCAAGGTTGCTTAAACACAGAAACCACTGCTTTCATCAGAGGGAACCTCATGCAGAAGTACTTCAGGTTGAAGAGGGACAGGAGCCTCTACTCCGCCCACGCAGTCCACACCCACTGACAGCTCCTGAGTCATTTCCACTGAATCCCTAGGATGCCCTGGAGTAGTTTTAGAAATGACCATCTAAACAAGGCTGAGGGGCCAGGCCATGTTTTGGGCAATAGAGCTTTTTAAGTAACACGAAGTCCTAAAAGTTTAAACGAACCAACAAAAGTGCTTTTGTTTGCAGGAAAACATGCAGATCAGTGATGAAGTACCCCAGCAATACAGGAGGAACAGCAACGCAAGGCCAGTGAAAGATTCTTCCTCACCTCTAGGTCAGGATTCAACTGTGGTGCCCCAGAATGGGATCACCTGAGAATCCTGGCTGAAAAGGGGAAAAACTACCTAAATATAGGTTGATACTGCTGCAGGAAAACATCAGAGAAATTTGGTCTCCACAGGAATTGCAGTGTTCTCCTCCATCAAAAAGGTGGGGTTAGGGCTTCCCTGGTGGCGCAGTGGTTGAGAGTCCGCCTGCCGATGCAGGGGACCCGGGTTCGTGTCCCGGTCCGGGAAGATCCCACATGCCGCGGAGTGGCTGGGCCCGTGAGCCATGGCCACTGAGCCTGCGCGTCTGGAGCCTGTGCTCCAGAACGGGAGAGGCCACAGCAGTGAGAGGCCCGCGTACCGCAAAAAAAAAAAAAAAAAAGGTGGGGTTATACCATAACCAATATTAAAAGACTAAAGACGGCCTGGTTGAAAATATTTGCAATTTAGAAATCAGCTTAAAGAGACAACTCAACATAAAAAATGAGGAAAGAATATGGACAGACAATTCATAGAAGAAACACAGGTGACCAAGGAATATATGAAAAGATTCTCAGCTTTACTCCTAATTAGGGAAGTGCAAAATAAAACAATGAAACACCACTCTCAGCACTAGATGTTTGCAAAAATGCTAAAGACATAATATCCGGGGTTGCAAATAAAGTAGAGAAATGGGCCCTCTCACACATTTCACGGAGTGTGAATTGGAACACAGTTTTGGAGGACAATTTGGCAATGTCTATCAACTTAAAATGCAATTCTATTTTAGGAGTCTGCCCTACAGATATATTTGCACATGGCTGCAAAGATATAGCTACAGAGATATTCACTACAACATTGTTTGTAATTGCAAACACACAGGAACCAATGTAAATGTCTATCAATAAGGACCAGATTAAATATATTCTGGTATAGGCATAAAATAGAATAGTGAGCAAACATTAGAAAACAATGAGGTAAGCTGGGACAACGTGAGAGAGTGGCACTGACATATATACACTACCAAACGTAAAATAGATAGCTACTGGGAAACAGCCGCATAGCACAGGGAGATCAGCTCGGTGCTTTGTGACCACCTAGAGGGGTGCAATAGGGAGGGTGGGAGGGAGATGCAAGAGGGAGGGGATATGGGGATATATGTCTACATATAGCTGATTCACTTTGTTATATAGCAGAAACTAACAGAACATTGTAAAGAAATTATACTCCAATGAAGATGTTAAAAAAAGAAAATGAGGTAGATATAGGTGCTGTTACAGGAGCATCTGCAATGTAAAAAATGAATAAAGGAAAGCACATCTTCCAAAAACATTTTTAATAAAAGATAATATGTATATATCCTCTTTTTAATATACCTAGTACAATGCCAGAAATATAGTAAATACTCAATAAATATTGGAAGAATAAGTGACTTGTAAATATTTGCTAGAAGAGTGAACTACGGATGAATAAGTGAATGTGTATGTAAACATGAAAAATTTATGCGAAAATATGCAAGGTTAACTCAGTGTAATGGGAGGGAAAATCACCTTTCAGTTAATATCTTTCTATAGATTGTTTTTAAATGATTACAGATATACATGCTATTTTCACAGTAACAGAAAAAGTTAAGGATCCACCTCTGTTTTTTTAAAAAGATGTTAATACCTTAAAGAATCTTGAAAGATAAAGGAAAGACAAAGAGAGAATATTTGCAACATACTTAACAAAGTTAACTCCACAAAACATAAAGAGCATTACTAATCAATAAGATAGAGATAAACAGCCAGAAAAAGTAATAGTAAATAGCCAAATGATATGTGGCCAACAGTGGTAATCATCTACCTGTTGGCTATGACAAGCAGAACTATATTAGGGAGAGGGGCCAGCACTGTGTTTATCACCCAAAAGAAAAGTGGAAATGACAAAAAAGCATGCGAAAAGATATTCAAGCTCACCTAATCAGGGAAAAACAAACCGAAACAAAATAAAACACTTGATTTTTGCTCATAACATAGGCCAAAAAGAAGAAAAAGATTTCTATGATCCAGTGTTGACAAGGGCTTGGAAGAAGGCATTCTTTGATAAAGTCGGTGGGAGTGTAAATTGGTACAGTAGTTTGGGCAGTGATTTGACATACCTATCAAATTTTAAAATACATCACCTTGGACCTAGAAATCCCACTTCTAAAAATGTGTCCCACAGAATCCCTCCCACAGTTACATAAAGATGAATGTACAAGAATGTTCACTAGAGCCTTGCTCATTAGCAACAATCTGGAAACAATTTTATTTATCAATCAGTGGAGATGTGAACAAGAACATGAGTCACGATCTCTGCCCTGATAGAGCCTGCATTCAGTCAGGGGCAGAGGAGACACGATAAACAAGGAAAGAAACAAGCACGATGCCTTCCAATAACGTGAGTACCATAAAGGAAATAAAACAAGGCGATGGGATAGAGTGTGTTTGGGGGTGTAGAGAGGGTCAGAGCAGAAGGGAAACTATTGTACATGGAGCCATAGGAGATGCCTCCCTGGAGGGTGACACTAAGTTAAGATCAGAATGATGACAAAGAACTAGTCCAGCAAATGCAAGCCCTGAGACGCACAACAGGAGGGAGATGAAGGATAATGAATAAGGAGGTGAAAGGGACATAGTGAGAGTGGAGAGGAGGACCACAGCCCGATATCATTTAGTCCTTGAACCTCAGCCTCAGATGAAGAGTCTGGGAAGCCACTGGGGTATAAGCAAGGAGTGACATGACCAGGTTTACCAGTTTTAAAAGATCTCTCTGGCTGCTGCGTGAAGAACAAATTGTAGGAAATGACAATGGGAGGATGAAGAGCAGTTAGAAGGTCCTAGCGAGGTGTACTGGTGGCTTAGACCAGGTTGCTGACAGTGGAGTGTGACAAGTGTCCAGACAGGGGCATGTTTTGGAGGTAGAGCCTATAGGATTTGCTAGCAGACTGGAGCTGGGGTCCTACAGGGAAGCGGGAATCAAGGATGTCTCCCAGCCTCGGGGCCTGAACAGCTGGGTGGGATGGTGGTGTTATTTACAAAGAGGAGAAAGCCTGGGAGAAAGAAGTTTAGTGGAGAAAGTCCAAGTCCATTTTGGCCTTGTTAAGCTCGCATGTCCTATGACAGGGGTCCCCAACCCCCGGGCTGTGGACCAGTACCGGTCCGTAGCCTGTTAGTAACCGGGCCACGGGGCAGGAGGTGAGCGCCAGGCGAGGCAGCAAAGCTTCATCTGCCGCCCCGCATCACTCCCCATCGCTCACATTACCACCTGAACCATCGCTCGCGTTACCGCCTGAACCATCCCCCCGCAACCCCGTCCATGGAAAAACTGTCTTCCACGAAACCTGTCCCTGGTACCAAAAAGGTTGGGGACCGCTGTCCTATGAGACAGGCAAGCAGAGATGAAGTTGGAAATTAACATATATATTTGCAGTTGCACAGAGAAAAATCTGGGAGGTTATCCACCTAACCGATAAAGGGATTCTCTCCAGAAAGTGGAATTGGGGGTGGGGGAGGGTAGATGAAGAGGAAAGAAGCTACTTCTACATTTGACTTTATATACATCAATAAGGTTTGAAATTGTTACAATGAATATGTATTACCTTTGAAATTTAAATAAATGAATACAAATAAAAGACTGACTGAGGGATTTTCAAATTTTTCCACAGAGCTGCTTCTTCAAACAAAATCTTATCCAGAATGTTCGTCCCACTGTCATCATTCAGGCCTCAGCTCACATATCACCTCCTTGGAGAGGCCATCCTTCACCACAGGATCTCAGGTAGCTCCACCCATCCTTCCCCCAAGTCCAACTCTTGAACACCCTATTTTATTGACAGCACTTCTAACCCCAAATTGACTTGTCTATTTGTTTACTTGTCTTCCCTACTAGAATATAATGGTCAAGAGAGCAGGGAGGGTGAATGTCTTGTTCTCCAAATATCTCTAGAATCTAGAGCAGTGAGTTGCATACAGTAGGCACTCAATAAATACTCCCTTGATTAAAAATGAACTCCAAGTTGTCCTCAGGATAAAAAGCTGAGCTGCTTCAACTGAACTGAAGCCAGGGGTCCAGAGTCCTGTCACTGCCACTCTCCACTCCCTTCCCCCAACCACTGACTGCCCTAAGGTACATCCAGGGCCTGGCAGGAAACAATGTGAAACGCAGATAATCTGCAAGGGTCTGACCTGACCCCTTCTTCTCAGGAAGCCTGCTTCCCCCAGGTTCTAGCCAACACGACCAGAGCTGATCAGGTCCAGACTGAGCTTTAAGCTCTACCTATCTCTTTCCACATCACCTTCACCATCCGTACTGCCCCACCCAGGCAGCATCCATTCCCTCTCCACCACTCCTGCTCAGGGAGTCACCAGCAAGTGCCCAGCCCTGTACTGGGCACAGTGGGTCCAGAGACAAGCAGGCCGGGGCCCTATCCTGCAGAAGCAGCACGTGGACGGTAAGCCAGGCCAGAGTCAATTCCAGCAGAGACCCTGGCATTCTGGTGGCTCTCACTGGCACATGTCAAGTCCAACTGGGTCCCTAGCTCTTTCTCGAGCCTTCCTGATTGTCCTGAGGCCACACACTCAGGACTGGCTCTCTGTGCACGCGGTTGCTGCCTTCATGAGATACAGATGATGCTACGGCCCACTTCCAAGGAAGGGAACCAACATCTGTCTGCCTTGCTCGGCTTCAATGCCACTTCAAGAAGGGGTTGGCAGCCATCTCAGGGCATTGTTTTCTGCCCCTTCTGTGGCCTAGAGGGCAGCCCTTGTCCTCAGACCACACCCCTCCCCGGCCTCTGCCCAGGCCAGGGGGCTTGCCTATGAGCCTGCTGCCTGCGTAGGTCCAGGGCCAGCATCTCTCAGCAAGGGCCCAACACAGAACCAGGAGTGTGGCAGGTATTCAGTAACCCTACAGAAAGGTAAGCCCCTGCCACAGGTCAGAATCATCTTCCTGGGCCCAAAGTCTCCTTTGGCCTCTGCTTCTGTGTGGGCTGAGGGTAGAAGCTAGGGCTAAAGCCGGGAGGGACCAGAGCAGGGAGGAGGGCCCTTGCAGTCCTCACCACAGTGATTCAGGAAGGAGAAGGCCCGACAAACTCTGCGGGGCAGGGGGGCCCTTCCCCAGAGCCCAGCGCGCGGTGCTCAGGGGCCCCCTGCTGGCAGCTGGGGGCATGTGTGACTGGGGGCGGGGCTGCTCAGGCCCAGGGCTCCGTCCCACAGGGACACACACACACACAGAGGCACCCCAGTCCATCGTGTGCACAGCCCCTGCACCCGCACAGGAATCTACATCCCACATGTAGCCCAAGCAAGGATGTGCACACACAGAGCCATGCATGCACAGACGTGTACTTACAGACCTGAGCCCCAGCGTGCAAGCACAGAGACGGAACACATTCACGCGTGTGCTCCTAAGCAGGCACTTGCACACCTCCACAGGCACGCAGGTGCACGCAGGTGTGCATACACGTGAGCGTGGCCCGTGACTGAGCTCCCCTCCCCCGTGGCCCCTTTTGCAACTCCCTCCCTCCCTCCCTCCCAGCCATCACCTGGGGAAAGACGCTGGCTGGCATGACTTCCGCCCCTCTGCTCTGCTGCTCTCCGCGGGCAGGCAGTGCTCACTCCATGGTTTAGGTGCCCCGGGGCCCCCTCAGGAACTCAGCCCCACCGCAGCACAGGACTCCCCTGCCTGCACACAGCCTCTCCTCACCTGTGGCCTGTGGGTCTGGACAGCAAGTACGTGGCGGCAGAGGTGTGCCTCCCCGGCAAAGACTCAAGGGCGACAGTAATCTCCGTATGGAGGGCGGCTGCCCACTGGGTCCCATCACGAGGTAGGCAACAGCAGCCCGGGGATGGGGTCTAGAAGGTGGGAGCTGAGGCTCTTGAACTCTCCGAGAAGCTGAGGCTGTAGGCAGACATCCCTGAGGCTGGGCCAGGGGTCGGGGGGATCCAGGGCTGACAGAGCCTCAGAAACCCAGGTTCAAGGAGGAGGAAGGAAACAAATGTTCACTGAGCGCCTGCTGTACGCAGACACGGTCCCCACGTCGTCTGGCTCCATCCTTACTTCCCCAGAGGTGAGGAGCGTTACTAGTCTTCACAGGTCCCCGCATAACAAGCCATCACCAAGGCCCATTCTTTTCCTTCTTAAATATCCCTCAGATTGTTTTCACTGATGCACCAACAAGTCCAGGCTTCCCTTAGCTCTTGCCTGAGCCAGAAGCACAGCCTCCTTACTGGGCCCCTTCCCCGCTCTGTCCCATCCAGCCTGCTTCCATAAGTCAGACTGACCGGTTTTTAACAACATGAAGTTAAATTCTCTTAATGGCTTCGATGACTTCTTGTTCTAAGGACTGAGACCAAAATCTTAATCTCTGCTTTGCACCCTCACCTACCTGTCCAGTCTCACTGATTACTTCTCACCCCTGATTTCCTCCATTCCACACGGTTGTTGTCAATTTCTCCAGCGCCCCGTTCTTCCTCCCACCTCAGGGGCTTTGCACGTGCTCTTCCCTCCCCTGTCCCATTCCCATCTCCTGGCCCGATAAACTCCTTCTTCAAACAGCAATTCCTCCTGGACGCCTCTTTGCCCCCTGATCCTCTCTCCCTGTTAAACACTCATAACTCCCTGCAGTGTCCCATCATAAGACACAGCAGTGCTGGTAATTACCTGTCTGTGCTTTTATGTGGTTTCCCTCCATCTGCTCCATCCCCTGGGCTCCCAGCTCTGTGACGATAGAGACCTTGACTCTTACTTACTCTTTGAGGCTCACGTTCCTAGAAAGTGTACATCCTGGAGATGTTGTATTCAAAACAGGCCCCTCTGCCTCCAAACACCATCCCCTAATTCAACGAGTCTCTCTGTGTCCCAGAGGGCAGTGCCAGGAAGAAGGACTACTCCCTTCTGGATCCTGGGACTCGACCTTCTAGGTGAGTCCCTGCTTTGAATGATCCAATCCAGCCCATCCTTCCACTAGCCCTGGCACTCAGCAGGCCAGACTGTGCACTTATTTCTACCTGGGCAAGCCGCCTGCTCTATTACCTTTCTTTTTTTTTTTTTAATTTATTTAATTTATTTATTTTTGGCTGCGTTGGGTCTTCTTTGCTGCACACGGGCTTTCTCTAGTTGCGGTGAGCGGGGGCTACTCTTCATTGCAGTGCGCAGGCTTCTTATTGCAGTGGCTTCTCTTATTGCGGAGCACGGGCTCTAGGTGCACGGGCTTCAGTAGTTGCAGCACACAGGCTCAGTAGTTGTGGCTCACAGGCTCTAGAGCGCAGGCTCAGTAGTTGTGGCACACGGGTTTAGTTGCTCCACAGCATGTGGGATCTTCCCAGACCAGGGCTCGAACCCGTGTCCCCTGCATTGGCAGGCGGATTCTTAACCACTGCGCCACCAGGGAAGTCCACTATTGCCCTTCTTGAGCAAAATAATAACTGTCTGACTGGCAAAAGGCAGTGCTTACCTGCAATCTCTGGTTGGTGGATAAATGAAACTAAACCCAGTAATTGATGAGAAAGACCAGCAGACACATCGTCTTGGGAAGGCAGGGGGAAGTTTTCTAATCATGAGGCCAAGAGCATACACAATGAAGAAAACAGCGACCAAGAAAAATTTTCAACTTCTGTACATCTTTTTAGATATTCACCATCCAAAGGACAAACCAGGCTTTTGGAGCTCCTGAGGGCTTGTGGTTGGAGAACTCTGAAGTAAACAAGCCTCCTTCACAGGGATTCACACAATTCATGGGGGCCCTTATTCAAAAATGATTACGAATTTCAAGACAGGGACAGCGGAGAATTAAGCCAACCTCAGGGCCTTTCTAAACTGGGCAACTACAAGGTCACCCACCCACGAAGCTGGCCCTGCTCCTTCACACTGGAATTTCCCACACACAAGTCAGTTCTGGAAACATTCATTCACCAAACACCCCACCCGAGCCCAGCCCTTACAAAGCTTAGAGCCCAGTGATGGAAGAGCAATCAGTGCATAGCTGAGAAGATAACTGGGTGTATCTCTACTCCCCTGAAGCCACGCAAGATGCATGGGCTCCGTTCCAGATCCCAGAATCTCAGGGACACACAGTGAGGTGTCAAGGCGCACGTGACCTGGGGATGGTCTCGCGCACAGTGCCCTGTAAATTACTTTACTGACACTCTGCAAAATCCTGGGTGCATTTTGGAGGAAGAAGTTAAAGAAAATCTGGCTGAAGAGAGCTAGCCCTGGTGCTACAAGGAGGTGAGGGTCTTTGGAGAGACAGGTGTCCCCCGTGAGGTCCTCTGCAGTCCCATGCCAGCACACTACCCTCCTTTAACAGGAAGTGTGAGTGAGGCAAAGTTGCCTCCTTTAATATCACCCAAGACAACTCTGCCTCTCCGTGCAAACTGGGGTGAGAAATTTGAGGGCTTCCTTTCCTGGAGCCCTGAGCTGCAACGTTTTTTGCCAAAGAAGGGCCAGAGAAGAGATCAAGGCAACCTTCAACTCCCCACATATAGTAAAAATAATAGTCACCATTTGTTGGTGAACCACTACGCTGAACCAAGCACTGCATTGGGAGCTTTTACATTTAACATGAGTTCCCTAAGGTATGTCTTATCCCTGTCTTGAAACTCTAGGAATCATGATGGGTTTTGTTTTCGTTTTAATTTAACACTCATACAGCACTCACCATGTACCAGGCACTGTCCTAAAATCTTTACAGATAATAACTCATTAAATCCACACAGTCACCCTATAAAGTAGGTACTATGACGGTCACTCCCATGTTACTAATGGGGAAACTGAGACCAGAGGGTGAAGTTACTTGCTCAATGTCACATAGACAGTAATTGGCAGAACAAGGATTCAGACCCAGACAGACTGCTCCAGAAGCCGTGTCTTTAACTGTTGTTTGTGTTACTTCTCCAGACTCAAAAAGCAGACAGAATAGAGTGTAAGCTTACCTCAAGGAGAAGCCCACGCAGCGCAACAAAGAGTAGCCCCTGCTCACCGCAACTAGAGAAAGCCCACGCACAGCAATGAAGACCCAACACAGGCAAAAATAAATTAATTAATTAATTAATTAACTTTTAAAAATAAATAAAACCAACAAGGAAAGTGTATTTATTTTTTTAAAAATTAACCAAAAAAAAAGAAGTTTACAAACATTAAATGCTGAAGAGGGTGTGGAGAAAGGGAAATTTCCTACATTGTTGGTGGAAATGTAAATTGGTACAACCATTATGGAGAA
Source organism: Monodon monoceros (assembly GCF_005190385.1). Classification (NCBI taxonomy): domain Eukaryota; kingdom Metazoa; phylum Chordata; class Mammalia; order Artiodactyla; family Monodontidae; genus Monodon; species Monodon monoceros. Next base: position 86,397,809 of record NW_021703782.1, on the reverse strand, counting down.
CAGTATGGAGGTTCCTTAAAAAATGAAAAATAGAATTACCATATGACCCAGCAATCCCACTACTGGGCATATACCCAGAGAAAACCATAATTCAAAAAGACACGTGCACCCCAATGTTCATTGCGGCACTATTTACAATAGCCAGGTCACGGAAGCAACCTAAATGCCCATCGACAGAGGAATGGATAAAGAAGATGTGGTACATATACACAATGGAATATTACTCAGCCATAAAAAAGAATGAAATAATGCCATTTGCAGCCACATGGGTGGACCTAGAGATTATCATACCAAGTGATGTAAGTCAGACAGAGAAAGACAAATATCACACAATATCACTTATATGTAGAAGCTAAAAAAAAGATACAAATGAACTTATTTACAAAACAGAAACAGACTCACAGACTTTGAAAACAAACTTATGGTTACTAAAGGGGAAAGGTAGGGGGAGAGATAAATTAGGAGTTTGGGATTAAGGAGAGATAAATTAGGAGTTTGGGATTAACATATACACACTATTGTATATAAAATAGATAATCAACGAGGATCTACTGTATAGTACCAGGAGCGCTACTCAGTATTCTGTAATAACCTATGTGGGAAAAGAATCTAAAAAAGAATGGATATATGTATATGTATAACTGAACCACTTTGCTGTACACCTGAAACTAACACAACATTCTAAATCAACTATACTCCAATATAAAATAAAAATTAAATTAAAAAAGAAAACCACATGTCTCAATCCTGACCCCCAGAACATGTGAGCACATCCTTTATTGGAAAAAGGGTCTTTGCAGATGTAATTAAGTTATGGATTTCAAGCTGAGACTATCCTGGATTATCTGGGTGGGCTCTAAATCCAATGACAAGTGGCAGGCAAAGACTCAGAGAGAAGAAGTAGAGATTTGAGTTATGCTGCCACAGCCAAGGAATCCCTGGAGCCACAAGAAGCAGGAAGCAGCAAGGAGGATTCCCCACCAGAAACATCCGAGGGAGTGTGACCCTGCCAACACCTTGATTTCCGACTTCTAGTTCCTGAAACTGTAAGAGAATAAATTTCTGTTGCTTTAAGCCAGCAAGTGCATGGTAATTTGTTACGGTAGCCCTAGGAAACTAACTAATACACTGTCCCTGGGGAGAGAAAAGAAAGAAACCCCAGGAGGAGGCTGCATTAGTTTGCTTGAGCTGCCATAACAAAATACCACAGACTGAGTGGCTTAAACAGTAGACGTTTATTTCTCACAGTTCTGGAGGCTAGAAGTCCATAATCAAGGTGCCAGCAAATTCGCTTTCTGGTGAGGACTCTCTTCCTGGCCTGTAGACACCCGCCGCCACTGGGTCCTCGCATGGCCTTTCCTCTGTGCTTACACAGAGAGAACTCTGGTGTGTCTTCCTCTTCTCATAAGGACACCAGTTCCATCAGATTACAGCCCACCTTTCTGGCCTCATTCAGCCTTCATTACCTCCATATAGGCCCTCTTTCAAAATACAGTCACATTGGGGGTTGGAGCGTCAACATATGAATTTGGGGCAAACACAATTCAGTCCATAACAGAGGCTATGTGAACAACGTGTGAACACCCAGAGCATGTAGATACGGCTCCTTCACAGCAAGTGGAGGCGCTCTGGAACGCAAGGCAATTTCCCGGAACGGGGCCCCAAGGCTTTCCTCAGTGATGGCCCAAGAACAGGTAGCAGCAAAGGGAGGGCCAAGAGGAAAACCTCCTACCCTCGACCACCTTCTCAAGTTGGCCTCATGTGCAGTGTATACCATTATTATTCCCCTTTGCTTTATTAGTGAAGTGGCTGGTCTCCCCATAGGCAACAACCACAAGATTTCATTTTCAAAAAGGGAATTCTTAGAGTTGAAGTACCTCCAAAGAGAATCTGAATCCCTTCACACTGTATGAGAGAGTGTGTTTATAAATAAATATCTGGGTGGATTTGGGTTTTGAACAGCAAAGATGGCTGGAGTCATTTTATCAAAGAATTATTTAAAAAGCAGTTTATCCCCAAGTGGACAGGAATACACATCAAATCCAAATGGCACAATTGTGAACAGGATTTGGGATTATATAGCAAAAGCATCCAAGGTAACTGCTCTGAAATCTCAAGAGTTTCAGCATGTTAAATTAAGTCCTCTGGCACCTTTTAAAATCTAAGGAAATCAGTCTTATGTTGCTCTAACAGGTTAGGTTTTGGTAAAAATAAACAATACAAGCTATTTAAATCATCCTGGTTTTGAAAACAATGAACTGATCACCACCCATTCCTGTAACATCCTTTCCCTTGAATGTTTACAATTTATCTGTTTAATAAATATGTATTCAGCTCCTACTATGTGCCAGGCATAAGGCTGGGTCTCGGGGATTTAATCATAAACAAAAAGGACAATGCCCAACCAGAAGGTGGGTCCACTGTTGGCCCTGGAGTTCAGGCCAAGGGGACTGGAGCCGGGAAACAGGAAGGCAGCCTTACAAGCAGGGAGGCCTCCGCACAGGAACTTAGCAGGAGAACCAGAACACAGGCCAATTATAGGGAATCCATCAAGGTTTAGTGGGGCAGAGGCACATCTCAGGGAACAGTAGGGGGTCGCAGGGACCCAGGCTGGGTGCCCCTTCCCTACTCTAACAAGGAAGCTGACGCAACGCTGAGCCCACTCCCCTACCAGGAGGAGAGGACCATTCCCTGCTTCAGCTGGGATGGGTGTGGGGCAGGGAGGACATGTAGAGGGACATCAGTGCATCCCGTGAGGTGGGAACGGATTCAAACCCACCTGGGGAAAACTGGGTCGCAGGGACTTCCATGAGCACTGGGATTTTTAAAAACTATTTATTTATTTATTTGGCTGCCCTGGGTCTTAGTTGTGGCACATGGGATCCTCGTTGCCGCATGCAAGATCTTTAGTTGCAGCATGCAGGATCTAGTTCCCTGACCAGGGATCGAACCCAGGCCCCCTGCACTGGGAGCGTGGAGTCTTAACCACTGAACCACCAGGGAAGTCCCAAGCATTGGGATTTTAAAGCCCACAAAGCGAACGCACACCAAAGGGTCCAAGCGCACAGTGAGTTGGAGTGCCACCCCCTCATTTCCTGGACCTGCCGTTCTCTCATCAAGGAGGCCCCTCTGGGTCTCTGATCACTGTTCAGTGTGTCTCCTCGCCCTGTACCGTATGTGAGAAAATCAAGGAGAAGGGGAGTAAGGAGAAAGTGCAGAGAGAGGGGAGATGGCTGCTCACCGTTCATCACATAAAGTCCAATTCTGTTCATTTTGGATTTGTTTCTACCTGGTCTTATCTTTTCTGGGAAGCTGCCATGGTTTCCAAACTTACATGGTGTCCAAAAAAACAAAAAAGTGGGGGGCAAATAGTCAGACTTATTTACCTGCCCAGTATTAAAGAGATCATGAAATCTTGATTTTGGAGAAGTCAGGGCCTCTGTAAGCCTCACTTTTCACCTCTGAAGAATGGGAATAAATGAGGATTAAAAGCCTAGCTCACAGAGGTAATGTGGAGATTAAGGAATTTTACATGACTTGCACACGCTTGTACCTTAGCAATTATCATTACAGACACGCCAATCCACAAGGTAGAAGAGACTGGAAGCTCCCTCAGTTGGGCCCTCTCCTCCCCCCCTGGTGCCTGCGTGTCCCCTACAATAGGCCCATGAGGGTGTCAGCCCGGATCTGTCACCACGGATAAGGAACCAATCAAGTACACTAATACACAGTGTTTATCAAGCACAAACTATGTACCGGGCACTGTGTTAAATGTTGCCCCTGCAGGGTCTCCTTTTATCTTCAATCAGTCAGTGAGGTGGTGATGGTACAATTCTGTGAACACACTAAAACCATGGAACGGTTTGCCCTAAATAGTTGAATTGTGTGGTATGTAATCTGTGTCTCAGTAAAGCTGTTATTTAGGGGAAAAAAAAACCTTAGTGAGACAGGAACTGGTAGCATTCCCATTTTACAGATGAAGTGCCCGAGGCTTAGACAGGTGCAGTAACTTGCCTGAAGTCACACAGCCAACAGGAAGCTGGGCCGAGACACCGTCTCCCAGACCCCAGGGCATGAACACCACTCCCCTGCCTCTAGAGGGAAGCTTCCACGTATGGAGGGCTTGCTCTGCGGGAGCGTCTGGGTCCAGCATCCGGCATCATCGCACTGACCCTCTCACAGCCTGTGAGGCAGCCTGCTCCTGCATTGCACCGCGTGGGGCTGTAGCGAGTTTCCGCATGTGCTGAGCCAACTCTGCGGCTGTGGAGCTTCCACCCCTTCATGCTGGTTCTCCCTTTGCAGCCGCATGGAGTAAGAATGCTCTTCACTCTCTGAGGTGCCTTCAGTATCAGAACGTAGCACTAGATCCCCCCTTTCTTCTTTTCCCCTGGGCCCAACAGATACATAGGCCCGGCAGAAGCTTGCAGACTGCAGAGCTGGGAGGCCAGGGATTCCCAAAGTCAGCCTGTGGATTATGGCTGCACAAACGTCACCCAGAGCCTTTAAAAAATTCCAGTTCCGTTGGGAGAGCCCAAATCAGTGGATGTAAGCCTTTTTTTAAAAGCTACCAAGTGATTCCAGTCAGGAGGAAGGTAAAGAAACCTCACATTTTAAAGACAGGGAACTACTGTCTCAAAATCATACAGCCATACTCATATTCACCTTTGGACAAGCCCACTTCAGTGTTGATGATTCTAAAAAACTGACATGAGTGTGTAGGTTATAATGCAAAGGGTAAAAGATAGGAAAATATAATCCGTACAAGAAGAGATGCTATTAATCAACAATTTTAATCCTAGTATCTATTTTTCAAACTGCAATCAAAACAGCGTAAGGTGTTTTACAGCCATTAAATTTAAAACCAATAATACGCAATTCTGGTGAATTTATTTGGTTCATTTGCACATTGCTTGTAACAATTTAAATTGATATAATACTTTGCAAACCAATGCAGCACAATCAATCAAGAGTGTCAGGCTCAGTCCTTTACTGAGTGCCTACGTCGTGCCAGGCACTCAGGTGTTGGAAATACAGGTGTGAATAAGACTTGCTCACTGGGACTTCCCTGGTGGTGCAGTGGTTAAGAACCCGCCTGCCAATGCAGGGGACACACGGGTTCGAGCCCTGGTCCGGGAGGATCCCACATGCTGCGGAGCAGCTAAGCCCGTGCGCCACAACTACTGAGCCTGCCCCTAGATCCCGCGAGCCACAACTACTGAGCCTGTGCGCCACAACTACTAAAGCTCACGTGCCTAGAGCCTGTGCTCCACAACAAGGGAAGCCACCGCAATGAGAAGCCCATGCAGCGCAACGAAGAGTAGCCCCCACTCACCGCAACTAGAGAAAGCCCGTGTGCAGCAACGAAGACCAACACAGCCAAAAATAATTAAATAAAATAAATTTATCTAAAAAAAAAAGAAAAGACTTGCTCGCTGCTTTCCAAGGACTCTCTGTTCATTGAATGAGACAGAGAAGTGAACACTCATTTCAATACTAAAGATAAGTGGTAAGCAACGGGGGTCACAAGACCTTCCATGGAGGACCTCTTGGCCCTACCCGGAGGTTCAGAAAAAGGTTCACAACTGAGCTGAATCCAGAAGGATGAGCAACAGTTAACCAGGTGAAGAAGGCTGTAAACAGCGTTCCAGGCAGAGGGAACAGACTGAGCAAAACTTGGAAGCTTGCAGGAGGGAAGCCAGGGCTACAGGTGCTCGGAGGCAGGTGGGTCCACGTCACAGAGCCTCCGGGGTTCACCTGAGAGTCTATGCTTTGTCCTATAAGGTTACAAAGAGGCACTGAAGGCTTTAAGCAAGGGAATGACACGCATATATATGAGTTTTGGAATGCTCCCTCAGGCTGGGGTGTGGAAAAGCACATCAGAGGGATGAGAGCAGACAGGGAGGTCAGTTAGGGGAATGTGGCCACAGTCTAAGCAGGCAACAGACAATGGAGGCTCCTACAGAATAGCAGTGGGGGAGGAGAGGGAGACATGGATGGGAGAGAAGGAAGGTTGGGAGCCTTGCTGCATATTCTAATCACCCAGTCACCAGAATTCTATAATTCTTTGCAGAGGTTCAAGAGGGGAGAGAAGAGTTGAAAACAATCTTAGAGGAAGAGCTGGAAACTGACCTTATCAGGGGTCAGTGATGATGATCTGAGTGTAGCTCAGATCCCAGGCAGCGGCTCAGGGAAGGGGAGACATCCCACCTACATCAGCGTCCCTGACAGGGGCCAGCTGCTGTGGGAAGGGTGGAGCCCAGGCAGTAGGGACCAGGAGGTGTCACAGGGTGGATTCTTTAGGAAGCTGTCTCTGAGACAGAGATTAGCATAAGGTTTACTAGGGTGTGTTCTTGGGACCACCACCCATGGAAGGAAGGGGAGGGAAGGAAGCAGAACCGGGCAGAAGTTGGGCTATGATGGAGTCCCGATGGAGGCCTCAGCTCTGAGGCTGGATGGCCCTTCAGAGTTGCCGGGGTTGCAGGGAGCCGACAAGGCCTTTATAGTTCCCTGCCCCAATCATGGAGGAGGACCAGGGAAGGGCCGGTGGCTTTGGCAAGGCCGCTGTCTGCAGTGGAGCATTGCAGTTCCTGCAAGGTCTGCAGGTAATGCTCCTGGCAGCTGGGGGACTATGTGCTGCATTTCTTAAAGGGGTCCGAGTGGCCCTCCCAGCATATCCACCACAGCAGCGTTAGCGAGGGTGATCACAGTGACTGGGGCCAGGCTCCCCGTCAGGGGACTGGAAACCAGTACAAAAGCCCAGGTGTAAGATAGAGCCACTCAGCGAGGGTCTTGTGGGCATGAAGCAGCAGAGCCTTCCTCAAATTCTGTGGGTAGCAGGCTGAAGGCAGCAAGCCTCTTTGCAGACCCCCTGCAAAGGGAGTGTTCCAAGCCCTTGGCAGCCGCTGCTGGCCCGTGGGCCTGGGAGGGGGGTGGCACTCAGTTGCACTCAATCCACAATCACCAGAAACCTGGGAGCAACTGCCTGTCCAACAGTAGGAAATAGATGAGTCAAGCATCATGCTTCCACTCAAAGACCTGTCCTATAGCCACTGAAATAATTCCAGCAACTTTCAATTGACAGGAAAAATAGGATTCACTGGGCAGAGAAAAGCTCATGAAATATCCACCTTACCACTGTAACTATAAAAATGAGCTCTGCATATGGACAGACGTTGGCAGCAAACACAGCAAATGAAACCATTGATTTTTATGACTGAGGGAGCATGGATGGTTTTTAATTCCTGTTATCATAGTTTGTAATAAATACTTTTTTCCAGCCTTGACCGTCTCCCGCAGAGGAAGCTGCGGATGCGTTCATGTTGGCGGGCGGCCGGCAGACTCTCTTGCATTTCACACTCGCAGTGACAGCTGTGCGCAGCCCACACTCAGGCAGACCTCCAAGCCCACGAGGAGACTGCTCACGGGCAGCCACCAGCAATGCCTCTGAGCAAAAGGGGTTCAAAAGTTGGCAATGAGAAAAATATTTTTAGGAGGGAAGAAAAGAGGGTTTCGTGCCTCCCTCACCCAACAGCTTGGAAGTGGGATGTTAAAGGAAGCAGAGTTTAGATCAATATTTAAGGAAAGTGTTTGTAATAGCAACTGATGGGCTGTTTCCAGAGTGGTGAGGCCACTAGCTTCAGACGCTAAAAGATCACTGGTCAAGAATGCCATAGAAGCGTTTAGGGTGTCAACGATGCTGGCTTGATTTGTTTAATCAGAAGATTTTATAGATGGTGATTTAAATAATTCAATACTTAACTCGGGGGAAGTGGGGTGGGGAACAGCTAGGTCGGATCTTTGTAGGTTCCTGGAGGGACAGAGGTCCCCAGTAGCCCACGGAGAAAGGGGGTGGAGTGCTTTCTCCTCCAGCGCCCTCTTGTGGTGACCCGCTCATCCGCATTTGGGCTGTAAAAGAGCCCACGCCTTTCAAGGCTGAGTCAGTCATTCAAGAAGCCACAAACTCCCATCACTTCCTCGTGCTCCGAAAGCCTTTCTAGAAGTATGGTGAAAAAAGTCCCACAGCTAACCAAGTGACCCTTATTTCAATCTTTTTTTTGGCCTAAAAGTACTTTTTATTTTTACACTGAATTTAACCTCATGGCCAAAGGCATTTGAATGCAGGTGTGCAACAGACTTTCATTACAAATTGTCAAGTAGCCCTAAATACCATTTAGCACACCAAGTGGGCTTGGATTCTGCCCATAATTCCCAAAGATAATACTTTGTACCTTTCCTGGAGCCATTCGGCAAACATTTAGTAAACTCATCGTGTGCCAGGAACTGTGTCAGGCACTGAGGACGCAGAGATGAACCAAGCAACAATTGAGAGACAGAGAGAGAGAGAGAGAAAGGTGCTCAAAGTAAAATTACGTATCAAATGTGAGAAGAGCCAAGAATGAAGCACAGAGCATAATCTGTGGGATTCCACAATCCTTCAGAAATAGGTGATATCTCACCTTGAAAAGGAAAGTCAGAATTGCTCCAGATGGAGAAGGTGACACAGGATGTGACAGGAGCTGACATTTGTAGGGAAAGATGAAAGAGGTGAGTTTACTAATGTGTCAGGAGGTTAAATTGAAAAGAGAGGTCTCCTGGAGAGGTAAGGAGAGTTCTGATCGTGAATGGTTGTTCGTGCCAAGCCTAAGAGTTTGGGTTTTATCCTGAAAGTCACGGGGATCCATGGGGGTTTTCAAGCAAGGATCCACTGGAATTTGTGTTTTTTATTTTCATCTTTCTGGCGTAGTGAGAGGATGGACCAGAGGCAAGAGGGACAAGTGACAGGAAATTATAACCATCTCTTATAATTTAATCTGTCTCATTTAATTCTGGTATCATCACCATGATTACCTGTCCCTCATCTGACAGATAACCCACTGTGATGCAGATCTGATTCTGTATTGGAAAGATTCCCTGGTGTAGCTGAAAGAGTATAAGGGCTGGAAACAGAAGCCCCGGATTAGAATTATGGCTCCTTTACCAACCAGCTGTGTAACCTTGAAAAAGCCACTTAACAACACTGATTCCTGGCTTGCTCAACTATAAAGAAGGAACACCTCCCTCCCAGGGATGTTGTGACCATCCTGAGACACAGATGTGAAAGCTCTTGGGAAATCACAGAGCTCTGTGAAAATGCTAATACCACTGCCCTCTTGCTACACTGGGATAAAGAGGTTATCATTCCCCTTGGCATTAACTTTGCAATGAGGATCCACCCAGATTTGGATTTCATTTTTGCATCGTATGAAGAGAGTCTCAATAACGTGTCTTTTGACAAAACTGTACTACATGAAACAAAGTGCCAGTCTTTCTATATTTACCTGTTTCCCCAAGCAAATGAGGTTGTTCCAAACCACACTCTGCCACTAGAGGGAGCTCATCCTTTAGCATCAAAGAAGTCATTCAGCTTAAACTCAAAATAGAGATCATCTGTTAGGGGAGACAAAAACCTGGAGAGGGTTGCTTGGCTTGGTGGTGGTGGCGGGGTGTGTGTGTGTATTCTAATCATTATTCATCATTAGTCCAAGAGTAAAATCTGTGCAGTTAGGCAGACTAGAGTTCAAAATCCCAGGGCCACCATTTCTTAGCGTATGGACTTGGGCAACTGACTTAATTTCTCGGAGCCTAAGTTCCTTCATCATACCTACCTGATGGTGATGATTATATGAGATATTAGACACAGTGTCCAGTGAGTACCGAGCACAGAATTGGAACTCCATAAATTTTAGAATCCTTTCCTTTTCCCATTCTGTTACAAATAACAATAATTGAGAAATATATTTAAGTGATATTGAAAGGCAAACAGGAGAAAACAGAGTGGAGAGAGGCATGAAGGGATGGCAAACGCACTTGGTGTTAGACGTGGACGTCCCTCATCCTCACAGCTGCTGAGTGAAGGCATCCATGGATGTGGACACCGTTTTATAAGCCCCCTGGCTAGACCAGGCAGTCACAAACAGATGGGCAGCTCGGAGTAACTGCAAAATGAAGCAGGCATATGGACCGCAACTAGGGCTCCCTCTCCTTCTGTTGGAGCCATTCCCCTCAATCCTGCAGTCGTTACCCCGAGCTGGGAGGGGGAAAATGCTATTTAATCGATTTCATGTCACCCTATCTTATGTTTCCAAAATCACCATATCAGTTCTGCCTTGTATTTCCACAGAGCCTCCTCTTTTAGTATTCTAGCAAATGGCTCTGACAAAGGTTAAGCCTAGACCCTGCCAACGCAACTGGTGGAAAAAGAAGACTTCAGTCAAACAACCGGGTTCCCTTGATTGAATTCCAATTATTTGATAGGGCGATTTTTCTTGTCTGAATTCATTTTATTTTAAACTAAACCAACAGAATCAAATAGATCTTTTGGTTCCTCTTAGACAGAAGGAAGGGGAAATTCACATTTGTTAAGCACCTGCTGTGTGCCAGGCTCTGTGATAGGCATGTCACTAACACTGCCACATAACACTCACAACCCTGTAAGGAAGAAATGCTTGTCTCTGCTTTCCTGGCGTGGCACCTGAGCTTCAGAGAGGTTGAGTAACTTGCCTGAGGTCACACAGTTAAGTGTATGGGAAAACCAGGTCTAGAGCTTTTAGGTGCTAGACACAAAAGTCTGAGTTTTTCCAACAAGTACACACCAAATACGATAAAAGTCTCTCTGAAAGCTTCCACTTCCAAACGTCCCTGTGTGATGTGCCCCTTTTTAGATCTCAACCATCTCAATTCTAAGTCTTTCTTGAGTTTTCCTTGTTAAAAATTTTCCCATTTAACCCATCTCAAATGATCTTACCCTCTTTATTCTCTGTAACAATGCCGCACAAAAGATAAGAATAGCCTGTTTCACAAGCAAAGAAACTGAGGCTAGGAGTGACTTAACCATCTAAGGCCACTCAGTTGGCATGCCTGGAACCATAGGAAAACAACTTTCTCTCATGTAGAAACTGCCTCTAGGCTGAGCTGGAAGAGCTCCACAGTGTCCCGGACCTCTGAATACAGAATCCAGGAGTCTAGCTTGAAACTGGAGTGTCATCCTTAACGCTTTTCTGAACCCTCATCTCAATACCAATTAAACATATCTTGAATTAGTCTCTGTCTCCACTGCCAGTGCCCCATGTCAGGCTCTCATCTGGATCCCTGCACAAGTCCGCCACCTGCTGATCTAACCTCCAATCCTCCCTGGTCAACCCAACTCCTCACTGTCAAAGAGGACTCTTTAAAAAATTAACTCCAGGTTTCCCTGGTGGCGCAGTGGTTAAGAATCTGCCTGCCAATTCAGGGGACATGGGTTCGAGCCCTGGCCCGGGAGGATCCCACATGCCGCGGAACAACTAAGCCCGTGCACCACAAATACTGAGCCTGTACTCTAGAGCCCGCGAGCCATAACTGCTGAGCCTGTGTGCCTAGAGCCTGTGCTCCACAACAAGAGAAGCCACCGCAGTGAGAAGCCCCCACTCGCCACAACTAGAGAAAGCCCACGTGCAGCAACAAAGACCCAATGCAGCCAAAAATAAATAATTTTTAAAAAATTATATATATATATTTTATATAGCAGGTTCTAATTAGTCATCAATTTTATACACATCAGTGTATACATGTCAATCCCAATCTCCCAATTCATCACACCACCACCATCGCCACCCCGCCGCTTTCCCTGATTGGTGTCCATACGTTTGTTCTCTACATCTGTGTCTCTATTTCTGCCCTGCAAACCAGTTCATCTGTATCATTTTTCTAGGTTCCACATATATGCGTTAATATATGATATATGATATTTGCTTTTCTTTTTCTGACTTACTGCACTCTGTATGACAGTCTCTAGATCCATCCATCCTCAACAAATGACCCAGTTTCGTTCCTTTTTATGGCTGAATAATATTCCATTGTATATATGTACCACATCTTCTTTATCCATTCATCTGTCGATGGGCATTTAGGTTGCTTCCATGACCTGGCTATTGTAAATAGTGCTGCAATGAACATTGGGGTGCATGTGTCTTTTTGAATTATGGTTTTCTCTGGGTGTATGCCCAGTAGAGGGATTGCTAGTAATTCTATTTTTAGTTTGTTAAGGAACCTCCATACTGTTCTCCATAGTGGCTGTATCAATTTACATTCCCACCAACAGTGCAAGAGGCTTCCCTTTTCTCCACACCCTCTCCAGCATTTGTTGTTTGTAGATTTTCAGATGATGCCCATTCTGACTGGTGTGAGGTGATACCTCATTGTAGTTTTGATTTGCATTTCTCTAATAAAAATATTAACTCCATCAAGTCACATGTCTGATGAAAACAATGACACCCCCATCATCACCAAGGAAAGCCATTATTCCTTAACCTGAAAAAGAGCCTCCTTTATACTCTGACCCAGGCTGCCTCTCTAACCTCACCAGTTTCATCTAACACCAACAACCCTTCCCACTCAATTGCTTAGTGAAGCAATATAGTATTGTATCTATAGCTAATGCTAATCCATTCTCTACTTCTTCCTTTTAGTAATGGAGCCCTTGAGTTTTCACTAAGTACAAGGTCTCCCTTGCAGATAGCTGTGACCAAGTGACCAGGCTGTGACCAACCGGATGTAAGGGAAAGTGATGTGTGCTACTTCTGGGTTATGTCATTAAAAAGAAGATTCTTGCTCTTCACTTTTTATTTGTTCTCAGGGGTGAGAAAATGTATGTATTGGTAATAAACCAGCTTCGACCGTGTAGATGAGGACAATACCCTGGGGGTTGACGCAGCAATAAGACAGAAGGAACTTGGGTCCCTGAGGGTCAGCAGGGCATACCACCATTGTGCTTGGTTTGGGCTTCCCTGGAGATAAGGATTCCACTGCATTTATTTCAGAGGTGATTCCAAGAAAAACCACTAGGGAATGGGGAAGTGAAACAGAGAAGGGAAAGAAACCAATGAAGTGTGCTCATTACCATACGGGCCTCTGGAGCTCAGTCACAATGGGGAATACTGCGAGAATGAAGAATGTGACTCAGAGTCATCCTGCCCAAGGAGCGAGGGAGCTGGGGTATTTATATACCAACACTTGTGGAAATTGATTGAGGGATACTGGAGGAAGGGAGCATTCATCCCCTGGTACCTTGAGCTGTCTCACTCCAGGCAGAGTGCTCTGGGGACAGAGAGAGCCCTCAGGCAGGCACAGGTATTAGAAGGTAGATGATCTGAGTGGACAGAAATGGTAAGTCTTGAGGGGACTTGGCTACCTCACCATACAGATGTGTCTGCTACACTCACCCACCTCTCCATCCCTTTGTCTTAGCTTGGAATTTTAGGAAAGAGAGAAATAAAACTATTTTCTTAAGTCACCATTATTTAGTTTCTGTTAACGCATACATCTCTGTTAATCAACAACCTACTTTACACAACAGCACGAGACCACCTGCATTCAAAGCCCACCTCTGCCACTTATTAGACGCAAGGGACTGAACTTCTCTGGCCCCCAGTTTCTCCTTCTGGGAAATGGGTCTATGTATGCTACTTCCTCGTGGGGCTGTTTTTAAGGGTACATGGGATGATACATGCAAAGCACCCAGCACACTGCCTGGCCCAGAGTGAGCCGGCTGCCATTCTTGGTTCACTCCTAGAAGCCCTTTTCAAAAGCTGCTCTTGAATTTCCTTTGGTAGTCCACAGAGTCTCCAGGACTGGTCCCTCCAAAGACAGAACACAATAGGCTGTCCCAGACCAGCGCCAAAGAATGTTATCAGCAGAGGCTCAATCTGCTTAGATGCTGCTGCCCCCAGAGTCAAAAAGAAACTGGGACCAAACGCCAGGGCCAAAGATCAAAGCCAGGAAATGGCAGCCAATCTCGGAAGAAAATGACAGGAAAAGAGACCAGGCCACAGGGAAGCCAGGAGAGGAGGGAGGAGATACCAGCGCTTCACATGGAGTTTACATCAGAGGTTCCCCAGGCTGCTGAGCTTCTCTGGCCCAAGCATCCAGCCAGGCAGCAGGGAGCCAGCTCCCCACAAGGGCTTGGCCTGGCTGGTTCTCAGCTCTGCTCAGTTAGTACCTCCCTCATCATGCACCCTGGACATATGCAGAGGGATGGCCCTCACCCCCTCCTGTTTCCCCCCCACCCATTCCCCCAGCACCCATGGGAGCAGAGAACAGACCCCTGAAGCCCAGAAGCAGCAACTCCTGCCTTGCAAAGACCAGTCAATGGGGGCCAGGAATCATTTACAATTGCAGGGTTGCCCAGGGTAAATGTCTGATGCCTCCTGATGGCATCGAGAGAGAAATGACTGCAAGCAAGTGCTCTGTCATTAAGATTAGTTGAAATTGAACCTAGGGGGTTATTGTTTTAACTGTTACTCTCCATGGGTGCTATCACAGACACAGAACTGGTCATTAATATTAATTATTTAGTCCACTTCTATGGAGCACTTCCCTGAGCCAGGCTCTGTATTAGCCCAGGGTCTCAGAGACTAGGAGACAGGCTCCATGACTTTGATTAAATCATGTCCAACTGGGGAGCAGCCAAGCAATCAAGTGTATGATCAGCCCGTGATTTTTTAAACATTGACTGATAGTAAGTACCTGGATCTACAAATTTGCGGCTTCCTGGGCCTCACTCCCATCGACTTAATCCAGGACCTGCATTTTTTAAAAATAGACTTTATTTTTTGGAACAGTTTTAAATTTACAGAAAAATTGGGAAGATAGTACAGGGAGTTCCTATACACCCTTTCCCCAGTTTCCTCTATCATTAACATCTTATGTTCCCATAATACATTTATTAAAATTTATGAACCAATGTTGATAACATTTTTATTTACCAAAGGCCAAAGTTTATTCAGATTTCCTCAATTTTTACCTAGTGTCTCTTTCTGTTCCAGAATTCCATCAGGATAGCACATCACATTTAGTCATCATGTCTCCTTAGCCTCCTCTTGGCTGTGACGATTTCTTAGATTTTCCTGGTTTTGATGACCTTGACAGTTGTGAGGAGAGCTGGTCAGGTGTTTTGTAGGTTGCCCCTCTACGGGAATGTATCTGATGTTTTTCTCATGATTAGACTGCGGCTACAGATGTGGGGAGGGAAACCACAGAGGTAAAGTGCCCTTCTCATCACATCATATCCAGAGTGCATACAGCCAACATGACTTATCACTGTTGATAATGACTTTGATCACCTGACAGAGGTAGTGTTTTTCAATTTTCTCCACTGTAAAGCTACTCTTTTTCAAACACTTCCCTACTTTACTTTTTGGAAGGAAGTCATTATGTGCAGTCCCCACTTTAAAAATGGGGAGTTGTTGGCCCTACTACCCAAAGCAATCTACAGATTTAATGCAATCCCTATCAAATTATACCCATGACATTTTTCACAGAACTAGAACAAATAATCCTAAAATTTATAAGGAACCATAAAAGACCCAGAATTGCCAAAGCAGACCTGAGGAAAAAGAACAAAGCAGGAGGCATAACCCTCCCAGACTTCAGACAATACTAGAAAGCTACAGTAATCAAAACAGTGTGATATTGGCACAAAACCAGACATATGGATCAATGGAACAGAATGGAGAGCCCAGAAATAAACCCACACACTTATGGTCAATTAATCTTCCACAAAGGGAGCAAGAGTATACAATGGAGAAAAGGGGCAAGAATGTACACTGGAGAAAAGACAGTCTCTTTAGCAAGTGGTGCTGGGAAAGTTGGACAGCCTCATGTAAATCAATGAAGTTAGAACACAACCTCACACCATACACAAAAATAAACTCAAAATGGCTTAAAGACTTAAATACAAGACATGACACCATAAAACTCCTAAAAGAGAGCATAGGCAAAACATTCTCTGGCATAAATTGTACCAATGCCTTCTTTCTCCCAAGGCAATAGAAATAAAAGCAAAAATAAGCAAGTGGGACCTAGTCAAATGTACAAGCTTTTGTACAGCAAAGGAAACCATAAACAAAACGAGAAGATAACCTACAGACTGGGAGAAATATTTGCAAATGAAGCAACTGACAAGGGCTTAATTTCCGAAATATACAAACAGCTCATAAAACTCAACAGCAACAACAAAAAACAAACAACCCAATCGAAAAATGGGTAGAAGACGTAAATAAACATTTCTCCAAAGAAGACATACAGATGGCTAACAGGCATGTGAAAAGATGTTCAACATCACTAATTATTAGAGAAATGCAAACCAAAACTACAATGAGCTACCACCTCACACCAGTCAGAATGGCCGTCATTAAAAAGTCTACAAATAACAAATGCTGGAGAGGGTGTGGAGAAGAGAACCCTCCTACACTGTTGGTGGGAATGTAAGTTGGTGCAGCCACTATGGAGAACGGTGTGGAGATTCCTTAAAAAACTAAAAACAGAGTTGCCATATGACCCAGCAATCCCATTCCTAGGCATACATCTGGACAAAACTATAATTCAAAAAGATACATGCACCCCAATGTTCATTGTAGCACTTTAACAATAGCCAAGACATGAAAGCAACCTAAATGTCCGTCGACAGCTGAATGGATAAAGAAGATGTGGTACATACATATACAATGGAATATTACTCAGCCATTAAAAAGGATGAAATAATGCCATTTGCAGCAACATAGATGGACCTAGAGATTATCATACTAAGTGAAGTAAGTCAGACAAAGACAAATATCATATGATATCACTTACATGTGGAAGCTAAAAAAACGATACAAATAAACTTATTTACAAAACAGAAACAGACTCACAGTCTTCGAAAACAAACTTATGATTACCAAAGGAGAAAGGTGGGGGGAGGGATAAATTAGGAGGTTGGGGTTAACATTTACACACTACTATATATAAAAAAGATAATTAACAAGGACCTACTGTATAGCACAGGGAACTCTGCTCAATACTCTGTAATAACCTATTTGGGAATAGAATCTGGAAAAGAATAGATATATGTATATGTATAACTAAATCATATTGCTGTATACCTGAAACTAACACAACATTGTAAATCAACTATAAAATATTAAAAAATTTTTATATACAATAAATATAAAATAAAAAATTAAATAAATAAATAGATAAATAAATAAATAAAATACAAAGGCAAAAAAAAGAAATGGACACATTAACAAAAGTTGCTAAATTGAATTCACTCATTAATTCCATATGTGTATTGAGTTTCTCTTGCCATCAGCCAGGCATTGGGCAGGTACTAGGGATGAAACACTGATGAAAGAAACAGACATGGCCCTGCCCTCAAGGGGCTTACAGTCTGATGGATGCCCATCACGACCCACATGCTGCATCTGAGTCACAGCTGAAGAGAGTAACATCTCCTTGTAAGAACACAGGTTTCAGGGTGATGCAGGGGCAAGAGTCAAGCCTGGTCTTTACTCTTACTGGCAGTGTGAGCTCAAGAAAGTCAGTTCAGTCCATTTCCTCTTTTACAGGTGCTAATAATGCCTTCCTCACAAGCTTGTTCAGTCATTCCTTTTTTCAACAGACATGACTGGATGTCTGCTATGTGGAGGAACTGGGGTCATAAACACGAAAAATATAGTCTCTGGCTTTCCAGAGCTCATTGCAGGGGAGACAGACATATAATCTGCTGAGAAATTTCCTGCTCTATCTCCCCAGGGTCTGTTTGGTACATAACAGGTATGCACAAGAAATATTTTCCAAATGGATAAATGTAAATAAAAACGCCATAAGGCTGTGTGGTAAGTGTATGCCAGCATAGATAGTCTTTCATTTACTCAGTCAATGGTTCAAAATTATTTACTGAGCATCTACTCTGTGCCAGTCACTATACTAAACTAGACCATAGGAAGAAAGGAGTGGACAAAACAAAGACCCATGGAATCTTTGCCCTGATGCGGTTTTCATTCCACTGGAGCTAGATGGATGATAACCAAATAAGTAAATCAATGCATAACTTTCTACCAGGTAGTATTGTGCTATGAAGAAAAATAGAGCAGGATAAGGAATCAGAGAATGGCAGGAGTGGAGGTGGTTGGACCAATCAGGATACATTGAGTTTGCACTGCAGAAACAAACAATGCCAACATTGCAGGGGCTTTGCGTGACATAAGTTTATATTTTGTTCTCATGGGGTCTGCTGTGGGTGTGGATGAGGAGGTTCGAATGCTGGGTTCCTGCTCAGCCTCCTGGACTTGCTTCCTCTGACCTTCCCTGCTCCACCATCTGGGTTGGAAGCTCCCGCTGTGTGCTGCCCCACAGTCCCACTCAGGGTCCACCAATTTCCAGTGCTGCCAGCCTCAGCGCGAGGATCCAGGGCCCAACAGGGCAGGTGAGGCGAGAACCCAAGAGGCAAGCACCCACAGCCCAGTGTCACATGTGGCGCTTCTGCTCCAGGTTCACTGGCCAGAGCTAGCCAGCCGCCACACCGAAATTCCAGAACTCAGAGAAACGTGATCCTTTGAGCCCACAGAACTTGAGGAGAAACCGATATTCTTTTCTTTCCCCTAGCATCATTGAGCTAAATTATTCAATATTTGTGAACATTAGTAACAGTCTAATGTCTACGAAGGATTTCTTTTTAAACACATGGTCATGAAGGCCTCTCGGAGGAGGTGATTTTTTAGCAAAGTCTGAAATGAAATGATAAGTCACGCAGAAATCTGGGGAAAGAACGTTCCAACCTGAGAGAACAGCCAATGCAAAGGTTCTGAGCTGGGTATGCTTGGCATGTTCAAAGCTGTCAGAGTGGCAGAATGTTGGGAAGTTCAGAAGCCTCAAACAGAGGATATTTGATCTAGGGCTTACAGAATGAACAGGAGTTTGCCAGACCTAAAAGCGGTAGTGTGTTCCAGACAGAAGCAGAGTAGGGGCAATGACAGTGTGAGGACAAGATGAGATTATATGGTCAAGAGTGCTTTATAAAGCAGAAAGGGCTCCACTCACACCAGTTGCTCTTACTCACCAAGAAGCCAAACAGAAGAGGGAGCAAAGCTACTGGAACAAATGGTAAAGAAAGCTGAAGAATCTGGGAGGTAGCTTTGTCAGGGAAAATAAACTTATGAGAGATTAAAGGAAATCGGTCACAAACATTGGCATTAGTAATAGAGATGTAGCCTTCATCTGAGAGGTCCTTTTGGTGCTCTAGAATCTTTGGAGAAAGTTGTGGAACCTGTACATACTTGATCAGAAGCACTTTGTTGCTGGTTCTGCTGCCATTGCACCTGCTGCCACTTTACAAGAAAACTCGGGGAAAATCATGATAGGAGATTAAGCATCATACTAGAAACTAGTCTGATTAGATGCATATTAGTTCAGGTCTTCCAGAGACACAGAGCCAATGGGGGCGGGGGAGAGAGGGAGAGGGAGAGGGAGAGGGAGGTGATGAGGAATTGGTTCATGTGATTATGGAGGCTAAGAAGCCCCACAACCTGCCATCCGCAAACTGAAGACCAACCTAGCAAAGCCAATGGTGTAAGTTCCAATCCAATTCCAAAGGTCTGAGAACTAAGAACACAGATGGTACAAGTCCCAGCCTGTAGGCAAAACACTGATGTCCCAGCTCAAGTAGTCAGGCAGAGGGAGAGAATTTCCCCCTTCTTCCACCTCTTTGCTCTGTTCAGGCTCTCAATGGACTGGATGATGCCCGCCTAAACTGGGGAGGGCAGTCTGCCTTACTGGGTCCACTAATTCAAATCCTCATCACATCCAGGAACACTCTCACCAGACACACCCAGAAATTAGCATCTATTCTGGACACCCCATGGTCTAGTCCAGGTGACACATAAGGTTAATCATCACAAGATGCCAGTTCCCAAAGAAAGACACGAACAAGTCGACCCATCCTTCAGAGCCGAAGCTGACAGTCCTGGGCTCAGGAAAACCAGAGAACTGATATTGACCCCCCAGGGACCTCTCTCTCCAGACTAGGAAAAATTGGCAAGTGGTTACCTTTACTGAAGCAATAGAACATGGAGGTTAATAATACAAGGCAGATCTGGTTCCATCTCATCTCTGCCATTTACTACGTGTATGTCCTTGGACAATCACTTCCCTCTCTCAGCCTACTTCCTCATCTGTAAATTGAAAATGATAATAACAATACCATCTCCCTCAAAAAGCTGTGGTAAGAATTCAAAGATAATGCATGTAAAACACTCAATAAATATTAGTTATTATGGATACATTTAAATACTATTCTTGGGCTTCCCTGGTGGCAGAGTGGTTAAGAATCTGCCTGCCAATGCAGGGGACACGGGTTTGAGCCCTGGTCCAGGAAGATCCCACATGCCGTGGAACAACTAAGCCCATGCACCACAACTACTGAGCCTGCGCTCTAGAGCCCGTGAGCCACAACTACTGAGCCCACGAGCCACAACTACTGAAGCCCGCGTGCCTAGAGCTGGTGCTCCACAACAAGAGAAGCCACCGCAATGAGAAGCCCGTGCACCGCAACGAAGAGTAGCCCCCACTCTCCACAACTAGAGAAAGCCCGCACACAGCAATGAAGATGCAACGCAGCCAAAAATAAATAAATAAATAAATAAAATAAAATAAATTATAAATAAATAAACACTATTCTTAAGAATCCTATTACAGTTAGAAAAGGGTTCGTAGAAAGTTTGAGAAGAAAATGTATAATGACATGATTTAATTGCAGATATTCAAATTGTGACAGAAGGAGGAAGGAAGAATTCAACTTTATTAAGCACTAACCATGTGACAGACACTCTTAGACCCTTTAAATCCGTAGTCTCATTCACTGCTCACAACTCTCTCTGAAGAGTGAATTAGGCACTTATTGTCTTCATTTTTCAGAGGCTAAGTTTCAGGAAAGTTCAGTAACTTGTTCAAGGTCACAAAACTCCTAAATGGTATTTTTTTTTCTGACTGCTAAAACCTGTTCTCTTTCCATTACAGCTAATATGTTCCTGTATGTTACCAATATTCTTGCTGTTGTTCTCAATACTAAGGTTAATCATTAATCTCTCAAAAAACACATCCAAAGTCAACTCTCTAGGCTCAAGAGCAATTCATTTCAAGGATAAGTGTGATTCTTGGTAATGAGGTTTTCAAGAAAATCATAGCCCTTACTAGCAATGTAACTTGGGGGTGAATTCCCTAAACTCTCAGAGCCTTTATTTGTTCACCTGCAAAATGGTGATCATAATACTTTGCAAAGTTGCTATGTAGATTAAATGAGATTATACTGGGATATGGGAAAGCACCCAGCATAGTGCCTGGTTTTTTAAAAAATAAATAAATTTATTTATTTATTTTTGGCTGCCTTGGGTCTTCGTTGCTGCGTGTGGGCTTTCTCTAGTTGTGGTGTGCGTGAGCTACTCTTCGTTGTGGTGCACGGGCTTCTCATTGCAGTGGCTTCTCTTGTTGCGGAGCATAGGCTCTAGGCATGTGGGCTTCAGTAGCTGTGGCATGCAGGCTCCGCAGTTGTGGCTTGTGGGCTCTAGAGTGCAGGCTCAGTAGTTGTGGTGCACGGGCTTAGTTGCTCCATGGCACGTGGGATCTTGCCAGACCAGCACTCGAACCCGTGTCCCCTGCATTGGCAGGAGGATTCTTAAACAGTGCACCGCCAGGGAAGTCCCAGTGCCTGTTTTTTAATCTAAGTCTTCAAATCAGTCCTACTGAAATATTGGGCTGGCCAAAAAGTTCATTCGGGTCTTTCTGTTTGCAAATCCCTTACAGTGAGATACGATTAAAATGATAACCTAACTTCTAATAGCCACGGTTACTTTTGTAGCTGTAAACAAAATGATTCCTTGAACAAATTCTTTTGGGGAATTAAGAAAGTAAGGGAGTTCATCTTTCCTTTTCCAAGTTAAGAATAAACAGAAGGAATAAACAGTAGAAACTAAACTAAGTTCATAACCCAATATTATAAATTTCTTATTTTTACCTACCAGGGAATGTGTTTCACTTTTGCTGTGTGTGAGTATGTAGGGGATATCCAAAAAAAAAAAAAAAAAAAAACATGCACACACTGGATTTGTTAAAATAATATCTATGTTGAATTGTTAGCTTTTAAAATTGACTATTATTTGGGATGAAGACAGGAATCCTAATACAGGTATCAAAAATATCTCCCAGATGTCCAAAATCAGTGCTTTCCAGCGTTGCCTGATGCTAAGCATCACCTGGAGAGCTGACTCATTCCCTCTAGTGTGGGAGCAAGAAATCCATGCTTTCACGAGCACTCCAGATTATTCTTAAAACCAGGCAAGTTAGGAAAATACTATTCAAACCCAACTTGCGAGTTTCAAGATGTATCACCTCCCCCATGAGTCTACTAATTTTGTCCTCAAGTATTTTCGGCAATGCAGCTACCAAATCACTAAACAATTCCCTAATGTGACTAACAATTAACTTCTAATAAAGAAAAGTACTGCTATGATTAATTTCAGAAAAGAAAGTACAAAATGAAAACTGTCTGTCTCTCTGAGCGGTGAAGAAAATCTTCTGACCGCGTTGGAGTGGAGAAGCCCACTTCGAGCAGAGAAAGTGATCCAGTGCGTCTCTTTGACCAGGTGGTTTCAATCAGGTCCTACCTGCCACCCAGGTAAGTGTTTTGCAACATTAGTAACTCTTGTCATCGAGCCGGAAAGAAAGTATCACAAGAGGGCAGAAGGAGATGACTGAGGGGAAGAAATTATGAACAGCTGAACTAAATGAAGTTAATGAGGATTCACATAATATCCTAGGATTTACGGAGCCCTTTTTACAAGCATCTTCTCATTTAACCTTTAGAACAAGGTTTCTTGTTTTCTTTCTACAGTCAAAGAAATCAAGACTCAAGCTAATGATCAAATTGTCCCTGGACACTCGGTTCTTCAGATTCTAGTTTCCTGGCTCTTTCAACACTTGGAGCTGCTTTGACAGACAATATTGGACTAGAGGGAAGGGATTGCTAGGAAGGAATGCAATGAAGAGGGCAACTGGCATGAATCAAGCAGAATAAAATATAAGTAGAAGAAAAGGTTGAGGAGTTTTTAGCAGACATCAAGAGAGAGGGCATTAGAGGATTCAGAAAGCAAAAGTGACCAGTGACTGCAAGTCAACCTCATAAATGTTGAAGCTGTGCTAGGGTGAAAGCTTGTCAGGGCAGACCCGACACTGAAAGGTCCTCAGCAAGAGGGAGAATATTCCCATTATTCTCACCAGGTGCCAGCCCCAAGAGCACAAGGGGTGCAGCTGACCTAGAGGGTCACCGAAGGGTCATCACTCTGAATGCGGTGCCCTGGGCCTGAAGACCGTAAATCAGAGACAGACGTGCAGGGCTGTGGGGCTGGAAGGTCCCCTTCAGGGTCTCTGCTCCAGCCCCCTGGCCACTGTCCTGACCCAGTCCTCCTCAACTCTGCCCTGGTCTCTTGACTGGTCTCCCTGCCTCCAGCCTCTCACGCTGTCTGCGAGGTATCAGTATCATTTCAAACTGCAACCTGAGGACTCAACTGGATTCCTCCAGTAAAAGACATCCAGTCACTCACATGATGCCTGAGATATGGTTAAGTGTCGCAGTTAATAACTCTAGCACTAGAGTCATCAGATGGCCTGGATTCAAATCCCAGGTCCCCTCTCACTAGCCGTGGATCCTTAAGAATTTACTTATCCTCTCTGAGCTTCCTCTGTGAAAAGGGGATAATGGGGATACCAGTAGTACCTGCCTCACGGCCTGTAGTGAAGCACTTTGCACAATGCCTGGTAAGTGGTACGTGATCAGTAAATGGAGGCTGTCATTACTACCATCAAAAACAGTAACCCCGGGCTTCCCTGGTGGCACAGTGGTTGAGAGTCTGCCTGCCGATGCAGGGGACAGGGGTTTGTGCCCCGGTCCGGGAAGATCCCACGTGCCGCGGAGCGGCTGGGCCCGTGAGCCATGGCTGCTGAGCCTGCGTGTCCAGAGCCTGTGCTCCGCAACGGGAGAGGCCACAGCAGTGGAGAGGCCACAGCAGTGAGAGGCCCGCGTACCGCAAAAAAAAAAAAAAAAACAGTAACCCCAGGAAGATATATCTGGATTGTTTGCCCAGCACATCCTTAACTAGCAATTGTCCCAGTACGGAAGCAACTCCTGGCCACCACAAAATGACTCTGGGCCTCCATCAACCAGTCGTTTTTAAGGGCCTACCAGGAGCCCGAAACTGTTGTCAGTGCTAGGGAATCTCTATTTTTTATTTTTGTTTTTCTATAAAAATTGCATATATTTAAAGTGTACAACATGATGTCTTGATATACACACACATTGTAAAATGATTACTACAGTCAAGCTAACTGACATATCACCTCACAGTTACCCTTTTTTTGTAGTGAGGACAGTTAAGATCTACTCTGTTAAATTTCAAGTATATCATCCAGTATCTTAACCATAGTTACCGTGCTGTACCTTAGATCTCTATAACTTATTCATCCCGCACAACTGAAATTTTGCGTGCCCTTTGACCGACATCTCCTCTCTTTCTCCACCCTTCCCCACTCTGGTAACCGCCATTCTACTCTCTGCTTCTATGGATTTGACTTTTTTGGATTCCACATATAAGTGAGATCATGTGGTATTTTTCTTTCACTGCGTATTTCCTTTAGCATAACGTCTTCTAGGTTCATCCATGTTGTTGCAAATGGCAAGATTCCTTCTTGTTTAAGGGTAAATAGTATTCCATTGTGTGTGTTGTGTGTATGTATCACAATTTCTTTATCCATTCGTCTATCAACAGACAATTAGGTTGTTATCATATCTTGGCTGTTGTGAATAATGCTGCAAAGAACATGGGATTGTGGATATCTCTTCAAGGTTCTGATTTTATTTCCTTTGGATATATGCATTGCTGGATCCTGAAATGCACTGCTGGATCCTGAAATGCACTGCTGGATGATGTGGTAGTTTTATTTTTAATTTTTTGAGGAATCTCCATACTGTTTTCCATAATGGCTGTACCAATTTACACTTCCATCAACAGCGTAAAGGGTTCCTTGTCTCCACAGGAGAAAGAGAGCCAAGAACATTACAGAGAAATTGTAATGGCCAGGCCTGGATGTGGCAATGTCATTTCCAACCATAGGGCTCCTAGGAAGAGCACATGCAATGGTAACCATGCAGCCAGGCCCTGCTAGAGAAGTAACTGGAAAAGTAGAAGGTGTTGCTTCCTAAGAGGTGAGTAGGGTGTGATTAAAAGATATAGAGGAGGGCAGTTCCCTCCAGCCCAGCTGTCCGGGAGAAGCAGGGGTGGCATTTCTCTCTTCAGTGGTCAGTCCTGCATTTCCAAGCAGTGCAGTTCTCTACCCACAAGGGAGAGGGAAGGCTGGACAAGCTCAGCTTCAAGCAGAAGCCCGCCTTTGCCCAAAGGCTTCTGCCCGTCATCAGACTGCTCTCCCGCAGGCAGGAGCCGAGCAACTACTAAAGTGGAAGGCTCTGTGTCCCTCCTCGTCCTCATGCTTTCAGTGCCCTGGCCTTCCTTCCACAGTGGTAGCTGCTACAGAACAGGGCTGTTAATCTTCAGGATGGGAGTAACAGGCAGAAGCGCAGCCTCGGTACAAAGGTTCCTGACTCTGATTCACAGCCAGGACTAATAGCAATAACTATAATGCCCAACACTTGCAAAATAAGGCTTCGGTACTCACCTCTAATAAATTACTGACTGCCTCTCTTTTCCCACCCCCAGCTTCCATTGCTCACTCTTATCTCCTCTGTGGATTCCCAGCACCTGAGGGTTATATAACACCACAGAGCCCAATTTCCCAAACCTGACTGCTGACATGAATCATCTGGAGTGCTTGCTAAATATACGATTACCAGACCTCCCCCCTGGAAATGCTAGTTCTGGGAAGAGGCCCAGCAATCTGTATTTCTAAGCAGAGTTACAGGTAATTCTTACCTTCGGGAAACGTTGAAAAACTCTGATAGAACACATAAGGCCATGATAAATAATTTCTGAAAGTTCCTCAGCTGGAAAACACAATTCTATGTAGCCATTGCCTTAGAGTTTGTTAAACTGCTGATACTTGTGCATTACTTAGCAGTGATTTCATTTGACTCCTTTAATCACCAGGGGGGTTAAGTGGACATTGGAAGCAAAGAAGGTAAGTGACTTACTTAAACTTGTCCAGGAGAAAATGGTGAAGTTGATGACAAAGCCAGGCTTTCGGACTCCAGAGTCAGCCGTGCTCTTGCCCCCTCGTTCTCCTGCATTCCTTCATTCAGTGAATCTTCATCAAAGGCCTTCTGTCTCCCAGCGGTGCACTGGGTAGAGACTACGGAAAGGATGGGAAGGCAGGCCACGCTGTCTAAAGCAGCGGTGAAGGTTCTTCGCCAACTTCCCATCCTCCTGGGGCGGGGACGGGGCGGGGGTAGGAGAGGGGAGGACAAAGATGCAGCTGGGGTGGTGGCCGGGAGGCTGGCCAGAAGCTACCGGAGACTGTGACACCGGCCGCTGATCGGGAGGGGCTGGGGCCTGGACTCCAACCACACAGGGTGGCTTAGAAATTATTAAAGGTCGAAGAAGGCAAGCAATCAAGTTCACAGAGGTCAGCCAGAGTATTGGTGATCCCCGACCCCTCGACCAAACTCTTGGCTTCTGTCCGGTCTACGCTCCTGCTGGGTGTGAGGGTGTCTGTTTCCCACCACCTGCTCCCCACCGCAGCTGCTGCCCCCTCCTCCTGAAAGCCTCCTTCCCCAGTCACCACCTTTCCCCGTTTTTCTTCATACCCCAGGCCGAATGCCTGCCCCTCCAGGAAGCCCCTGTCTGCACTTCCCTTGGAGTCGTTGGCATTGAACCCCTCATACTGATGTTCTCTGCCAATTAGACTACGAGTCCCATGAGGGTGGGCGGGAGGCCAGGTACAGCCCTGCAGCTCAGGACCGAGCAGTCAATGAAGTGGCAGCACGCTCTCTTGACACCCGGGGCGAGGCCCACTCAGCCCCGTGAGGCGGCCAGAGCACAGGTGGTCTTTACCTACTTTCTGGATTGCTCGCTCTGGTTTGCATTCTCTTTCTCTCTCCCCCACTCCCACCCCCTCCTCTCTCCCTCCCCTCTCCCCTCCCCTCCCCCACTCCCACGTGCTTTCTCTCTCCCCCACTCCCAGCCCCTCCTCTCTCCCTCCCCTCTCCCCTCCCCTCCTGACTCAGATCTCTTCCAGTGGGGTTTCTCTGAAGCACTCTAGGTCTCAGCACGCACTCTCTCTCCATCCCTCCCCTCCACAGGCTCGCGGCCATCACAGGCTGAGGTTCCGGCAGGAGGTGAGGCCAGTCCCACCGCTGTCCCGTCTCCAGGTGGCACACGCGTTGCCAGTCACCACGACCAGCTTTCGTCAGGAGCCGGTTTCCTCTTTATCGTGGGTTTATGGACCACAGTGGACAGCGGGCATCATTTAATCCACCCCACAACCTTTCCATTCGATCCCTGCTCTCCACTGGTTTCCCTCCAGATCCTACGGCTCAAAATGTGCTGATAGAGACTCATCGCAGCTGCAGGAAGTAGCCCAGGACATACCAGCTGCAGCGACAGGAGCTTCCCCGAGGAGTGAGGGAGCCTCGGTTCATGAATCCAAACAGTTCAAGTTCACACAGATGGGCCTATTCCTGTCTGGTACGTTTTCTCAAATGAAACAGTCCACAGCGCGTCTCTGTTAAACGGGAATTTTGCTAGTGTCTCAGAATTTTCTTTGAAGCCTGAAGCTCACAGGTGGCCACAAATGGGTGCGGGGTCCCTTTGTTCATCACGCACCTTCAGCCTAGATGAGCTTGGGAGAGTCAGAGTAAAAGGGTTTTTTGGACGAGAGTTGCCCATCTGGCAGGAAGTTGCCCATCCCCTCTGCGTGAAGGAAGAAGCGGGGGGTGTGCTCACCCCACCTCAACCCCCAGGGAGAGGCCTGTGGCTGCAGAGTAGAGGGAGAGCCCCCTCCTCGGAAGGTGAGGCACGGGTGAGTGTAGTTTTCCCGTGGGTTATGTGTACTCCACCAAGAGTACGTAAGCAGGGGCCATCTTGGAAGGACCTCCGCAGGAGGACTGCCTGCAGGCTGAAGAGAGGCCCGCAGGAAGAGTCTGGAGGTGTTCCCTCTGAGCCAGAGACTACATCCTCCATGCCACAAACCCCTGGAGGTTGGGGGGTCAGGGCTGGGGCTTCAGGGACTCACAGAATCTCTCCTTGAGCATTTGGGCATCTGCCACACTGAGAACATCAAGACCCAATCGGGCCAGCAGCTGTCAAACAAGAAATGATATTTCCCTCTACTTACTCCTGCCCAGAAGCAGTAGGTGAATGGAGAGGAGAGAGCAGGAGCTGGGAGTCAGGGTGAAAGAACAGACCTCCCCTCTCTTCTCCAAGGCAGGAGGCTGAGCCTGAGTCTGCCCTGAGCTGGGGATTGGAGGACAGAGAGAACTGGGTAAGAGAGTGAAATTTTAATCTAAATCAAAGTGAACTTTTTAATACTCTAAAAATGAGTCTGTTCTGATACCTGAAATTGCCATAAAAGCTAATATCTCTTTTTGACACATTATCCACAGATAGGAAAGGGGCTCCTAATAGAGCTGGTTTAAAGAGTACTGGCTGGGAAAAAAATGATGTGGGGATTTTACTCTACCACATCCAGCCCATTCAACATATAGGCAAGTTATACTTGTAGTTCGGTTGTGCTCAGATGTAAGGCATGCTAGAATCCTGCAAGAGATGGGGGTTAAGTGTAGACTATGAGCGGGGAGGAGAATCCAGAAGATGGGGCCAAAGAGAAGGGGTCTGGGGAAGCTAACCTGGCTCAGGACCAGGCTGGTGTGGACTGGTAGGTGGGCCCCAGCCCAGCTCCCAAAGTCTGGTTCTTCACATAACTGTGTTGGGCAGTCTGACTGCTCGGGAAGATGAGGCAGCAATGGGAGCCCAAGGCTCAGAGGTCAAACACTCAGGAGGTAGCGAACCTGGCTCTGGAAGGTCCCAGGCAATAGGTGGGGCAGGCATGTTCCATCACCTGGAGGGGCGAGGAGTGCCAGTGGGAACTAAGCATGGTACCTGGGCTCTAACCAAATTCACTGAGGTTCAAGGAGGGACTTCCAGCCAGCGGTGGGACTGGAGAATTAGAAAGGGCAACCAGTAAACTACAAGACAGAGAGAGAACTGAGGCAGAAAAGAGTCCCATGGTTGGAGGCAGAAGGGCTCCATCGTGCAGATGGTTCCACGAATTTGCTTCCAGGGAAATGTCTCCGTACAGCCCCCTCTCTGCTCTCTGCTCAGCCCCTGACTGGGTTAAAAATCTCTTCTTTGCTTCATAGCATTCTGTGCTTCCCTCTAATTTAGCCTTTATCATACTGTTGTGGAAATGTCCCTTAACCTTTCTGTCTCCTTCACAGGGCCTGGGAGAGAGTCTATCTAGAGCAGGAATCCAGCAAATGTTTCATAAGTGAATGAGTGAATGAATAAAGAGCTACCTTCATAGGTACCTTGAACTAGCTCCTGGTGGTGCATAGGTCTGAAATTTGGTTACCAAAGAGACTTTAGTAGGTGGGTTAGGGGATGGGTCAAAGAAGAAGCTGAGAGTGGTGGATAGCTGCTGGAGCCTGGATCTGGGGTAGAGGCTGAATTCCTTTTAAGGACCATGGTGTTAAGGGAAAGGAATACAGGAGCTTTCTCGAGCATGGTGAGCTCAGGACTTGAGGAAGGGGAATCCTGTAGGTGGAAGATGTCAGGGAACCCAGTGGGAAATTGTTGAGGAAGGCAGAGGTCAGGGAAGCAAGATGGCACCTAATATCGCGGTCTTTCTAGAGTGCTTCACAACTGACCCTGAAGTGTTAACAGCATAGGGGCCATAACAACGTGAGTATATCTTCTGTATTAAATAACACAAGGACCACCATTCGTCACTGATGCCCTGCACGGTGGCACTACATCTTGTAGGTAGAGGAATCACATCCAAGGGGCAATGATCCAGCTCCTACTGAATCTAGTTCCCACTGAATTACAGCTACAGAAGAATAATGTCACTTGGGAACATATGCTAAGAACACCTTCCCAATAAAATTCTTTAAATTAAAAGGCAGTATTTAAATCAGAATTAGCATATCAATATCAATGAGATGCAATTGGTTCCAACTGCCAGAGGGACACATCAAAACCCATATCACCATGCATGTCCATATTACCACAGGGAGTAAAGCTGGACAGACAGGGAGAGGATGGTCAGACATCACACCCAACATAATTTCAGATCTCTGAGCGCCATGCCAAGATTCTGCCAAACCTTATGGCATCCAAGAGATGGGAGTTAGATAGAAAAAGCATATGGCTAGGGTGGGAGGGGGCTGGGGATAAATTGCACGAGAAACAGACTTGCTTTTCCAGAGGAGGTCTGCTTCAGCATCTGACTGTTGAGACAAAAATATGCTGTTTGAACCCCCCCCCCAAATGTCCTTAGTATTGCCTTTTAACACCAGGAATTGTGTCCTGGTGGATGGGGGCTGCATCCAGCCTACACCTTACACACTCAAAAAGTACAGACATGTGGACGGGTACACACGGGGAATGCAATTCCCAGAAATCTAGACCTTCTTGGGTGCTGTCAGAGGCATCTGGCAGGAGTAACTTGATTACTTGATTCAAGACCCACACTACATGTTTTGCAAGTATAATTTTTTTTTATTATTTCTTAGGGGGTAAAAAAAGTACACACATAAAATTAAGGTTTGGCATATTTTTAGTGTCTTTGCCAACTGTTACATGGGGGAGGGGTGTTAGCTTCGGTTCTTTAAATTATGTATAAAAAAACAAGTGGTCATAAGTAATTTGAAAAGAAAAAAGGAAAAGTAAGCTATCACAGAAAGCCAAAAGGCTATTACTACTGAGTGAGGAAAAGCCACTGTAGAAATTTCAGAAGTAGATGAATATGGAGCTCAGAGAGAACTGGGTCAAGCATAGCACATCCAAGCAACAGCCTGTCTTTCCGTATTTAACATGAGACTAGGCCATAAATCTAACAACCGTTAGACGTGGTGCCCAAGGGCATTCCTTGGTTCAATAAGATATGTGACATTGAGCAATCACACTCTCTCAAAATTAATTAAGAGTTTTGGAGGACCTACAATACGTCTGCTACTATGCTAAATTTTGTAATCATGCGCTTTTTAAAATCCTCACTACAACTGGAATGTAAAATTGTTATTCCCAACTTCCAAGTGAGGACACTGGAAGAAAGAAAAGTGTCATAACGTTCCCAATGTCACACGGGGCCCTGACACATCAGGACTGGCCAGGGGATGGAGCGTCTGAGTTAGGGGAAGTAATCCCAAGCAGGAAACCAGCAGAGGGAAGAGAGGAACCAGGGCAGGACAGCAGCAGGGACATGTGATGTTCTGCCCAATCTGACCTCATTTCATCTCACCCACCTAAGCTTCTGACCCTCAGAAAAGCTGACTGAGGTTTCAAACACAGGTCATGATGATGACAAAGAAGATTGATGAGGATGGGGGTGATGGTAATGATAAGAGCATGTCAGTGACGATAAATAAAACAGTACTATTTATTGAGCCCTTTCTATGTGCTAGGCATTGTCAGGTATTTTAAATCCTTTATCTCATCTCATTCTCACTATGACCTTGTGAGGTAGAGATGATCATTATACTCCATGTTACAGATGAAGAGACTGAGGCTCAGAGGGAAACGAGTTCCCCAAGGTAACACAGCTAGTAGGTAGTCAAGCTGAAAATCACACTCAGGCCTACAGACTCCAAAGGCCATGCTCTTAACCAGTACACTTACTTGATGGCCTTCCTGCAGCAAGTTAGCCACAAGTCCAGAATGGATCTACTATCCCACATTGCGCCTAGGGAGGAAGGTGACCAAAGTAATTCCAAAGGTTCCATGCAAATATGAAAAGCTACGATCATGACTTTGTCATTATCAACACAAATACATTCAAAGTATGTTTGCCTTTGAAATTTTGGTTATTTTTGTTGATGGACAGAAGTTTTCATTTTGTGGACCCAAACTTGAAACTCTTTCTTTTATGATTATTTTTCTGTGACCTCAATGCTTGGAAAGGTATTCTGCTGCAGGGAAAAAATTGATAACAACTGTATTTTACTTTAGTCTGTTTTCTTACTACACATTCTTAAAACTCTTGAATCCATCTGGAATTCATTTTGAGTATGGTAGTAATCAAATTTTAGATCTACTTGTCTATCTAGCCCTATTTCTGACAAAAGTCTTCTTATTGCTTCTCCCCGCAATTACTATCACAAGATAAGGCATTCTTCTCTCAACGTTGAAGTTTTCCAAATGCTCTTCCAATTATTTGAATTCCTACCAATACATCCATGACTCTCAATCTCTCTAAATTATGTAGAGGTAACTCAATATCAAACTTTTTAGCAGATAAATTTGACCAGAAAGGGAACTGGCTAATATAGCAGGTATTTGATATCCCCACTCCCAAATTTCCATGAAAATGGCAACAAACTTTAGTTAACACTCCATTAGCAATCTGTAGACTGACCCCAGCAAAGACCACTAAGACTGGCATTACCCCAGGGGATGTACGACATTTAGCGAACAGCTAATTAGTGTTAATTGTGGAAGGACAGGCAGCGCTGAGTTTTGGAAACAGGATGCTCCAAGTGGAAACAGTAAAATCACATCTATGAAATAAATAATACTGAAGGTCAGAGGAAGAAAACATCTTTTTTAAAAAAAATCCTTTTGTGAAAGAGATTTACTCCAAGTAGCAGGAGAAATTTTTAAGCATTTATGTCATACTCTCAGCAAGATTCAAGAATGTATTGCATCTATGAAACTAAAGCAAAGAGTTATGAAGAAGTAATAATTTGACACCAAGAAAGACTGGATAGAGATAAAAACAAAACTGTGGAATTAAAGCTGTAATGGAAGCAAATAGATACTGCAGAAACTCAGATTGCCGAAGTGGAAGAGGAAAGTAGAAAAATAAACTTTTTTTTAAACATAAGAAGACATGGAGGATATACTGAGGAGATTCAGACTATGTATGATCCTAATGTCTGCAATATTCTAACCTTTATAACAACTTTATTGAGATATAATTCACCTACCATGTAATTCACCAATTAAAGTGCACAACTCAGTGGTTTTTAGTATATGTACAGAGATGTGCAGCCATTATCACAATCAATTTTAGACTACTTCATCAACCCAAAAAGAAGCACCATACCCCTTAGGAATCCCTAAGCTCCTCATCCCCCACCAGCCACTAGTACAGGCAACTAATAATACACTTTCTGTCTCTATGGATTTGCCTATTTGGATATTTTATATAAATGGAATCATAAAATATGTGGCATTTGTGGCTGGCTTCTTTCATATAGCATATTTTTGAGATTCATTTCATTCAATACTTTTCATGACCCAATAATGGACATTTGGATTGTTTCACCTTTTGGCTATTATGAATAATGCTGCTATGAACAGTCATGTACAACTTTGGGTTTTTTTTGTCTGTTTTTGGCAGAATTGCTGGGTCACATGATAACCATATGTTTAAATTTTGAGGAATTGACAGGCTGTTTTCCAAGGCAACTGCACCATTTTACGTTCCTACTAGCAGTATATGAGTGTTCTAATTTCTTTACATCCCTGCCAACACTTGTTATTATCTGTTTTTTTAATTATAGCCATCCTAGTGGGTATAAAGTGGTGTCGCATTGTGATTTTGATTTGCATTTTCTTTAATCAACTAATGATGTTGAGCATCTTTTCCTGTGCTTATTGGCCACTGGTATATATTGTTTGGAGAAATACCTATTCAGCTTCTTTGTCCATTGTTGATTATGTTGTCTTTTTATTATTGAATTGTAAGAATTCTTTAAATATTTTAGATATAAATCCTTTATAAAATATATGATTTGCAAATATTTTCTTTGACTCTGTGGATTATCTTTTCATTTTATTGATGGTGTTCTTTGAAAACTTTTGAAGGACAAAAGTTTTTAATTTTGATGAAGTCCAATTTACTATTTTTTCTTTTGATGCTTGTGCTTCTGTTTCCATATATAAGAAACTATTACCACATCTGAAATCACGAAGATTTATGCCTATGTTTTCTTTAAGAATCCTATAGTAGTTCCTCTTACATTTGGGTCATTAATACACTTTGAGTTAATTTTCCTATATTGAGTGCAACAGGGGTCAGCTTCATTATTTCGCATTTGGATATCAAGTTGTCCCAGCACCACTTCTAGTCTTTTGAGTCACTGTGTTCTTTAATAGCCAAGAGAAATAACTCAAAACCTCAACCCATACAGCTGCAGGAAGTTCAGTACTATCACCACTATTTTTAAGGATTCCTGCACTGAGAAATGTGTCATGCTTCATCATCTCTCTTTCTAAACTCTTGCTCCTGGGTTTTTTCTATCATAGATGCTGTATGGCTCAGAAAGTAAACGCCCATGAACTGCACACATTGCAAAAGAAATCCAAAGAATGCCTTGCAGTTCACTTTCCTCCTGAGTAAAGGGATCCCAAACAGGTTTCTCCCACAAGCATACCCTGGCTGGAACCATATGTGTCACATATACAACCTTGCCACTCCAGCCATAGCGGATGGCACCAGGGAGCAGTTGCAAAGGTATGAAGAAGGCCACGAACTTTTAAGATGGCTTGATACAGACACTGCTTTAGAGGTATATTCCACATGCGTGAGGGCAAACTGAACCCAACAAATACTCTATTTTGGGAAACGTATATGCTCCCACTAGTATTGTGAGATTAATCACTACAACTTGATCACTACAACTGATCACACCAAGGATGATTTTGGCTTAGACAGATACTCTTAATAATGCTAAATTGTCTAGTAAATAGGTGTAACATTTTATCTTTTTTTAGGGATCTCACTGTGACTCTGTGGATATGATGTCTTATTACAATAAAGTCCTAAAAGTAATCCTTTCCGTGATGGAATAAACCCTATTTGGTTCTTTTATGTCATTTTCCACTCACTTTTTCTTTGTAAGATTTCAGATTCTTAAGAATGGTCTACAGATTTCCTTTTAATCCACCTCTGTTGAGACTAGATTATGCTACTTTTTGATTGGCTTTAAACTCATCAGGTTCCATATTCTAGAACAGTACAGATGATATGGAAGTTTTCCAATTCTTGTCAACTGGGGAGGAATTATCCACAATTACCTATAACCTAGGGTGTGTTTTCTTTTGAGATTTAATAATTTTATTTCTATTTTTTTCCTTGATTATCATGCATTCAGGCTTTCTATTTCTTAGAATCAATTTTGATCATTTACCCCTCCCCAGGAAACCATCCATTTCTAAGTTACTCTGTTCCAAATGTCCATATTATTGACTTTTAAGTTCTTAATATTCTGCATATCTGTTATTATATTACTGTTCTGAGCTATACTTTTTTTTTTTTTGGCTGCGTTGGGTCTTCGTTGCTGCGCGTGGGCTTTCTCTAGTTCCGACGAGCGGGGGATATTCTTCGTTGTGGTGTGCAGGCTTCTCACTGCGGTGGCTGCTCTTGTTGCGGAGCACGGGCTCTAGGTGCACGGGCTTTAGTAGTTGTGGCGTGTGGGCTAGTAGTTGTGGCTCACGGGATCTAGAGTGCAGGCTCGGTAGTTGTAGAGCACGGGCTTAGTTGCTCCACGGCATGTGGGATCTTCCCAGACCAGGGCTTGAACCCGTGTCCCCTGCATTGGCAGGCGGATTCTTAAACACTGCGCCACCAGGGAAGTCCTGAGCTATACTTTTATTTACATATTTTCTCTATTTCTTCTATTGTGATTAAAATTTTGAGAAGTTTGTCTTTTCTTAAAGAACCAGTTCTGATAATTATCGACAAATTCCACTGTCTTCTACTTTTAAGTGTATTTCTTTATAATTGCCCTATTTACGCTTTTTTTTAAAGTAGTTTTTGTCCTTTTTCTAGCTTCTATTAATTAAAAAATTAATCCTCGGGCTTCCCTGGTGGCACAGTGGTTAAGAATCCGCCTGTCAATGCAGGGGACACGGGTTCGAGCCCTGATCCAGGAAGATCCCACATGCTGCAGAGCAACTAAGCCCGTGTGCCACAACTACTGAGCTTGCGCTCTAGAGCCCGCAAGCCACAACTACTGAGCCCACGTGCCACAGCTACTGAAGCCAGTGAGCCTAGAGCCCATGCTCCGCAACAAGAGAAGCCACCGCAATGAGAAGCCTGTGCACCACAGCAAAGAGTAGCCCCCGCTCACCGCAACTAGAGAAAGCCCAGGCACAGCAACAAAGACCCAACACAACCAAAAATAAATAAATAAAATAATTTTTTTAATTAATAATTTTTCCAAAAACTTTAATTATATATTTTTTGTACCTCAATCTTTATAAATGGATTATTTATAAAGCTCTATAAGGGTACATTAATTTGTGGTTAAATCTAATATTCCATGGATCCTTGAAAGGACATGTTTTTTATTTGTATAGCATTAATATAATAATGTTAATTAAAATATTTAGATAATCTCATCCCTTTTTAAATTACTTCTGTTTAAAATTAATAATGTGTTGAAAGTTGTTATTTTTTCTTATATTTGCAATGTTTTTTGCTCTGTATATTTTGATGCTTCCTTAGCACATACATTCTCATTACTATTGAATCTCCACTCCCAGTCAGTGTTTCTCATCGACTGGCAGCACCAGCCTCACCTGGGAATTTGTCAGAAATGCAAATCCTCATGCCCCAACCCAAACTTAATGAATCAGAAACTCTGTGGGTGCAGCCCAGGGATCTGTTTATTAACAGACCCTCCAGGTGATTCTGATGCACCTTAGGCAGAGAAACCCTGATCTATATCAGCTCTTCTAGCAGTATAAGATGATTCCAAACGACTCAGTTAATGATTACTATAACCACTCTGCTTTCTTTTTTGTTTCTGTTTTCCTGACATATTTTTGCCTTTTATTTTATTGTTGAACATAGCAAACCATTGAATTTTATTTTGTAATCAAATTTCAGAAGTTTTAACTTTTTTTAAACAGGAAAGGTTAAACTATTTACATTTATTCTCATACTTACTATGTTTGGTCTATCTAATGCCATTTTATGCTTTCTGGTTTTTATTTCTTTAATATTTCCTTTCTGTTCTAGTTTTCTATAGGTTAAACCTTATTTTACTCTTCTAAAAATATTTGAAATTCTAGTAGTAAAACTTCTAGCATGTAAAGCTTCCAAAAGCATTCTCAAATCTGTATTTATTTATCAAATACAAAGACTGTAATTTTTACTGTAATCTATTAAAAACATGAAAATTAGCAGTTGCATTTTCCTTTGGCCTCTATTCTTTCTTTTCTGCTTTATTTTAAATTCAGATAGTATTATTTTCTCTTTTAAATATATGTAATAGGTATAATTTAATATACAGTCCTTTGCCTTCTGTGCAACTACTTTTATCACTATTATTTAAATTAATATATTCAATGTTCACCACAGTGAAATACCTGTCTCAATGATCTAGAACACCTTGTTACTAATTTGTTAAGCAATATTATGTGGGTGGTATATTTCTCCAGGTACCAAACATACCTGAAGTTGTCTTCCTATTCCCTTCATATGGGAGGCACAACATTTCCCAGTAAGTTCTATATATACTACTACGTTGTCTTCTGGCATTTAGTGTTGCCAATACTTCTAGCATCAACCTACTTTTTGCTCATTTGTCAGAATTGGGTTTTTTCCTTTCTTATCAGGATGCTTGCAGGATTATTTCTTTTTCTTTGAAATCCAATTTTTTTAATTTTTTAAGTTTTTTAAATCCAGAAATCCTTTTTTTCATATTTTCCTTAACCTCGTCTACTCCATTTAATCTGGATTCATTTTCTAGAACACCTATTAATCATGAAGTTAATTTCTGCTTTTTTTGCTTATAGCTGTCATCTTCTTTGATACTGTTTTAATATCTTTGTCCCTTTCCTCTGCATTCTAAGAACATCTAAAGTTTATCTTCCACCTCACTTAATTGCTTTTTCTTTATAGTATACTCCACTTTCTTGAGTCCTATATGGATATTATTTTAGCTACTTTATTTGTTCATCTGTAGGCATCCTTTTGTCTTCTTACTCCTTTCCTTCCCCATAACAGCCTGGTCAGTTAAATAGAAGCAAGTACCTTGTGTATCTTGTTAGGAATTGATATTTTTTAAATGTATTTTCAGCTTCTTGTACAAAATCTATTTCAGAGAAAAGTGAATTTGCTTAGTCACAGTACATTACCATGCTTCTCTTGTTCTGAGAATTTTTCCATAAACCTTATATTGATTTTTCCTCTGTTCTCATCTTTATGAAGGAGGCATACACTTGTCCAGGATTGAAGCATTACCAAGAAAGAATTGCTTCGGGACTAGTCAGAGTTTGGGTAATGAGTAGTAAAAGAGGGTGCCCTTCCAACTCCTTCACTTTCCCAGGTTCAAATCCAAAGGAGAAAAAAGTTGCAACAGGTTATAAATGCAGACATTAAACAACCTAGAGATTAAACAGGGCCACCTGTGGAATTAACATCTGTAACATCAAAGACAGGAAAAGACCTCATGCTGTGCCCTCATTAGGTACATTCCTGATCCCACAATATTTCAGAACCAGAAGGAAACTAAGATCCAGAGAAGTCAAGCCATCTCCCCAGCTGTGACATAGTCTACACTTGAATCTAGGTGCCTGACCTCCAAACTCAGCTTTTCTTCTTTCCCCTGAAGTATCCCTGTTTTCTCTGGGGTCAGTTCTGTTAGTTCATTCTCATTTTTTGCTTCTAGTCTTCATGAGTCTGGCAATCAGTAGTTGTCCATTCATATTGCTGAAGAAAAGACTAGGTTGATTAATGGAGAGATGGGTGTATGTTTGCTCAGCTATGACCAGCATCGCCCCTGAGTGAGAGGAGTGAATGTGGGCTCTCAGTCTGCAGGTGGAGTGTGTTCACTAGGAAGCATCTCTTTAGGGTGTGAGAATGGGGACAGGCAGGCGGCACCATCCCCAGTGCCCACTTACCCCAATGTCTATATAAAGAAGACTGTATTCTGGGTTACAATAGTCCTTTTGTGGGGCCTGACCTCTTGCATCGAGATTTCTTGATTTCTTTAGAAAATATTCCTCTCTCTTCAGCTTTAGATGGAAAGGACACCCACTCCTCAGGGGAATTTGAGGAGGAGAATAATGAGGGAAGCTTGAAAAGTTAAGCAGGGCAGCCATCCCACAGGCAGTTTGTTCATTATCTCCATACTGTTGACGTTGGGAGATGGGGAGGCTCCCCTTCCAATGAAACTTGCCTATCCTCTGCTCTGCTGCTTTCTCCAGGGCAAGACTGAGTCCTGGCCCTCTCCACTCTGGCTTGCCCACGAGTTTAAACTCAATCTGCCTTCTATATTCTAGAAATTCTTCAAAATAGTTGATGTTCTAATGTGCCACACCACTTTCTCATTGTAACGAATCGATTTATTTTATTACTTCTTTACACTGAACTAACTTATTCATGTTGATACTCTTAAGGGTGAAAGAGGTTGAATGCTTGTGCTCAGTCTGCCGTCTTGAACTGAAAGCTAGGTAGAAAATTTCCAACAATTAACGTAAGAGGTGGAGAGTTACAGAGAATATTAAGAATATTATTTTAATGTAACTTGGTGCAGCCACTATGGAGAACAGTATGGAGGTTCCTCAGAGAACTAAAAATAGTAGAGTTGCCATATGATCCAGCAATCCCACTCCTGGGCATATATCTAAAAAAAACTATAATTCAAAACGATACATCCACCCCTATGTTCATGGCAGCACTAATTACGGTAGCCAAGACACAGAAACAACCTAAATGTCCATCGACAGAGGAATGGATAAAGAAGATGTGGCACATATTTACAATGGAATACTACTCAGCCACAAAAAAGAATGAAATAATGCCATTTGCAGCAACATGGATGGACCTAGAGATTATCATACTAAGTGAAGTAAGTTCGAAAGAGAGAGACAAATACCATATGATATCACTTATATGTGGAATCTAAAATATGACACAAATGAACTTATCCACAAACCAGAAACAGATTCACATAGAGAACAGACTTGTGGTTGCCAAGGGGGAGGTGGGGTGGTGGAGGAATGGGTTGGGAGTCTGGGATTAGCAGATGCAAACTATTATATATAGAATGGATAACCAACAAGGTCCTACTGTATAGTACAGGGAACTATATTCAATACCTGTAATAAACTATAATGGAAAAGAATATGAAAAAGAATATATATATGTATAATTGAATCACTTTGCTGTACAGCAGAAATGAACACAACATGGTAAATCAACTTCAATAAAATAAAGTTTTTAAAAAAATGAATCTTTTTTTAAGATACTTTCCTTAAGTGCCTTAAAATTATATAAATATATTTTATCCTAAAATTTAAAAATTTATATTTATGTGTCATAATCCTAGTCTATACAATTCTATATGCTTGCTCTATAAATTCTATAAGTTTTATAATTTATACATTTATAATTTATATTTATGTAAACTATTTAAAAGTCTATATTTTTTAAAGTACCATGTATTTTTTCATAATGATAAAAGAATGTTTTAAGAGTGTGTTAGGAAAATATACTTATCAGAATAGTGATTTAAAACTCTGTCCCCAAAATTCTGTAACTATGTATGGTGACAGATGTCAATTGGACTTATCATGATCATTTCATGATATATACAAATACTGAATCATTGTGTTGTACACTTGAAACTAATATAGTGTTGTATGTCAATTAAACCTCAATAAAAAATAAATTTTTATGTCAGA
The DNA here is from genome assembly GCF_005190385.1 of Monodon monoceros. NCBI lineage: Eukaryota > Metazoa > Chordata > Mammalia > Artiodactyla > Monodontidae > Monodon > Monodon monoceros. The sequence goes on along the minus strand of NW_021703782.1, from coordinate 86,357,118 downwards.
CAGAGAAACACAAATACTGTAATATCACTTACATGTAGAATCTAAAATAATACAATGAACTAGTGAATATAACACAAAAGAAGCAGACTCAAAGATATGGAAAACAAACCAGTGGTTACCAGTGGGGAGAGGGGAGGGGGGGAGGGGCAATATAGGGGTGGGGTAAAAAAAGGGTTATTATAGAATACATTTAATAGATATAACCTGTAATTTATGCAAATAACCTGAGATATTGACTGATGAAATTTAAATGAAGCTATTTTCTTATAAAGAACCATTTGGTAAAAAAAAGTGATAATAAATGTTTTAAATAATAATATAAAAAAATGAAAATCTGTCCCATGAAGCCCTGAGGTTCAGCAGAGGTGGCTCAAGGATGAAAGAGGAGGATGAGGGAACAGATGCCCAGTGTCCCTGCTCTACTTCAGAAAGACTACCACTCTTTCTGTCACTCTCATTTATTTCATGTATTTGAGGTTTTGTATAAGATTTCATCTGAAAAATGATCGCCGTTGCCTAAAAAACTGTTTGAAACACAGTTTTGTAAGCTTTATATTTGGTTTATTCAGGGACACTGTGATTTATAAATAAGCTTTTTTGTTTATTTAATTATCACTAAAGAGTTGGCTGCTCTTAACAATCACAATGTATTTCATTCTATCTCTTGGAATGTTTTTCCTCCTTGATTGCATCACAGGTTTCTCCTGCCACCTGGTGGCCACACGTGTCTATTGCAGGGGCAATTTTTTAATTTAGCTGGTATCTGCTGAAGTTGCAAATACAACTCACAAAGCGATGAAGATTCGTAGAGGGCTTTTTTAACACCCAGTTACAGGTTACAAGACAATTCTATTGTTCCTTAGGTTCCTTAGGCTCCTGGAACTCTGGAGCTGGATGGGCTTATGATAATTATTTGTCTTCCATTTCAGATGCAATCTCTGTGAAGACTCAATAAATATTTATTAAGCCTTTTATTAAATGATTTCTTAAATTAATTAATGAACAAATGGATGTGCAATGCTAACAAATGCACACACTTCTCACTGTATTCCCTGCCACCATCTCTATTATCTGGATTTTTGTGATAATTCTTAACTGTTTTTCTTATATCCGCCTCCTCTTCCATCTTTCCTCCTTTTAAAACTTAAGACATAGTATTTATCACTCCTCTGCTCAGAGCTCTCTGGAGTGAAGCCAGAGTTTTATAATGGTTTACAAACTCCTGTATGGTCAGGGCCTCTGATCTCATGCACCACACTTTGCCTCCATCACTCCACTCCAGCCACACTGGCCTCCTTGGTGTCCCGCAAACAAGCCCTAGCTCCAACTCTTCTGGGACCTTGCCCCAGACACCTGCCTGGCTCACCCCCTCACAGCCTTCCACTCTTTGCTCCCATGACATTTTCTCATGGAGGGTTTCCCTGACCACCATATTTAAAATTTTCAACATGGAATTCCCTATCTCCCTTTCCAGCTTTACAATAGATGATGTAATTTACATATTGTATTTACTTTCTATGTCTTCTAATAAGCTCCATGAGGAGGGGTTTTTGGTCCATTTCATCCATTGCTGTATCCCCAGTAGTCAGCACTCAATATTTATGGAATGAAATCCCTGGTTCCCAAGTAGTTTGATTCCAGCGTGGTATCTCATTCAAGTAAGATAATACAGCAGCCAAAAATAATTTGAACCTTTTACTGTGGTCTTAAAAAACTCTAAAGAAGATTGCAGTCATAATCCAAGCAAAATGTCTTAAAATTTTCCTTTCCACCCTTAATTCTTACATTCCAGCAGCTGTTTCCTCTAAAACCTTCACTTCCACATCTCTCCCTGAAACTTCCCCAAGTGTCCTGTCCATGTAGGTTCTTTATTTTCCTTCCTCATGGGCCAATTCGCCCACATCCTCACCAGGACTCACTTCCAGGACTTTTGCTTCCACCACCTCTGAGGCACACTAGGATGACTGCCTATGGAGAAGTGGACCAAGTCCTCTAAGAAGCAAGGTTCCCTCACTCTGAGTGCTCTTCCCAAGGTAATTGTAATAAAGAAGTTTTTTTGGTGATGATTTGTTACAAATGCAACCTCAGAGAGCAAACAGGCCAGGGACCCCAAAATTTTCCCAAGGAGTCACTATATGTGTTTGTTAGTTGAGGCACTTGTAATGCTGTTAACTTACCTATGACCAGTGGGGTAGAAGTTAGAGACTTCCCTTCCCTCTGAACTCTAGTCTGAGAATCTTGACTGTTCTGGAGAGTTTGGAGGCTGGGGGACTGGAGCACCAGGGGTCACTCTAGAAGAGAAACTGAGTCAAGCCCTGACAGCCCTGCCCCCATACTCATGTGCTCAGCTCTCTGCTAGGAAGGTCTGGCTACCTAGAGAAGCATATTCCAAGGACACCCAGGCTACAAAGCTCTCAGTTCCAGGGACCTGGTTATCGCAGTTGGTGGCCAAGACTCTAGAGTTAAGAGAAAAGGCACTTATTTGGAGAAAAACCCAAGAGTGACAGGACCCCAGAGCTTCTGTCCTTGAATCAGGGGAACTAAAGAATGCGGGCCAGAATTACCACCTGAGCCATCACCAGAAGGGAGAGGGAAGAGCTAGGACCGAAGGTGAGCCAAGCACCCAGGAATTCCCTTGGGAGCAAGTCTTACGCAGGAAAGGAGATCAGGGGAGCAATACTGGGATCAGTCAATGAGTCATGATGGGGTCACTTGGTCCCAATCTGGCCTGAGTATCCTGACTCTAAGCACATGAGGCCCCTACAGCAAAGCCGTCCTTGGTAGAAATGAGCACAAGATCTGGAGCAGAACGAAGCCTGCAAGTGGGGCCATCAGAGGACACAGAGTAGTCAGAAAATTCATTCATTCATTCCTCCCACAAATATTTATTGAGTGCCTACCATTGCCAGGTACTCTTGGGGCTGACATCCTAGTCAAGTGACAAATCTCTATTTGGGACAAGTCACAACCACAGAATGTCCCCAGTAACCACTCAGCTGGCTCCCCCATACACGCTCGGTCCATGCCTGTGGTTAACTCTTGCAACAAACTGCTTACACTAGATATTTCTTTTAACCCTAGAAAAAGTTTAACAACCAAACCAAAATCATCGTGCCTTGAAAAATAAAACAACGTCCATAGCTGACTTTATTATTGTTATTTCCTAGAGCTCTAGGCAGCCTACTCAGGATTCCAGGATTCCACAGAGCACAATTTAAAATCCTTTGTCCTCTGTCAGGCTGACCTTCCAAAAAACAGGTGGGCACACTCTCTATCCCCCAAGCAGCAATAGCAGGGAGATATATCAAAGTAGAGTGAGCCAGGCTTCATTACCGGAGCTCTGAGGCCCGAAGTGGGCCTCCCAGAGGGTCCACGTGGACTTATAAATAGATACAGCAAAAGACTAAGTAATGAATTTGTGCAATTGGAGGAAAAAGCTCTAAAGCAGTTCTGGCAATGCGGAGACAAACATTTAAAAAACAGTGCCTGTGCACACACCTCACCTGGCAGATATAATGGCTTCATATACATTCATGAGCTTTGGTCTCCCAGCTCTTCCTCTTTCTCAATCACAATCATAAAAGACAAAGGAAAAGTGAGAGGGGAGAGAAAGATAAACTTTAAGGGTCCAAACTGCAAACACAACCTACAGTTTGTAAATTGCTTGGAGACCTTTGGAGGGAGAATCAAGGAAATGAAAAGTAGAACATACAGGAATATTGCTGTTTAGGGGAAAGTCTCTGCTCTGGGCATAAAAGTCTTGTCTGGAGAATGGTTGAGAGGCGCAATACTGACTGAATGTGAGATTGCTTTGTATAAAGGACGGGCCTCGTTCTTTACTCTGCATTCTTCTGCCTGTCTCCTGTGGCCACCCTCAAGGTCATTTACTTGTGGAAGAACCAAGGCTCTATGGTTTTTACTATATTAAACAAGCAAGGGCGCAGGAGTCCTGGCTGTGCTTGTTGGCCCCTGCTACCCACACCTTCCCAGGTAGATCTTTTTCTTAAGTGAGGTATAGTTGATTTACAATATTACATTAGTTTCAGGTGTACCAAGTAGATCTTCTGAGAGGCCCACCTGCCACAAAGTTGTGGGGGTCTCAGAGCTCAGACCATGGAGTCAGATTTCCTGAGTTTAAATTCCGGCTCGGCCACTTTTTGTTTAACCTGCACTTTCTTCCATAAAGGATTTAAGGTCACCTGCAAAAAGGCTTTTCTTTCTTTTTTTTTTTTTTGCAGTACGTGGGCCTCTCACTGTTGTGGCCTCTCCCGTTGCGGAGCACAGGCTCCGGACGCGCAGGCCCAGCGGCCGTGGCTCACGGGCCCAGCCACTCTGCGGCATGTGGGATCTTCCCGGACCAGGGCACGAAACCGTGTCCCCTACGTCGGCAGGCAGACTCTCAACCACTGTGCCACCAGGGAAGCCCAAGGCTTTTCAATTCTGTGCATTTGTGCACGTGTTGCCTGGTGATTTGGGTAGGGGAATTTGCTTTAGAAATAACTATAAACACACACACACACACACACACACACACACACACACACACACACAGTGAGGAACTCAGCTGCCAGTAACTTGAGGTCAATTTATTGTTATGTGCCGGGGTTTGTGTCCTTAAAGCCAAGTGCATGTTCTAACTTAAGCTGGAAGGAATGCAGCAGTGCGGCCGAAAGGAATGAATGAGTGATCACAGGCCAGCTTCCGTTTCCACACCAGGCTCTGTGCTTAGACCAAAGGCAGCGGAGAGCCAAGCAGCCAGTTCAGCGGGGTCACGGGGCTCGGCTGCCCCATCCCTGTGAGTGAATCTGACCCCAGGCCCCGGCAAGCTGTTAGGGGGCTCGGGGCTGCCAGAGGAGCAGCTTTTCAGAAGGGATGTGAGATGAAGGTCGTACCCATTTGTGTTTAGCCCTGGCCTCGGCTGCAGCGCTGAGAAGCCTTGGCACAGGGCCAACTTGGATAATTACATTTCACCTGCCCAAACTCCCCCATGGCTTCCCCCGAGAGGCGTATTCCTCTTCCACGGCTGCAGTGATCCAGAACATAAATACTCTCTCAAAGGCAGTAGTCTATGCCTGGGCAGCTGAGGTTTTGTTCCTTAAAAGGAAAATCCTCTTATAACGACACACTTACTCTCATTCCTCCATTCCTTTGCCAAACATTTATTAAGCAGCTACTTAGTAAGTGCTAAGCATGGTGCGGAGTGCTGGAGTGCAAAGATGAATAAGACAATAAATTCTCTGGCCCTGAGGAAGCTCACAGTCTAGTAGGAAAACCATCAGCATGAGTGGTAAACGGCTTTTAAAATGGAGTATAGCTGGAGAACCGAAAAGAAAGATTCCAGATCTCCTTAGAAGAGTCAAGGATGATTTCCAGGGTCGGCAATGTGGGAACTGAGCTGTTAAACAGAACCTCAATAAGCAGATAAGGAAGAAGAACATGCAAAGCAGGGGACAAATACAGATGCAGAGCAAGGGGGTAGGAAAGAGCTAGGAATCAACAGAATAGAAGGCAGAGCGGCAAAAGTAGATGGTACAAGAGGGGTAGGAAGTGGAGGAGGCTGGAAACGTAGTCTCTGGTCAGACTGTGAAGAGCCTGGAATATCATGGTAAGGATGTGTCTGCAGTGTTTGAAGATTTTGAAACCTTGGAACAACCGGTCCATCCGTTTTTTAGTAAAGTCACACTGTGGCAGCGGGGAGAGGAGAGTGGGGAAACTGAAGAGCAAAGGTCAGAAACAAAAATACGGCACGATCATTCTAAACCCAAAAAGAGGTAGTGGGAGAGAGGAGCAGAGAGATATGAGCATTCGGGAAGGGAAATCAACAGGTTCCTAGTGCCTGGTCGGATGAAAAGTGAGAGTAAAAGAATTGAGAAGAGTGGGCAACTGGGTGGATGATGGGACTATTAACCAGGATGCCACAGGAGGAGGCAGGGCAGGGGGTGAAGGGCTAAGGCAGTGACCACAGAAGGCAGCTGCGAATGCAGATCTGGGCTCATTAACTCTGGTAAGTTCTCTGCAAGCACCGTCAGCTGCATTTTATCAACAAATTTATCCCTGGCGGCTCTACGCCCGGGTCCACAAACCTGAGCTTACAAATCCCCTAGAGGGCTTGTTAAAACACAGATTTCTGGGCCCCGCCCCCGAGTTTCAGAGTTAGTAGGTCTGGCGTCCCCAGCCCAAGAATTTGTATTTCTAGCAAATTTCCTGTGATGTTGATGTGACTGACCTGGAGCTCACACCACGAAAACCTCTGCTCTGGACTTTGGTTTGGGCTGTTTTCCCCACTTGATCTGAGATTTTCTCTGAGTGGGTAACTAAAAGGACTGATACAGGTGGAGATGATAAAAAATGTTCCCTTTTACCAGCAGAATTTCAAGGATTCAGTTCTAACCATTAAAAACAAGTGTTTGTATTTGGTGGCTGATTTATCTCCCATTTTTTTCTTACTCAAATGACAGGTTTTTTAAAAACCTTAGCCTATAATATATTTTTTGAAGGAACATAATTTTTGAAGGCCAACTCTATGCCAGGCGTCATGCTAAGCACTTTTCCATACACTGTCTCATTTACTTAGTCCTATCAATAACCCTGTGGAAGTCAGTACCATTAGAATTCTCATTTCTCAAGTGAGGATACTTAGGCACTGAAGTAGTTTAAATTAGCCCAAGGTCAAGTTGCCATTAAAAGGCAGATTTACTAGAATCTACGCTCAATACTCAGTATACAGCATCCTTTACCATCCCATATTTTGTAGGCCAGCTATTTCATAGAACAAGACCAGAATTTTCCACATCCTATTATGTCATTAGTCTACAGTGGTTTCCTGAATCTGTTTTCAAAAATCTGCCAGCACATAGCTGGCAACCACGATGGAGTATAATAATCATCTTTCAGCTTCTTAATAACCCTTGTGCATTGAACAATCAAGAGAACAGAAGGGTCAAGTGGAAGGCAACGCCCTGTAGTGCTATGAATGTGTTTGAGGATTTTCTGTGATGATGCCTGGGGGATACGTGGGTATTCTCAGCATATTAGAGTGTAAGAGCCTCTCACAACATCTGTTCCAACAACATCTCTAGACAGTACATGCAGTATCATCCTTAAAAGACAGTGTTCAGAAAGCCCTGAGCAAATGTTAAGATTTTCTGCCCACCTCCAAAGAGGATAGCAAACAAAGCAAGCAATTCATGTTCCAGCTCTCTATATACAATCATTTAGTATCTAGTAGTTATTTAGCCCCTAGGTTACATGCCTAAACTGTGAGACAGAATGTGTCCTGTGAGACCACAGGACATCAGAAATTTATGACCTGTGTCCCAAGGTTATTTTAATGTAAATTCCTAAAAGCTGGGGAGTACAAGTATGGCTGCTTGAGGAAGCCACATGTACCAGGACACCTTTCTTCTGGGGATATGAAGCCCTTTGAAGGGCATATTTGAGTGCCCTTCTGGAAAAGACGGTGCTAAAGAAAATCAGGAGGAGGACTCTCCCCAAACTATCCCAGAACCAAGCCTGACCCAAACAGTCCAAAGCCCAATAGCAGGGGGTACCTGGAATTAAGTTTTGCTGTCATAGGCAAAGAATCTGCAAGGTAAGCCCTCACACGTAAGCCTTCTCCCAAATCTCTGTCCATATTGCTGGACTCTAATATCACCACTAGAGCCTGGAATTGAATCTCAGTTCTTGCGGTTCAGGTCTGGGAATCTCACCCTACTTGATTCCTGGAGCCCCCTTTTTCCAGGGCCTGGACACTCGCATGCATAACCGTCCCAACACCAAAACCATCTCCACACCTGCAGCTGGCTAACATCTTACTTCAAACTGGGCAGAACAGTGCAAACAGAATGCTAGCTCCTGTCTAAATTCCAGCAAAATCTTGGCTTTAGCCCCTGCTGCCCTGCTCCAGACACCACAACACTGTCCCCTGGATACAGACGCTGTGTCCAACATTGCTAGTCCTCACCAAATTTATCTCCTCTTCTTCCAGTCTCTCTTGCAGTTAGATGTGACTCTATGATTTAGTTTTACCAAAGGGAAGTAAGAAATGGTATTCCAAGTTTAGTCCATAAAAACCTCGTATGTGCCTCTTTCCCCTTCCAGGGCAACCTTGAAAGTCGTTTATTAAAAATGGCAAAGTGGGGCTTCCCTGGTGGTGCAGTGGTTAAGAATCCACCTGCCAACACAGGGGACACGGGTTCGAGCCCTGGTCCGGGAAGATCCCACATGCCGCGGAGCAACTAAGCCCATGCGCCACAACTACTGAGCCTGCGCTCTAGAGCCTGTGAGCCACAACTACTGAGCCCACACGCCTAGAGCCCATGCTCCACAACAAGAGAAGCCTCCGCAATGAGAAGCCCGTGCACCACAACGAAGAGTAACCCCCGCTCGCTGCAACTGGAGAACGCCCGCGTGCAGCAGCGAAGACCCAATGTGGCCAAAAATGAAAAATAAAATAAAATTAATTAATTAAAAAAAAAGGCAAAGTCGTGCTCACTTCAGCAGCACATATACTAAAATTGGACCAATACAGAGAAGATTAGCATGGACCCCTGCACAAAGGTGCCATGCAAATTCGTGAAGCATTCCATTTTTTAATAACCTATAATGGAATATAATCTGAAAAAAATAACTGAATCACTTTGCTGTACACCTGAAACTAACAAAATATTGTAAATCAACTATACTTCAATTTTTTTTAATTGCAAAGCCTTTCAGCCTGGCTCCCTGAATGCCTGTGCAGGGCATAGTTCCCCACCAACTTGAAATGTCTTGAACTCTTCTTGTGAGTGAAAATAAACTTGAATGTATTTGAGCCATTATACATTATGGAGACTTTGGTTACTACAGTTGGCCTATCCAACTAATACAAGTGGAGCAAGCCCCAATCCACAACACCCTTTAGAGAATCATCCACGAGGACCCTCCTCATTGGTGAGTTAACCTCCTTGGCCCTGTAATCAGTCTTAGCTTGCTGGTTTCTCCCACCCTGCATGGCTGAGATCCCAGCTTCTTATCTTCCAATTCCATCTAAATAAGCACAGCACTCTATAAACTCAGGGATGGAAAAAGCTGGATTTATGGCAAGGAGATGTGGGAGTGTACACATGCACAGCCCTGAGCCTGTTTCTCTCAGTCTGCTCATCCAAGGGTGGCTTGAATGGCACCCCTCAGTGAGGGAATGTAAGCCTATAACTTCAGTGTCACTCTGTGAAGAGATGACAGGATCCAAAAGAATGCCAATCAATATATTACTCACTTTCCTTGCTTTTCTAGAGTAGATTTTTTTTTTCATTTGTTCTTGTGATAGTAGATGTGGAAATTGCCTTCTTTGGGGTAATTAAGAACTTCTGAAACCAAGTGGAACTTCCGTTAACCCAGTTTATAAACAATGTTAGGGGTGTTCTGGGTCCCTATCTGATGTGCTTTTCTTGCAATGCTTAAATGAGGCTTAGAACCTGAGCCCTTGAACCAGCAGAGGGCAGAGATGAGACACAAGAGAGAGGCTTGGGGAACATAGTAAGACCAGTGAATTATCATGAGCATGGGCCAACTGTTGAACTTTATTTGCTGTGAAGGGAATTCCTTTATCAGAAGAAATGCTATGTGGAATACTATGATGGTATATAAGGCATTCTGTAAACCCAAGGATGATAGTTTAGCAGAAGCATTGCATTCAGGGAAATTAAATCCATGTCCAAAGTGTCTATTCCAATAAGAACAAAGTGCTGCCCCTCCCATGATGGAAGCAGTCCAGTGTAATCAAACCAGTGCCATACTGGAGGCTCAGTATCGCTCTTTACTGCTGGCAGATTGGGCATTCAGCAGCAGTATAGCCAAGTTGGCCTTGCTGAGAAGTCCATGTTGTTGAGCTCACACATAACCTCCATATGAATTTAGGACCAGCCTTTCCATTTTTTGCATAAAAAGATTATTGGAACTTCCATAGGGATTGCACTGAATTTGTAGATTGCTTTGGGACATACTGCCATCTTAACATTAAGTCTTCTAATGCATGATATCTTTCCATTTATTTGGGTCTCCTTTAATTTCTTTCAGCAATGTTTTGTATCTTCTTAAACTTGTTGAGACTTGTTTTGTGGCCTACCATATGATCTATGATGGAGAATGTTCCATATGCCTTTGAGAAGGATGGTCTGCTGCTGTTAGATGGAATAGTCTGTATACATCTGTTAGGCCCATTTTGTCTATAATGTTGTCCAAATCCACTGTTTTCTTATTGATTTTCTGTCTGGATGATCTATGCATTGTTGAAAGTACAGGATTGAAGTTCCTACTATTACTGTAGTGTTTCTTACTCCCTTCAGATCTGTTAGTATTTGCTTCATATATCTAGGTGCTCTGATGTTGGGTGCATATATATTTACAACTGCTATATCCTCTTAATGAAGTGACCCCTTTATCATTAGTTAATGACCTTCTTTGTCTCTTGTTGCTGTTTTTGACTTAAAGCTTAAAGTCTATTTTGTCTGATATAAGTATAGTTACCCCTGCTCTCTTGGTTTCCACTCACATGAAATATTTTTTCCTATCTCTTCACTTTCAGCATATGTGTATCCTTAAAGTTTAAGTGAATCTCTTGTAGGCAGATATAGATGGGTCTTGTTTTCTTATCCACCTAGCCACTCTATGACTTCCCATTGGATAATTTAATCCATTTACAAGTAGAGTAATTTTTGATGACTTACTAATCAAGTGAGGACTTACTAATGACATCTTATTGTTTTCCGGCTGTTTTGTAGTTCCCTTATTCCCTTGCTCTTCTCTTACTACCTTCCTTTGTGAACTGACGATTTTTCATTTTGATATGCTTTCTCTTCTCTTTACCTTTTGTGTATCTACTGTAGGTTTCTGTTTTATGGTTACCATGAGGTTCACATAAAACATTTTATAGATATAGCAGTCTATTTTACACTGATAATGACTTATCTTCAATCACATACAAAAATTCCACCCTTTTACTTCCCCCCTTTTGTTTCTGATATCACAATTTATCCCTTTTTATATTGTGTATTCATAAATTATTATAGCTACAATTATTTTTAATACTTTTGCCCTTTAACATTTATACTAGAGTTAAGTGGTTAGCACACCACTATATTACAGTATTAGAGTAACCTGACTCCGACTATATACTTACCTTTTCCTGTATATTTTCATGTTTTCATGCTACTAATTAACATCCTTTCATGTTTTCATGTTATTCATTAGCATATTTTCATTTCAGCTTGAATAACTTCTTTCAGCATTTCTTACAAGGCAGGTCTAGGGGTGATCGACTCCATCCAGCTTTTGTTTGTCTGGGAAAATGTTTATATCTCTTTGATTTGTGAAAGACAGCTTTGCCAGTTAGACACGATTGGTTGGAAGTTTTTTCTTTCAGTTGTGTATATTTCACTTTGAATATATCATTCTACTCTCTCCTAGTCTGCAAGGTTTCTGCTGAGAATTCTCCTGGCAGGCTTATGGGAGTTCCCTTGTAAGTTACAAGTTTCTTCCCTCTTGCTGCTTTTAAGATTCTCTTTTTGTCTTTAATTTTTGACAGTTTTATTATAATGTGTCTTGGAGAATAATCAATTTTAATTTGAGATCATTTGATGACCTATGAGCTTCATGAACTTGAATATCTATATTTCTCCCCAGATTTGGGACATTCTCATCCATTATCTCCTTAAATAAACTTTCTTCCTTCTTCTGCCTTTCTTCTTCTTTTGGGACTCCAATAATTCACAGATAGTTTCTTTTTATGGTTAATTTTGGTCAGTTTCAGCTCTTAGCACAGTAGTAGCTACCTATTCCCCCACCCCTAGCCCTCTAGCAAACAGCTGTGCATGTATTGCAGGAACAACCTGTACATAACTTGCAGGAGCCAGGGTTGGCCAAAAAAAAAAAAAAAAATGGGGGGAGAAAGAGAGAGAGAGACCCTGTCCTCCAATTATCAGGGATCTTTGCTTTGATTGCTGATTGATGCTTTTGATCACAAAGGTGCAGACAAAGAGGTAGGGAGCCATTTTTGTTGCACCACCCCCCATTGTTGGAAGTCCCTCCCCCTATGGATTAAATGACTTCTAGGGGATAGGAAGGTCCAGTGCCCTTTTTTCTAGGACATTCAAAAACAACTGCATCTGCGGAGGAAATGAGAAAATGACTGTGCATGCCCAGGAAAGGGCACAGGCTGAAAATAGACATTAGAAGACATTACATTTATTCCTCAGGCTAATCCTTGACACAAAAATAATCTGCAACAAACAAAAGAAAAAGCAAAGTAATAAAAACATTTTTTTTAAACCAGCAAACCCTAGGGAAGGGGGAGAACCTGATTTGCATTTACAACGTTATTAGATTCAAATGTCCAGCTGTCAACAAAATTCACAAAAGAAAAAGAAAAGTATGACTCATTCAAAGGAAAAAATAAATAAACAGAAACTGTCCCTGAAAAAGACCTGGTGGCAGATCTACTGGATGAAAACTTTAAAACAACAGTCTTAAAGATGCTCAAAAAACTAAAAGAAGATGTGGAGAAAGCCAAGTCAACAATGTGTGAAAAAAATGGAAATATCAATAAAGAGATGGAAAACCTAAAAAACAGAAAAGAAATACTGGAGCAGAAAAGTACAATAAATGAAATTTAAAATTTACTATAGAGGGTCAAAGACAAATTTGAGCAGGCAGAAGACATAATCAGCAAAACTGAAGATAGGACACTGAAATTATTAAACCAGAGGAACAAAAAGAAAAAAGATTGAAGAAAAGTGAACACTAACTTCAGGAAACAAGAAAAATCTCAGATAAAAACCTAACCTTACAATGAAAGCAACTAGAGAAAGAAGAACAAACAAAACCCAAAGTTAGTAGAAGGAAAGAAATCATAAAGATCAGAGCAGAAATAAATGAAATAGAGACAAAGAAAAGAACAGAAAAGATCAATGAAATTAAAAGCTAGTTCATTGAAAAGATAAAGAAAATTGATAAACCTTTAGCTAGACTCATCAGGAAAAAATGGGAGAGAGCTCAAATCAATAAAACTAGAAATGAAAAAGAAGTTAGAACTCACACCACAGATATACAAAGGATCATAAGAGACTACTACAAGCAACTATACGCCAATAGAATGTACAACCTAGAAGAAATGGACAAATACTTAGAAAAGTACAATCTTCCAAGAATGATCCAGGAAGAAATAGAAAATATGAACAGACTGATCGCAAGTACTGAAATTGAAACTGTGATTTTAAAACTTCCAACAAACAAAAGTCCAGAACCAGATGGCCTCACAGGCAAATTCTATCAAACAGTTAGAGAAGAGTTACCACCTATCCTTCTGAAACTCTTCCAGGGACTTCCCTCTGGTGAAGTGGTTAAGAATCTTCCTGCCAATGCAGGGGACACGGGTTCAATCCCTGGTCCGGAGAGATCCCATTTGCCACAGAGCAACTAAGCCCGTGTGCCACAACTACTGAGCCTGACCTCTAGAGCCCACGAACCACAACTACTGAGCCCGCATGCTCTAGGGCCTGCGTACCGCAACTGCTGAGCCAACTGCTTCTCCTGCAATGAGAAGCCCACGTACCACAACGAACAGTAGCCCCTGCTCACCATAACTAGAGAAAGCCCGCACACAGCAACGAAGACCCAACACAGCCAAAACAAACAAATAAAAAAACAAAAACAAAAAAAACTCTCCCAAAAAACTGCAGAGGAAGGAAAACTCCCAAGCTCATTCTGAGACCACCATCACCCTGATACCAAAACCAGAGAAAGATATCATAAAAAAGGAAACTTACAGGTCAGTATCACTGATGAACATAGACGCAAAAATCCTCAACAAAATACTACCAAACCGAATCCAACAACACATTAAAAGGATCATACACCATGATCAAGTGGAATTTATCCCAGGGATGCAAGAATTCTTCAATATGTGCAAATCAATCAGTGTGATACACATCAACAAACTGAGGAACAAAAAACATATGATCATCTCAGTAGATGCAAAAAAAGCTTTTGAAAAAATTCAACACCCGCTTATGACCAAAGGAAAAAAAAAACTCTCCAGAAAGTGGGCATAGAGGAAACCTACCTCAACATAATAAAGGCCATATATGACAAACCCACAGCTAACATCATTCTCAACAGTGAAAAACTGAAAGCATTTCCTCTAAGATCAGGAACAAGACAAGGATGTCCAATCTCACCACTTTTATTCAACATAGTTTTGGAAGTTCTAGCCATGGCAATCAGAGAAGAAAAAGAAATAAAAGGAATGCAAATTGGAAAAGAAGAAGTAAAACTGTCACTGTTTGCAGATGACATGATACTATACATAGAAAATCCTAAAGATGCTACCAGAAAATTACTAGAGCTCATCAATGAATTTGGTACAGTTGCAGGATACAAAATTAATACACAAAAATCTCTTGCATTCCTATACACTAACAACAAAAGTTAGAAAGAAAACGAAACAATCCCATTTACCATCACATCAAAAAGAATAAAATACCTAGGAATAAACGTACCTAAGGAGGCAAAAGATCTGTACTCAGAAAACTATAAGGTGCTGAAGAAAGAAATCAAAGATGACACAACAGATGGAGAGATATACCATATTCTTGGATTGGAAGAATCAATATTGTGAAAATGACTATACTACCCAAAGCAATCTACAAATTCAATGCAATACCTATTAAATTACAATGGCATTTCTCACAGAATATGAACAAAAAAATTTTACAACTTGTAGGGAAACACAAAAGACCACCAAATAGCCAAAGCAATCTTGTAAAGAAAAACGGAGCTGGAGGAATTGGGCTCCTTGACTTCAGACTATACTACAAAGCTACAGTAATCAAAACAGTTTGGTACTGGCAGAAAAACAGAAATATGGAACAAGACAGAAAGTCCAGAGATAAACCCACACACCTATGGTCAGCTAATCTATGATGAAGAAGGCAAGAATATATAATGGAGAAAAGACAGTCTCTGAAATAAGTGGTGCTGGGAAAACTGGATAGCTACATGTAAAAGAATGAAATTAGAACACTTTCTAACACCATACACAAAAATAAACTCAAAATGGATTAAAGACCTAAATGTAAGGCTGATACTATAAAACTCCTAGAGAAAAATATAGGTAGAACACTCTCTGACATAAATCACAGCAATATCATTTCTGATCCATCTTCTAGAGGAATGAAAATAAAAACAAAAATAAACAAATGGGACCTAATTAAACTTAAAACCCTTTGAACAGCAAAGGAAACCATAAACAAAGTAAAAAGACAACCTACAGAATGGGAGAAAATATTTGCAAGTGAAGTGACTGACAAGGGATTAATCTCCAAAATATACAAACAGCTCATGCAGCTCAATATCAAAAAAACAAACAACCCAATCAAAAAATGGGCAGAATATCTGAATAGACACTTCTCCGAAGAAGATATACAGATGGACAAGAAGCACATGAAAAGATGCTCAACATCACTAATTATTAGATAAATGTAAATCAAAACTACAATGAGGTGTCACCTTGCACCAGTCAGAATGGTCATCATCAAAAATCTACACACAGTAAATGCTGGAGAAGGTATGAAGAAAAGGGGACCCTTCTAAACTGTTGGTGGGAATGTAAATTAGTACAGTCACTATGGAGAACAGTATAGAGCTTCCTTAAAAACCTAAAAATAGAGCTGCTATATGGTCCAGCAATTCCACTCCTGGGCATATACCTGCAGAAAACCATAATTCAAAAAGATACATGGACCCCAATGTTCATTGCAGCTCTATTTACAATAGCCAGGACATGGAAGCAACCTAAAGGTCCATTGACAGAGGAATGGATAAAGAACATGTGGTACATATACACAATACAATGGAATATTACTCACCCGTAAAAAAGAATGAAATAATGCCACTTGCAGCAACATGGATGGACTTAGAGATTGTTATACCAAGTGAAGTAAGCCAGACAGAGAAGGACAAATATTGTATGATATCACTTATACGTGGAATCTAAAAAAATGGTACAAATGAACTTATTTACAAAACAGAGAGTCACAGATATAGAAAACAATCTTATGGTTACTGGGGGGAAAGTCGGGGGGGAGATAAATTGGGACATTGGGATTGACATATACACACTACTATATATAAAATAGATAACTAATAGGGACCTACTGTATAGCACAGGGAACTCTGCTCAGTACTCTGTAATGACCTACATGGGAAAAGAATCTAGAAAAGAGTGGATATATGTATATGTATAACTGATTCACTTTGCTGTGCAGCAAAAACTAACAGAGCATTGAAGATCAACTATACTCTAATAAAAAATTTTTAAATAACATAAAATATATGCTCAAATAATTAATTAATTTACTAGAGAGATTCAAAGACAAATTTGAGCAGGCAGAAGAAATAATCAGGAAAATTGAAGATAGGGCAATGAAATTATTAAGTCAGAGGAACAGAAAGAAAAAAGATTGAAGAAAAGTTAACAGAGCCTAAGGGATCTGAAGACTATCATGTAGCAGAACACCATCCACACTGTAGGAGTCCCTGAAGGAAAAGAGAGCAAGAAAGAAGAAGAGAGAATATTTGAGGAAAAAATGGCTGAAAACTTCCCAAGTTTGAGGAAGGACATAAATATAAACATCCAAGAAGCTTGAAGAACTCCAAGTAAGATTAACTCAAAGAGACTCATACCAAGACACATTATAATCAAACTTTCAAAAGACAAAGAGAATCTTGAAAGCAGCAAGAGAGAAGTAACTCATCACATATAAGGGATACTCAATTATATTATCAGCAGATTTCTCATCAGAAATTTTGGAGGCCAGAAGGAAGTAGGCCAACATATTCCAAGTAATAAAAGAAAAAACTGTCAACCAAGAATCTTACACCCAGCAAAACTGTCCTTCAAAAGTGAGGGAGCCACTGGCATTTTTCACAGAACTAGAACAAAAAATTTCACAATTTGTATGGAAACACAAAAGACCCCGAATAGCCAAAGCAATCTTGAGAAAGAAAAACGGAGCTGGAGGAATCAGGCTCCCTGACTTCAGACTATACTACAAAGCTACAGTAATCAAGACAGTATGGTACTGGCACAAAAACAGAAATATAGATCAATGGAACAGGATAGAAAGCCCAGAGATAAACCCACGCACGTATGATCAACTTATCTTTGATAAAGGAGGCAAGAATATACAGTGGAGAAAAGACAGCCTCTTCAATAAGTGGTGCTGGGAAAACTGGACAGGTATATGTAAAAGTATGAAATTAGAACACTCCCTAACACCATACACAAAAATAAGCTCAAAATGGATTAAAGACCTAAATGTAAGGCCAGACACTATAAAACTCTTAGAGGAAAACATAGGCAGAACACTCTATGACATAAATCACAGCAAGATCCTTTTTGACCCACATCCTAGAAAAATGGAAATAAAAACAAAAATAAACAAATGGGACCTAATGAAACTTAAAAGCTTTTACACAGCAAAGGAAACCATAAACAAGACCAAAAGACAACCCTCAGAGTGGGAGAAAATATTTGCAAATGAAGCAACTGACAAAGGCGTAATCTCCAAGATTTACAAGCAGCTCATGCAGCTCAATAACAAAAAAACAAACAACCCAATCCAAATATGGGCAGAAGACCTAAACAGATATTTCTCCGAAGAAGATATACAGATTGCCAACAAACACATGAAAGAATGCTCAACATCATTAATCATTAGAGAAATGCAAATCAAAATTACAATGAGATATCATCTCACACTGGTCAGAATGGCCATCATCAAAAAACCTATAAACAGGGCTTCCCTGGTGGTGCAGTGGTTGAGAGTCCGCCTGCCGATGCAGGGTACATGGGTTTGTGCCCTGGTCTGGGAAGATCCCACATGCTGCAGAGCGGCTAGGCCCGTGAGCCATGGCCACTGAGCCTGCGCGTCCAGAGCCTGTGCTCCGCAACGGGAGAGGCCACAACAGTCAGAGGCCCGCATACCACAAAAAAAAAAAAAAAAAAATCTACAAACAATAAATGCTGGAGAGGGTGTGAAGAAAAGGGAATGCACTGTTGCACTGTTGGTGGGAATGTAAGTTGGAGAAGTTACTATGGAGAACAGTATGGAGGTTCCTTAAAAAACTAAAAATAGAACTACCATACGACCCAGCAATCCCACTACTGGGCATATACCCTGAGAAAACCATAATTCAAAAAGAGTCATGTACCACAATGTTCATTGCAGCTCTATTTACAATAGCCAGGACATGGAAGCAACCTAAGTGTCCATCATCGGATGAATGGATAAAGAAGATGTGGGACATATATACAATGGAATATTACTCAGCCATAAAAAGAAATGAAATTGAGATATTTGTAATGAGATGGATGGACCTAGAGTCTGTCATACAGAGTGAAGTAAGTCAGAAAGAGAAAAACAAATATCGTATGCTAACACATGTATATGGAATCTAAAAAAAAAAAGGTCATGAAGAACCTAGGGGTAAGATGGGAATAAAGACACAGACCTACTAGAGAATGTACTTGAGGATATGGGGAGGGGGAAGGGTAAGCTGTGACAAACTGAGAGAGTGGCATGGACACATATACACTACCAAACGTAAAATAGATAGCTAGTGCAAAGCAGCCGCATAGCACAGGGAGATCAGCTTGGTGGTTTGTGACCACCTAGAGGGGTGGGATAGGGTGGGTGGGAGGGAGACGGAAGAGGGAAGAGATATGGGAACATATGTATATGTATAACTGATTCACCTTGTTATAAAGCAGAAACGAACACACCATTGTAAAGCAATTATACTCCAATACAGATGTTAAAAAAAGAAAAAAAGTGAGGGAGAGGGACTTCCTGGGTGGTCCAGTGGTTGAAACCTCATCTTCCAAAGCAGGGGGTGCAGGTTCAATCCCTTGTCAGGGAGCTAGGACCCCACATGCCTTGTGGTCAAAAAAAGACCCCAAAACATAAAACAGAAGCAATATTGTAACAAATTCAATAAATACTTTAAAAATGTTCCACATCAAAAAAAAGAATCTTAAAAAAAAAAAAAAGTGAGGGAGAAATTAAGACATTCTCAAATAAACATAAGTTGAGAGAGTTCAACACCACTAAATCTTCCTTAAAAGAAATCTCAAGGGAGTTGCTGTGTGAAATGAAAGGACACTAGACAGTAACCTGAAGCAATATAAAGAAATAAAGATTTAATAAAGGTAAATACATGTACAATGATAAAACCTGGTATTATTGTAACAATGGTTGATAACTCCACATTTTGTTTTCCACATGATTTAAGAGACTAATACATTTTTAAAAAACAATTATTAGTTTAAAAGCTAGTATTACTGTAACTATGGTTTGTAACTCCACATTTTGTTTTCTTACATAACTTAAGAAGCTAATGCATTTAAAATAATTATTAGTTTACGTTTTGGGGCACAAAATGTATAAAGATATAATCTTGTGACATCAACAACCAAAAGGGGTGGGAACAGAACTGTTAAAAGAGCAGAATTTTTATGTCATTGAAGTTTAGATGGTATAAATTCAAATTAGAGTGTTATAACTTCAGGATGTTAAATGGAATACTCATGATATCCAGAAAGAAAACAGCTGTAGAATATATACAGAGGAAATGAGAAAGGAATTTAAATGCTTCACTATAAAAAATCAACTAAACACAAAAGAAGACAGTAATGCAGGAAATGAGGGACAAAAAAGCTATGTGGCATAAAGGAAACAGAAAGTGACAAGAGTAAGTCTCTTTATATCACTAAATACAAGCATACCTCATTTCATTGCACTTCACAGATATTGTATTTTTTTACAAATTGAAGTTTGGTGGTAACTCTGCATAAACAAGTCTGTCAGCACATTTTTCCAAGAGCATTTGCTCACTTTGTGTGTCTGTGTCACATTTTGGTAATTCTCACAATATTTCAAACTTTTTCATTTTTATGTTATGGCAATCTGTGATCAGTGATCTATGATGTTACTATTGCAAAAATATTACAATTTCCTGAAGGTTCAGATGATGGTTAGCATTTTTTAGCAATAAAGTATTTTTTAATTAAAGTATGTTCATTATTTTTTAGATATAATGCTGCTGTACTTAATAGACTACAGTATAATGTAAACATAGCTTTTACGTGCACTGGGAAAACAAAAACTTCCTATGACTCACATTATTGTGATATTCACTTTATTGTGGTACTTTGGAATTGAACCCACAATATCTCTGAAGTATGCCTGTACTTTAAATGGATTAAGTTTCCCAATCAAAAGACAGAGATTGGTAGAATGGATTTAAAAAATGATCCAACCATATGCTCTCTACAATAGAATCACTTTAGATCCAAAGACACAAACAGATTCAAAGTGAAAGGATGGAAAAATATATGTAATGCAAATAATAATCAAAACAGAGCCCGACAAAATAACTTTAAATCAAAAAGGTTACAAGAGACAAAGAAGGGCATTATACGTTAATAATTACACACTGATGCAAGGTTCAATATAGCATGAAGATAAAACAATCATTATTGTGTTCATAATACTTACACACCTAATAACAGGCCATCAAAATACATAAAGTAAAAACTGACAAAATTGAAGGGAGAAATAGACAGTTCTTCAATAATTGTTGGAGACTTCAATACCCCACTCATAATAATAGATAGAATAACCAAAAAGAAGGTAAGTAAGGAAATAGAAGACTTAAACAGCATAATAAACCAACTAGATCTAACAGACAATACAGAATACTCTACCCAAAAATAGCATACACATTCTTCTCAAGTGCACATAGGACATTTTCTGAGAACACCTGTAACTAGAAGTAAAAAGAAAAAAATATCTCCCAACAAAGAAAGCCCTAGATCCAATGACTTCATTGGTGAATTCTACCAAACATTAAAAAAGAACTATTACTAATCCTTTTCACACTTTTCCAAAAAACTAAAGAGGAGGGAACACTTCCTAACTCATTCTCTGAGGCCAGCATTATCCTGATACCAATGCTAGGCAACACTACAAGGAAAAAACAAAACAAAACTACAGACCAATATCCCTTATGAACACTAATGCAAAAATCTTCAATAAAATACTCCCAAACCAAATTCAACAGCATATTAAAATGATTATATACCATGACCAAATGAGATTTATTCTTGGAATGCAAGGTGGTCGAACATATGTAACTGATCAATGTAATATACCATATTAACAGAACGAAGGGAAAAAATACCCACGATTACCTCAACTGATGCAGAAAAAGCATGTGACAAAATTCAACACACTTTCATGATAAAAAATTCAATAAACTAGGAATAGGAGGAAACTACCTCAAAATAATAAAAGCCATATATGAAAAACATACAGAGAACATCATACTCAATGGTGAAAGACTGAAAGTTTTTCCACCAAAGATCAGAAACAAGACAAAGATGTTTGCTTTTGACACTTCTTTCAAACGTAGTACTAGAAGTCCTAGCCAAAGCAATTAGGAAAGAAAAAGAAATAAAAGGTATTCATAATGGAAAGTAAAATTGTCTTTGTTTGCTGATGGTGTTATATGTAGAAAACCCTAAGTATTACAACAAAAAAGTGAAAAATCATCAATGAATTCATAAAAATAGCAGGATAAAATGTAAACACACAAAAATCAGTAGCATTTCTATACACTAAAAAGGAACAATCTGAAAAGGAAATCATGAAAACAACTTCATTTACTATAGCTAATGTTTAGGAATCAGCTTAACCAGGAAGGTGAAAGACGTGCACAACAAAAACTATAATATATTGCTGAAAGGAGTTAAAGAAGACATAAATAAATGGAAACGCAATCTCCTGTTCATGGATTAGAAGTTTTAGTATTGATTTCAATACTACCCAGTGATCTGCAAATTCAATGCAATCCCTGCCAAAATCTTGATTTTTTTTTTTGAAAAAATAGAAAAACTCAGGACTTCCCTGGTGGCACAGTGGTTAAGACTCCACGCTCCCAATGCAGGGGGCCCGGGTTTGATCCCTGGTCAGGGAACTATATCCCACATGCATGATGCAACTAAGAGTTCACATGCCAAAACTAAGGAGCCCACGTGCTGTAACTAAGAAGCTGGTGAGCCGCAACTAAGGAGCCCGCCTGCCACAACTAAGACCTGGCACAACCAAACAAATAAATAAATATTAAAAAGAAAAAAGAAAAACTCATCCTAAAATTTATATGGAATCTCAAGCAACCCCAAATAGCCAAAACAATTTTGAAAAAGAACAAAGCTGGAGTACTCACACTTACTGATTTCAAAACTTACTACAAAGCTACAGTAATCAAGAGTGTGATACTAGCAGAAAGACAGACATATACACCAACTGGATAGAAACGAGAGCCTAGAAATTAAAACTTACATATATGGTCAAATGATTTTTGACAAGGGTGCCAAGACCATTCAATGGTGAAGGAACAGTCTTCCCAACAAACGGTTCTGGGAAAACTGAATGGCCACATGCAATAGAAAAAAGCTGGAGCCTCCTAACCCTATATACAAATATTAACTCAAAGTGGATCCAAGGCCTAAATGTAACACCTAAAACTATAAAATTCTTAAAAGAAAACATAGGGCAAAAACTTCATGACATTGAATTTGGCAATTATTTCTTTAATAGGACACCAAAGGCAAAGGCAACAAAAGAAAAAATAAACAAACTGGACTTCATGATATTTTTTAAATGTGTGCATCAAAATATGAACAGAGTAAAAAGGCAACCCACAGAATGTGATAAAATACTTGCAAGTCATATATCTGATAAAGGATTAATACACCAAATATATAGAGAACTCCTAAAAACTCAATGATAGAAAAAAAAAAAAAGAACCACCAAATTAAAACATGAACAAATGCCTTGAATAAATATTTCTGCAAAGACGACATACAAATGGCCAATAAGCTCAGGAAAAAGATGTTCAACATCACTAATCATTTGGGAAATGCAAATCAAAACCACAATGAGGGGCTTCCCTAGTGGCGCAGTGGTTGAGAGTCTGCCTGCCGATGCAGGGGACACCGGTTCGTGCCCCGGTCCGGGAAGATCCCACATGCCGTGGAGCGGCTGGGCCCGTGAGCCATGGCCGCTGAGCCTGCGCGTCCGGAGCCTGTGCGTCCAGAGCCTGTGCTCCACAACGGGAGAGGCCACAACAGTGAGAGGCCCGCGTACCGCAAAAAAAACCAAACAAAAAACAAAACTACAATGAGATGCTACATCACACTGATTAGGATGGCTACTATCAAAAAAATAAATAATCTGTTGATGAGGGTGTGGAGAAATTGGAACACTTATGGACCATTGTTGGGAGTGTAAGGTGGTACAGGCAGTGTGGAAAACATTACAGCAGATCCTCAAAAAATTAAAAATAGAATTACCATATGACCCAGAAATTCCACTTCTGGGTATATACCCAAAAGAACTGACAGCAGGATCTCAAAGAGATAATTTGTGCATCCATGTTCATAGCAGCACTCTTCACAATAGCTAAGATGTGGAAGAAACCCAAGTACCCACTGAGAGACGAACGGATAAGCAAACTGTGGTATATACACACAATGGAATATTATTCAGCCTTAGAAAGACAGGAAATTCTGACATGTGCTTCAACATAGATGAACGTTGAGGACATTACGCTAAGTGAAAGAAGCCAGTCACAAAAAGACAAATACTGTATGATTCCATTTATATAAGGTACTTAGAGTAATCAAAATCATAGAGACAGAAAGTAGAGTCATGGCTTCCAGGGGCTAGGAAAGAGGGGAATAGGGAGTTATTGTTTAACGGGTATAGAATTTCAGTTTTACAAGTTATGAAGATGGATGGTGGTGATAATTGCACATTATTAATGTATTTAATACCACTGAACTGTACAATTAAAAATGACTAAGATGGTAAATATTGTTTTGTGTACTTTGCCATAATTTTTAAAAATGAGGGAATTCCAATTTCCAGTTCCACACGTAAGGAGCTTGAAAGTCACCACTCTGTCCTAACAACAAGTAAAAAGGTGAATAGGCTGAAAAATCAAAAACTCTTCTTGGATCCATGAGAAGGGAAGGCACAGGGTAAACCACTGCCCCCAAGAATGCAGAGACGAACAGGCGAATGGAGGGACTTGCAGTATACAGGAGCAGAGACTCACCAGAGGGAAACACCAATTAAACCAGTGCCAGTTGGGAAATCCTGAACCGTAACTGATGAATTGCCGAAGGCTGAAGTGCAGACAACCCTGAGAGTTAAAAACTGCAGAGGGACCTAGTCATAAGTTGTCCCCCACAATATTGTGAGACTTAACCTGC
This sequence comes from Monodon monoceros, assembly GCF_005190385.1. Taxonomy (NCBI): domain Eukaryota; kingdom Metazoa; phylum Chordata; class Mammalia; order Artiodactyla; family Monodontidae; genus Monodon; species Monodon monoceros. The sequence goes on along the minus strand of NW_021703782.1, from coordinate 86,332,742 downwards.
AGAACCTCGATTAGGTTCCCATAGTAAATATTGGAGAAAAATCCCCTTGGGCTTACAGCAAGGGGCTGGGAGGGTGGGGGGAGGAACCATTTTGAAATAAGAACACTCTTTCCTTAACAAGATCTGCCCTAAGAGGAATATAACCAGAGCCTAAACTTATAGGGTATCATCAGAGCCTAACTGACCTGGGGAAGGGAAATACCCAATTTCAGCCCCCTCTAGCCATCCTATCAAACTGAGAAACACTTATGAAGTTCACAGTCCTGAGGCACAGGCCCACTAAAAGACTGAGACCTAATCATAAATCTACAAAATGCTTCCCCCCCGCCTCACCACCACATTCCTAAAAGCCAATTTACAGCAGTTCCTTTTACTCAATACATGATGTCTGGCTCTCAAGAAAAAATTAGAAGGCATACCAAAAGTCAAAAAATACAGTTTGAAGAAACAGAGCCAGCATAAAAACGAGACATGGAAGGGATGCAGGAATTATTAGACTTGGAATTTAAAATAACTATGATTAACATACTAAGGGCTATAATGAATAAAGTTGACAAAATGCCATAACTGATGGGCAAGCAATGTAAGCAGAGATACAAAAATCCTAAGAAAGAACAACAAAAAATGCTACAGATCAAAAACACTATAACAGAAATGAAGACTGCCTTTGAAGAGCCTATTTAGAAGACTGGGCATGGCTGAGGAAGGAATCTCTGAGTTAGTGGATATATCAATAGAATCCTCAAACACTAAAAAGCAAAGAGAATAAAGACTGAAAAAAAGGATCAGAATATCCAAGGACTGTGGGAAAACAACAAAAGCTATAACATACATGTAATGGGAATACCAGAAGGAGAAGAAAGAGAAAAAGGGACAGAAGAAATACTTGAAGTAATAATTACTGAGAATTTACCCAGCTTAATGTCAGACACCAACCCATAGACTCAGGAAGCTCAGAGAATACCAGTTAAATACAGGAAAAAAAAAAAAAAGCCCTCAAAAAAACAAACAAAAAAGTCTGCAGAGTTAGGCCTATCATTTTCAAAATAAAGACAATCAAAGATAAAGAAAGAATCCTCAAAAAGGCCAGTGGGAAAAAACACCGTAACTATAGAGGAATAAAGATAAGAAATACATCTGACTTCTTAGAAACCATGTATGCAAGAGAGATGGAGTGAAATATCTAAATGTTGAGAGAGGAAAAAAAACCAAAACACCAACCTGGACTTCTGTACCCTGAAAAATTTCCTTCAGAAGTAAAGGAAAATAATTTCTCAGATAAACAAAAATTGAGGAAATTTGTTGTCAGTAGATCTGCCTTGCAAGAAATGTTAAGATAACTTCTCTAGGGAGAAGGAAATAATACAGGTCAGAAACTCAATCCATATAAAGAAAGGAAGAGCATTCAAGAAGGAATAGGTGAAAGTAAAATTTAAATCTCAATAAATTTGTTTAAATCCTAATTTTTAAAATTTCAATAAAGACTCCAGCTAGTTATTTTTGTAGAAATTGACAAGATAATGCCAAAATTTATATGGAAGCAAATGGGGCCAAGGATAGACAAGAAAACTGTGAAAAAAGATCAAAGTGGAAGGATTTACTCTACTGGATATTAAGATTTATACAGCTACTGTAGTTAAGCCAATGCATGTATAGCACATATGCAGATAGAATAATATAACAAACAGGGTCCAAAGCATTTTAATGCACATATGGATCTCTGATTTATGACAAAGCGGCACTTTTCAATAAATGATGGTGGACCAACTTGATATCCATAGAGAAAAAGAAAAAAGAAAAAAAAAAAGAAAAATTGACCCCTTGCTCACATCATACAAAAAAATAAATTTTCAGGTGGAATACAGATCTTAGAATAAGCTAAATACAGCTTCTAGAATATAGGAAAATATCTTTATGACCTTGGGATAGGGAAAGGTTTCTTAAATAAGATAAAAAAGGCATTAATCAATCATAAAGGGAACATTGTTAAATTGGACTACATTAAAATTCATAATTTATGTTCGTGGTACTAAACTATTAAGAGAGTAAAAATGCAAGCTGACAGAGTGGAAGAACATATTTGCAATCCAAGGAACCGCCGAGGATTTCATATCCAAAGTACCCATTTACACACACACACAAGCACATACACACGACCCTATACCCAAACACAAGGACAGACAACCCAACAGAAAAAAATGGGCAAGAAACTGGAACAGACACTTTGCAAAAGAGTATATCCAAATGGCCAATAAGCTTATTCAAAAAGTGTTCAACTTCATTAGTTATCAGGGAAAAACAAATTTTAAAACACAAGATACTATTATACCCTCACCAGAATTGTTAAATTTAAAAGATAGAGAATACCTCACATTGGTAAGGAAGTGGGGGAACTGGAACTCTCACACACTGCTGGTGGGAGTGCAAATTAAGCCAACTATCTTGGAAAACTTTTTGGATCTACAAAAGGTGAATGTGTTCATACCCCATGACCCAGCACTTTAACTCCTAAGAATGTAAGGAACAAAAATATGTGTACCTGGGCACCAAGACATGCAAAAGAATATTTTCATAGCCTCAAACTAAGAACAATCTAAATTTCTATCAACACAATGGATTGGTTACACAAATTGAGTATATATAGTCATACAATGCAATATTGGCAATGAAAATGAGTGAATTATAAGTTATACAAAGTACCTTGGATGAATCTCGCAAACATAATATGTACAAAACAAGCCAGACACCAGGATAAACAGTCTAATTCCAATTATATAAAATTCAAAAACAGTCAAAACCAACAACTAGTATTAGAAGTCAGGATATTGGTTACCTTTGGGAAGGGAAGAATAGTGATTAGAAAAGGAAAAATGCTAATGTTTCATTTCTTGAGCTGGGTTGTGGTTGCATGGCTATGTTCTCTTTGTGATCATTTAACAAGACAAACACATGCTTTGTGCACTTTTCTAAATGGTATATATCAATTAAAAAATTTAAATGCAAACCTGAGGTTATTTTCAAGAAATATTAGTTTCTAACAAAGGTTACTTGCCTTGCTAGTTCGCTTTCATCCCTGACTGAACTTCTGTCTCCTTTAGGTAATGGAGCTCCTTCTGAGGGAAGTATCCAGTCAGAGTTTAAATGTGTGTTTTCATTTCTCTTCTACAGTGGGCGTCAGCTGCATTTTGATACAGTCAAGGACTAAAAGTCACCTTGAAGCAAATCTTCCTCTTTCTGCAAGGAATCCCTTCAGTGGGCTCCTGTCCTTGGATAGAGGCTTAGCAAAACTACCAGTATTTTGAATGACATTAAATATGAGCTCTTGTGGAGGTAGTCAGTCACCAAGAAGGAAGCAGGAATAAGGGGTTCCAGGTTTGTGTGCTACAAGGTAGTATTAAGTGAAACAAAGAGAATCGATTGCTAAGAGGTCTGTTAGAAATTAAAACACCTCAGTGGCATATGAAACAGGATTATTGTCCCTCTCTAAACAACTGCCGTGAAAGAACTTCACATTAGCAGTCTTGCTGGCAGCTAAAGATTTGGCCTTTGCCACCTTACTTCAGACCTGATTCTTGGGGGTAACTGTGCCAGCACAAAAAACACTTGTTCCCCCTGGAGACTTTTTTGAGGAGTCTCATCTTCCAAGGAAATACTCAGCCTTATTCCTGCTGCCCCAGCGTTTTGCCCCAACCTACCACCCGTTCACTCAGATCATGGCCACCTCCGAGGTGCGACCATCAACTCAACTTGTGCCATTGCCACTGCCCTGGGCTGGTCTAGAATCCCATGGATTTGGTTTGGACAGGGATTGGACATGAAAGATTCTGGACAGTTTTGGCTTCAAGTCTCCTTTACAAAGAGCAACACATTGCTCAAGATAAGGAGGCAGGACCAAACCTGAAGCCTCTTGAACACATAACCACTTTAGAGGGAGAGAGAAGGGTTTTAAAAGATGGCGTTCAAATGGATTTAATTACCACAAAACTTATCATAATACATACTCTCAATCAGAGGGAAATATAATGTAAGCTTCTGAAAACTTGTATTCAACTGAGAACATGAAAGATCAGACACAGAAGGTGAATGCGCTCATCGGCGTAGTACTGCGGTGATAGCAACGATACAATTACTTAAGCGCATGAGTCAGAATGCCATACAGAGCGACTCAGCTCCTCCATAACAATACCATTATACCACCACAGCATAACAATAAAATAAAACACAGTAACAGTGTAATGAGGAGAGTAGACTTCTGAACTTCCTGTCTTACTGGCTTGTGGTATTTAAATATTATACATAAAAAATGACTAGGGCACATTATTCTTCACTCCAAACTGCAGAACTCTGGTTTTATCTGTAAATTAACTAGACTCTTCTCTGTAAAATAATGTTTCAAACACATTTTCATACACATTATCTTATTTTCAAAACAGTCCTTTAAGGTCATGGCAAAGACAGCAATGTGTCCTCTAACATGAATTGCTCTTTCCTCAGTAGTATAACCCCCAAAACATCAGCTGCTCAAAATAAAGACTATAACATGCTAATGTTTCATTAAGTTTTGTTATTCATATTTTTACGAAATGCATGCATTTTTCCTTAGGTTTGGGCCTTATATAATTCTCCCCAGCTGTATAATTCAACATTTTTTAACTGAATAAGTTGAATCATTTTCCAAGCATACCATTAGTCCTTAGAATTTTTCCTGTCACTTACACAGGCTTTCATTATACCGAATGTCCTTTGCAAATTTAATCAAGATATTATGTACTTCTTCTCACATCTCATTAAGATGTCAATATAACAACGCTGCTTATCAGCCACTGTACCCTATTCCTTTCACTTCATATTATTCTCAAGAAAGGTTTCAGTCTACAGTCTACTGAGATTAGACTGAATTTTTAAGTCAAACTTTACATTACATAAAATATTTATAAAAATACAAATATTCATTATCAACTTTATTCTCTTTACTAATACAACTCTACAGGGGTAAAAATACATCTGAAGTTACTTTGTCTGGCAGGAGTCTCCCCCATTTCCTCTTCCCCATAGCAAACCATAATCCCACCATACAAATTGCTTATTTTTTTATCCCAATTAAATCTTAATTCTCTTTATCAAATGTAGGAAGAACGCAATAGTTTTCAACTTCAATTCAGTGTGCCACTTTGTATTGTCATGGAATATCAGATAGTCAGCCATGTAAATTAAGCTGTACTCATTTTCATACCCGATCACTGGTCCACATTTTGTCACCACAAAGATGCACTTGGATTATATATTTCAATATGGACCACTATCTTCCCAACCAATCCCACACCTAGACTGAGCTTAGAAGACATTTTATTTCGTTCTAAATATATTTTGTTGTCACATTCTTATTCACCATCTCTTTTAAACATCAGAGTTGTGATAAACCAAGGACAAGCCTACATACAGAAACTCCCTAAATAGACATACAGAAAAAAAAGTCTTCAATTCCTATAATGTATTACCTTTAGCACAAGCACAGAAAAAGTGACCACATATATAAGATGTGCAGTGATTTTTTGAGAAGCAGAACAAAAAATTAGGCCTGAGCGACTTGCTGAGTAACATAATCACTACATAGTAGCATAAGGTGTTTCTCTTGTGTTTCTCAGAATAAAACTAGGCACTCCTATATTATTTGGGGTTCCTTGATGGGCAAATATATTTATGACTTGGAGGTAGGAAAAAGGTTCTTAAGACACAGAAAACAATAATTGTAAAATAAAATCCTGGGAAATTAAGACTTCTTTGAAATTAAAAATGTGTGTTCATTAAACGACATCATTATAAAAATGAAGAGGTAATCCACAGCCCAGAAAGAAAATATGTACAAAACACCTATTTAACAAAGAATGGATATCCAAGATACATGAAGAACTACTACTACTTAATAATAAAAAGACAAATCCAATATAATATGGGCAATGGTCTGAAGAGACACTTTACTGAGGGAGATACACAAATGGCCAATAAGAACACACTCAAAAAAGTGCTCTACACCACTAATCATTAGGGAAATGCAAATTAAAACCTTAAAAACTACAAACCACCCATTGGAAATGGACAAAATTAAAATGTTTGACAACAATAATCCTTGATAAGAATGTAGAGCAACTGGAACTCTCATACATTGTTGTGAAGTATAAAATGGTACAACCACTTTGGAAAAGAGGTCTAGTGGTTTTTTTACAACTAAACATAATTCTACTCCTAGGTATTTGCTCAAGAGAAATAAAAAAACATGTTCCCCAAAAGAACTGTACAAAAATGTTCATAGTAGCTTATTCACAATATCCCAAACTAGAAACAGCCCTGATGTGCATCAATAGGATAAACACACTGCAACATATTCATATAGTACAATGCTACCAAGGAATTAAAAAGGAATGAACTCATGATAAATACAGCAAGATAAATTTCAAAAACATTATGTCGTTTGAAAGAAGTCTTACACCGAAGAGAATATACTGCATGATTTTATTTCTATTCAGTTGGGGGGGAGGGTGTGAATTAACTAGAAAGGAACTTCCTGAGGCACTGGCAATCTTCTATCTCTTGATAGGATTTTAGGCTGTACAGTTGTATGTATTTGCCAACTCTTTAAATATACACTTACAACTTATGCATTTCATTGTATGTGAATTTTACCTTAAAAAAAGAACAAACTGTGGAAACAAAAATAAATTCTATCAAAGAAATATGTCTGTTAAAAACTACAAGTGTGAAACTGTACTAAATAAGAAAAATAAATTAAGTAATTTTTGGAAAAAAGTACATAATCTAAGTCAAGTATATGAAGAAACAGAATGACCCTTGCACTTAACACAGATGTCTGCCCGGCCTGCCCCACCCACTTCCTTCAGGTCTCTGGTAAAATACAATTTTAACAGAAAGGCCTTTTCTAACTGCTAATTAACAAGTACCCCCAATTCTCACTTTCTATCCTTGTGTGCTGCTTAATATATATGCATAACCTGTAGTATTACCACAAGAACACATCTGTTTGCTTATTGTATGTCTCACCACCAGTAAAATGTAAACACCAAGAAAGCAGTGGGGGAAAGAGGGTATTCTTGTATATGTTATTCCATTTCTAACATATCACTCAATTGCAATCAGCTTGTGATCTGAGGTAGATTTTAATGGAATGATGTAGGCCTTACAGGAATAAGACCAAAAAATACACTACAGAGGGAACGTCTCCCCTATTGTCTCCACTTTTTGGTCTCTGCCTACAAGAAACCTGGAATTTCCACTGAAATCCACTCACTCTACATTATCTGGTCCCTCTCCAGCCCTTGCACACTCAGCAAGGAAGTGTGACTAATCTGATAAATCAGAGTTTGATATTAATTTGGCCATATTTTACTTGACGGTGAGATCACTGAGTTAGCCAGCCCATGTTCTTGCCACCTTCTTGTCTCCTTTTATTTATTTATTTTTACATCTTTATTGGAGTACAATTGCTTTACAATGGTGTGTTAGCTTCTGCTTTACAACAAAGTGAATCAGTTATACATATACATATGTTCCCATATCTCCTCCCTCTTGCGTCTCCCTCCCTCCCACCCTCCCTATCCCACCCCTCTAGGTGGTCACACAGCAGCGAGCTGATCTCCCTGTGCTATGCGGCTGCTTCCCACTAGCTATCTACCTTACGTTTGGTAGTGTATATATGTCCATGCCTCTCTCTCGCTTTGTCACAGCTTACCCTTCCCCCTCCCTATATCAAGTCCATTCTCTAGTATTTAACGAGACCTACCAGATCTTGACTTTCTCAGTGCCACCTATGACTGTGTGAAGCAGGCCCACAGGCTTCATTCATGCTACACTGTTGGGTAAGGAGTCTAACAATCTGCTTCGCAAATCCAGTCAAGTCTCTGCAGGCAGCATGAATATATTAAGGGTGGGAGGTTTCAAACCTAAGCCATGTCCTCCAGTACAGCTTTTTCCTAAAAACCTTGAATTAAAGGTTACAGGATACTTGCACAGATTAATAAAAGTTTGTTCCATAAAGGTCGTACATCTCATTCGGACAGTAATCACTGAATATATACCATATATCAGTCGAAAGGCCAAAGGAGTTATAAACTCCTAAATCAAGAAAAACAGAAAAAACATAAAAATGATAAAATATTCCATTGGTGCTAAATTACTTAGTTTAATAAATCTGTCTTTAATACAAGTGTAAAATAAGATTCCTAACATTTCAACTACAGTTAAACCCAAACTTCAAAACTAAGTCAGTAATTAGCAACATATTAACTGTGAAAAGTTTTTAACTACAAGAGTGTCAAATGCAATACAGGACTCTTAAATATTTAATGCCTTCTGTCAGAATATTAAAAATAAACTTCTTAGCATCCCAAGGCTATCAAAGGTCCTCCCCCCCCCCAAAATTTTTTTTAACAAAAGTATAATCCCTGCTGGTGTTTATATTTGTTAAAATTTTTAAAAATCAAGACTTCTAATTTGAATATGGTTTGAGTAGTTCTATACCATCCAAAGATGCCTGATACATACTAACTTTTTGCAGGCGCATGGTATCAGTAGAAGAAATCATGTCAGTCATAAAGTTTCAAAATTATAACTGGGCTTTTAAACTACAAAATAAAATAAGAAAATCTAACATGATTTAGTACCTTTTCTTCTTCTTTTAATTATTTTTGCCAATAAGGTATCAAATTTCACTTCATCATTCTTCATTCAAATAGACTACTACCATACAAGATTTTAGTTTGTTTCTTCTTAATTAGGTGGTTGTTATCAAATGCCCGAAGACAATTCTCATTAGAGCTGAGCATTTTTACATAAGGGTAACTAGTTTTAATTTAAAATAAAACTAAAAATATATGTACATGTACATTAAAATATAACCTATGTAAACTAGTAAGAGACATTCAACCAGAAAACTGAAAAGTACCCATTAAAAAGAAGACAAAGGTGAAATTTTTAAATTGAAATAATACTTAAGAATATATGAAATGCTGAGAAGAATAATTTCTCCTACAGTTAAAACAAATGTGTTTTAAGGAGAGAGAAAAAAATAAGCTCCTCAAAACTTGCAAAGCAAAACATGGACTTAGTAACTTATTAAAAACTATACCCCTGATTTTCTTTTGAGAAAAAAGAAATAGTTTAAACAAGGGCATGAAACACACTTAAGATTAAGACTAATAATACTCTGCTCTCACTGAAAAATACTACTAGAAAAAAATTAAATAAAATTTCAGATATTTCCATTTAATGTGGGCAAAATATACAATGTTTATTTCTGAAATATAAGCTAATAATTTATTTTCATTCATAATATAAAGTGATTTAGGTAAAGTTTACTTTTCTTAGTACTCAAAATTAAACAGGAATTGTTTTTCATATCTAAGAATTATAATGGTAATGTGTAATAAAAGTTTAATTTTGCTAAACTAAAGCTCAGATTCAAATAAAAAACATGTATGAAAATATCTAGATTAAACAATAAAACTTTAATTTTTGTTATTTTGCAATAACAGTAGGTTTACTTTTTCTAACATTCAAAAACACTAGGCTTTTATCAATATAAAACTATTTTAAAAATCACAATAGAATCTTTTATATATAACTTAGAAAAACCATTTCACATGATACACTCATAACACTCAGGAAATTACAATCCAGAAAGGGAGAGTCTCCCTGAAACAGAAAGAAGTTCTTTCTTTTTGTCACCTCCAATCCTTATATATAATCTTTATTTTACATCATTTACATAGAAATATTTATCACAATCTGACAGGTAGATAAGACAAAGAAAATTTTTTGCCTTCTGAAGTTCATCAAGTAAATTTAGTCTTCTTAGTATGCTTCTTATGAACTTTATCTGAAGCATCAGCTACAGGTTTTGAGGTCGATGAACCAGTACCACTGAGAGACGAGTTTGTTTCACTTCTCTTTTCACATGATGAAAACAGCTGCTGCCAGCCAAACAGCATCCAACTCAATGTATCCTCAAAAAAAGCAAAAGGCATAACAGCAGTCTCTGTAAGCATCATGGTTATCTGAAAAAAAAAGTTCAATTTTGAATTTAAATACAAATATTTTCTGTTTCCTAAAAATGAGAGGGGAAAGTGAAAAAGAAGAAAATATTCAAAACGCTTTTTTATTTATTGAGGTATAATTGACATATAACATTATACTAGTCTCAGGTGTACAAAATGATTCGGTATCTGCATATATTATGAAATAACCACCACAATAAGTCTAGTTAACATCCATCACCATACACAGCACACAAAAATTTTTTTATGTGATGAGAATTTTTAAGATCTACTCTCTTAGCAACTTTCAAATATGCAATACAGTATTACAATAGTTACCATGCTATACGTTACACACTGATGACTTGTTTATAACTGGAAGTTTGAACTTTTTGACTCCTTTTAACCCATTTCACCAAGCCTCGTCACCACCCCCCCAATCCACTTCTGGCAACCATTAATCTGTTCTCTGTATCTATGAGCTTGCGTTTTTTTAAATTTTAGATTCCACACATAAATGAGATCATACTGTATTTGTCTTTGTCTCATTTTTTTCACCAGGCATAATGCCCTGGTTTTGATGTTAGCTGTGGGCTTGTCATATATAGCCTCTATTATGTTGAGGTACATTCCCTCTACACCCACTTTAAGAGTTTTTATTGTAAATGGATGCTGAATTCTGTCCAATGCTTTTTCTGCATCTATTGAGATTACATGGTTTTTATCCTTCATTTTGTTAACGTGAGATATGACACTGACTGATTTGCAGACGATGAACCATCCTTGCATCCCTGGAATCAATCCCACTTGATCACGATGTATAATCTTTTTAATGTATTGTTGAATTTAGTTTGCTAATATTTTGTTGGGGGTTTTTGCATCTATGCCCATCAGGGATATTGCCCTATAATTTTCTTTTCTTGTGTGGCATCCTTGTCTGGTTTTGGTTTCATGGTAATGTTGGCCTTGTAAAATGAGTTTGGAAGCATTCCCTCATCTTTTATTTTTGAAAGAGTTTGAGAAGGATTGGTATTAATTCTTGTAATGTTTGGTAGAATTCACCAGCAAAACTGTCTGGTCCTGGATTTTTATTTGTTGGGAGGTTTCTGATCACTGATACAATCTCCTTACTGGTAACTGGTCTGTTCAGATTTTCTATTTCTTTGTGATTCAGTCTTGACAGGTTGTATGCTTCTAGAAGTATGTCCATTTCTTCTAGGTTGTCCACATTGTTGGCATATAAGTGTTCATAACAGTCTCAATCCCTTGTATTTTCGTGGTATCAGTTGTAACGTCTCTTCTTTCATTTCTGATTTTATCCACCTGAGTTCTCTTGTTTTCTTTCTTGGTGAGTCTAACTGAAGGTTTGTTAATTTTGTTTATCTTTTCAAAGAACCAACTCTTAGTTTGGTCTTTTCTATTGTCCTTTTAGTCTGTATTTCATTTATTTCTGCTCTATGTTATTTCCTTCCTTCCATTAACTTCGGGCTTCATTTGTTCTTTTTCTAGTTCTTTAAGGTATAAAGTTAAGTTATTTGAGATTTTTCTCATTTCTTGAGGTAGGCATTTATTGCTATGAACTTCCCTCTTAAAACTACGTATGCTGCATCTCATAAGATTGGAATGTTGTATTTCCATTTTTGTCTCAAGGTATTTTTTTGATTTCTCTGTTATTTCTTCACTGACCCACTGGTTGTTCTATAGCATTATGTTTAATTCCCACATGTTTGTGATTTTTCCAGTTTTCTTCCTAGTAAACAATTTCCAGTTTCATACTATTCTAGCTGGAAAAGATTCTTGATACGATTTTCATCTTCTTAAATTTATTAAGACTTGTTTTATGACCTAACATATGATGAATCCTGGAGAATATTCCATGTGTGCTTGAGAAGAATATGTATTCTGTTGCTTTTGGATGGAATGTCCTGTCTATATCTTTAGTTAAGTCTATCTAGTCTAATATGTCCTTTGGGGCAATGTTTTCTTCTTGATTCTCTGTCTAGTGATCTATCCGTTGTTGTAAGTGAGGGGGCTTCAATAAGTCCCCTACTGTTATTGTTTTGCTCTCTATTTCTCTCTTTATGTCTGTTAATATTTGCTTTATATATGTATGTTGGTACATAAATATTTGCAAATGTCATATATCCTCTTATTAGAAATGACCCCTTTATCATTATGTAACGCCCTTCTAATTAGTCTTTGTTTTAAAGTCTGTTTTGTTTGATATAAGTATAGCTATCCCAACTTTCTTTGGTCTTCCATTTGCATGGAATATATTTTTCCATCCCTTCACTTTCAGTCTATTTCTCTCTTCACATCTGCAGTGAGTCTCTTGCAGGCAGCATATAGATGGGTCTTATTTTTTTTTTATCCATTCAGCTACTCTTCTGAATAGAGAATTCAGTCAATTTACATTTAAAGTAATTAATAAGTATGCACTTATTTTCATTTTGTTAATTGTTTTCTGGCTGTTTTGTAGTTCCTCTCTGGTCCTTTCTTCTTCCCTTGCTCACTTCCATTATGGCTTGATGACTTTCTCTAGTGCAATGCTTAGATTACTTTCTTGTTATCTTTTGTGTATATACTACAGGTTTTTGCTCTGTAGTTATCATATTTTCATATAACAACTTATGTTAGTGACAGTCTATTTTAAGTTGATAATAACTTAAGTATAAATGCATTTTAATGTTCTACATTTTTACTCTCCCCCTCAATGTTTTTTTGTTTTTGATGTTACATTTTACATCTTTTTATCTTGTGTGTATCCCTTAATTATTGTAGTTACAGTTATTTTTACTACTTTTGTCTTTTACCATTCATACGAACTTTATAAGTGATTAATCCACTACCTTTACTATATATTAACCCTTACCAGTGAGATTTATATTTTCATATGTTTTCTTGTTACTAATTAGCATCCTTTCCTTTCAGCCTAAAGAAGTCCCTTTAACATTTTGTGTAAGGTCAATTTAGTGGTGATAAGCTCTAGCTTTTGCTTGTCTGGAAAAATTCTTTATCTCTCCTCTAATTCTGGATGTAACTGCCGGGTGGAGTAACTTAGGTTGGGAGTTTTTTTCCTTCAGTGCTTTGCATATATCATGCCACTCCATTCTGGCCTGCAAAGTTTCTACTGGAAGTATCTGCTCATAGTCTTATGGGGGTTCCTTTATACATAACACACTGTTTTTCCATTGCTACTTTTAAGAATCTCTCTTTGTCTTAAACTTTTGACATTTTAACTATAATGTGTCTTGGTGGGACCTCTTTGGCGGTCCCTGTATGTGGAACTCTCTGGGCTTCCTGGATCTGCATGTTTGTTTCCTTCCCCCAGATTAGGGAAGTTTTCAGCCATTCTTTCTTCAAACAATTTTTCTGCCCCTTTCTCTCTCTTCTTTCCTTCTGGGAGCCCTGTTATGTGACTGTCAGTCCTCCTGATGTTGTCCCATAAGTTCCTTAAGCTATCTTCACTTTCTTTCATTCTTTTTCCTTTTTGCAGCTCTGACTGGGTGAGTTCCACTGCCTGGTCTTCAAGTTCACTGATCCTTTTTGCTGCTTCTAGTCTGCTGTTGAACCCCCCTAGTAAATTTTTTAGTTCAGTTATTATATTCTTCAGCTCTGTGACTTCTATCTAGTACTTTCTTATATTTCCTATTTTCTTTGTTGGAGTTCTCACTGTGTTCAATATGCATTCTTAATTTAATCTTCAGCAGAAGCAAATTAAGTTAGGTTCTGGAAAAAAAATCTGTTCTCTATAAGTTTACACTTAATTAATGGAAAAGAACATAACTCATTAACAATAATACAAAATACCACATTTTTGAGTGCCAAATGAGCAGCATAAGCAAAGAAATACATTTAGTATTGAAAGGAAATAAGAAGATAAAATATCATTTACAGTCTACACCAAATGACCAAGAACACCTATTAATACTACGCACTTAACATGTGCCAGAACTGTGATAAGTGTTTTGTATTACCTTATTCTCTTTAAATGTCATCCAAAAACTACTCTATTATTACTCTCATCATAGAGATGGGGAACTGAGGTTCTGACAGGTTAAGTAACTTGCTCAAAGTCACAGAGCTAATAAGTGGTTAAGCACTTAGGAACACTCAGATTTTGAGTCTGATCACTAAATACACTGCAGTCTATCATTATCTAAAGTCACAGACTTCCAGTAAATTGTAGAATCCTGCCAGTCTGAGGGACTGTAGTAAGTCTCTAGCCATCCAATTTTTTCCATATATATTTATATATATAAGCAACTGAGACACTGAGAGATAGAATGGAGTGCTACCAATCTTTTATCTGGCAAAATGTATAGTGTTCAGAGATGTTTAGATTTGCTCAAAGAAATTATACTGGTGCCAAAATGAATCTGGGACAATGTTATGGACTAGAATGGTTCCCAAAAGCCCATGAATTTCCAAGAGGCAATTCCTCCAGCAGATCTCAGATAATGAATCAAACTAGATATTTTTGGAATTATATTTCATAAGAGGTCCCTACATAATCAGCTTTCCTGAGGACAAAGGAAACAAGAGTAAATTCTTATTATCTGCAATATAGTCTAGGTAGTGGGGAGTTGGAGACAAAGTGGGTGTCCATCACAAGAGGAATGGATAAGTGAAATGTATACTGTGTAATTGTTAAAAATAATAAATCGTAAAGTTATACGGAAAAATTCTTAAAATATACTGTTAGGTGAAAATGAGACAAAGAACAAAAGCTATAACGTACTATCATTTATTTAAATTTAAAAATGTATGCACACAGCATTGTGAATGTACTAAACACCACTGAATTGTATAAACAGCTGATTTTGTTATGCCAATTTGACCACAATAAAAATAAATAACAAATAAACCTTTTTTTAATGCATGCACATAAACTACAGGCCAGCCATGACTAAATAGCTTATATCAGACTCAGTATCTCAACAAAATCAACATAAAAGACACAAATACATAAAACAACAGTAAAAAGACACTGGAGAACAACCAATACAGGTATAACCTGGTGGGGTTATGATCCCTAAAAGAAAGGAAGTTGAACAAAGTGAACTCCACATTTATCCTGGCTTTTTCTTTTAAGGACATGTGTCAATTCACAGCATAGGGAAATGAAATGCAGAAGTCCCAAATGGGTTAAAGGGACAGAGGCTGGAGTCTGAGAAGGCCAAAGCGTCTAGCACTTGAGAGCAATAACAGCTCAAAGAGGAGTGAACCACATTAAGTAAGCCCCCAAGTCCATGCGTAGTCTGTGCTGGAGGAGTTTACCAACGCTAAACTGTGCAAACACAGAAACAGATTTCAAAAACCTGGCAGAGAACAACAGCTGGGAGGCCAAAGCTGAGCAGCCCACTGCTTGGTTCTGGGAAGACAGGTTGGAGTTCAAAGCCAGGCAAGGTGGACCTGCCCAGAGGTACACCTCGGGCTTAAAGTGAGGCCCCAAAAGGGTCACATTCTAGAAGGGCAAATCTGAAACAGAACAGCACTAACAAAGCCTAAAATCCACAGGATTAAAATAATCTGCTTGTGCGTTACACCTGGCTGCCAAAAGAATGTTGAATGTGATCCCTGCCCTCAAAAATCTTACAGACTAGCCAGAGACAGGCAAGTAAATCTGTAATTACAAAACCGTAAAGAGTAAGTGCAGTAATGGAGGTTTGCCCAGAAACGTTAAGTAAGGGATATGGATTTAGAAGTCATTACCATACAAGTAAAACGTAAAGGCATGGCTTAGAATGTAATCACCTGGAGAGAATATAGAGTGAGAAGAGTCCAAATATAATGTTAACCTCCAAGTTTATACCATTACTGGTTAATATCTAAGAAGAATTTCTTTAGATTAAATTATTCTTTAGAATAAATAGTCACAATGAGATGTATTAGCATAATTATCCTGGTCATAGCTTGACTTCATGGACGGCCAACAAAAATCAAAAGAATTCAGGTCAAACAATGGTCCACTGTCAGGAAAACAGCAATGTCTTTTTACAAAATCCAAAAGAGATGAGTGTCAGGATCTAAAGTACTTCCTGAGAACATGAACTATACTAAGTATTTTTCAAGTCGAGTTTTAATAGAATCTCCACTCCCAGTAGACTCATCACTCAGCTAAGGAGTGGGGCTGGCATCATAAATTACTGCTGAGATAGACTTATGAGGTCCATGGATGGATTTCTGTGAATTCAGCCTCTTCTTAGGGTTTATTCAATAAGGTGACACAAATATAATGGTGACAAATGGAATGAACCCTTATTCTTCTATAAATAAAATATAAAACTGTCTCCCTATTCAGCAAACTATTAAAAGAAAAAGCATATTACCTAAATTAAACAGCATTTGACTTCATAGTCTCTTGCTTAAAAAGGGAAGTAAACCAAAGAATGTAGAAGCCCTAATCTGACATTTAAACATATCCTAAAATAAAAATTAATTCCAGAAAAGAAATTGTTTGAGCTCTGCCACATTTTTTTTTAACATCTTGCAGTATAATTCCTTTACATTGTTGTGTTAGTTTCTGCTGTATAACAAAGTGAATCAGCTATACATATACTTATATCCCCATATCCCCTCCCTCTTGCGTCTCCCTCCCATCCTCCCTATCCCACCTCTCTAGGTGGTCACAAAGCACCGTGCTGATCTCCCTGTGCAATGCTGCTGCTTCCCACTAGCTATCTATTTTACATTTGGTAGTGTATATATGTCCATGCCACTCTCTCACTTCGTCCCAGCTTACCCCTCCCCAACCCCGTGTCCTTAAGTCCATTCTCTATGTCTGGGTCTTTATTCCTGTCCTGCCCCTAGGTTCTTCATAACCATTTTTTTTTAGATTCCATATATATGTGTTAGCATACAGTATTTGTTTTTCTCTTCCTGACTTACTTCACTCTATATGACAGACTCTAGGTCCATCCACCTCACTACAAATAACTCAATTTCATTTCTTTTTATGGCTGAGTAATATTCCATTGTATATGTGTGCCACATCTTCTTTATCCATTCATCTGTCGATGGACACTTAGGTTGCTTCCATGTCCTGGCTATTGTAAATAGAGCTGCAGTGAACATTGTGGTACATGTCTCTTTTTGAATTATGGTTTTCTCAGGGTATATGCCCAGTAGTGGGATTGCTGGGTCATATGACAGTTCTATCCTTAGTTTTTTAAGGAACCTCCATACTGTTTTCCATAGTGGCTGTATCAATTGACATTCCCACCAACAGTGCAAGAGGGTTCCTTTTTCTCCACACCCTCTCCAGCATTTATTGTTTGTACATTTTTTTGATGATGGCCATTCTGACCCATGTGAGGTGAAACCTCATTGTAGTTTTGATTAGCATTTCTCTAACGATTAGTGATGTTGAGCATCCTTTCATGTGTTTGCTGGCAATCTGTATACCTTCTTTGGAGAAATGTCTATTTAGGTCTTCTGTCCATTTTTGGATTGGGTTGTTTGTTTTTTTGATATTGAGCTGCATGAGCTGCTTGTATATTTTGGAGATTAATCCTTTGTCAGTTGCTTCATTTGCAAATATTTTCTCTCATTCTGAGGGTTGTCTTTGCATCTTGTTTATGGCTTCCTTTGCTGTGCAAAAGCTTTTAAGTTTCATTAGGTCCCATTTGTTTATTTTTGGTTTTATTTCCATTTCTTTAGGAGGTGAGTCAAAAAAGGATCTTGCTGTGATTTATGTCGTAGAGTGTTCTGCCTATGTTTTCCTCTAAGAGTTTTATAGTGTCTGGCCTTACATTTAGGTTTAAGCCCAGGTTTATCTCTGGGCTTTCTATCCTGTTCCATTGATCTATATTTCTGTTTTTGTGCCAGTACCATACTGTCTTGATTACTGTAGCTTTGTAGTATAGTCTGAAGTCAGGGAGCCTGATTCCTCCAGCTCCGTTTTTCTTTCTCAAGATTGCTTTGGCACATTATTTTTATAATATCTCATGTTATATCATTTCAGAATATTCCCAGAAAAATGTGACCTAAACTATAAGTTCCTCAAGGCACAAACAGTACTCATGTACTTTTATATCCTCTGTAGTGCATAGCAATGAAAGTATAATGAATGAACATAACTTCTATCTCATATGAATAATTCAAAGACTATTACAATGTATCTATATAAGCAAAATTTGCATAATTAATCTTTCTCTCCACCCAGAAAATACTTCTTCCTGCCTCCATCTGCCTAAATCCAAACAATCCTTTTCAGGGCAACTGTGAAGTGTCTACTCCATTAAGCCTCCCCCAATGCCCTCCAATAATTAACTTCTGGTACATGGCATATTCAGCCTGGTTTTCTGGTTACTCTATGCTTTCTTCATTGGTGATATCACTCACTCAGACATTAATAATTATTAACCTAAATGACTGTCAAACAAATCTTCTGATCCTCATTTTTATAAATGTTTTCAATAAGTTGGTTAAATAAACTGTTCATCTGGTAGTATAGTCTTAGATAAATAAGTATGAGAGAATTAAATACAGAGAGACCTATGAAAGAGCATTTTAGTCATTTATCAGTTAGTCAACAAATATATATTAAAAATCTACTACATGCACCAGACAGAATGCCAGGGATACACTGCTGAATAAAACAAACTTAGTCCGTATCCTCATAAAGTTTAAAAGTACAATGCCTCATATTTCCTTTTAGACAATAACTTTTTTTTTTTTTTGCGGTACGTGGGCCTCTCACCGTTGTGGCCTCTCCCGTTGCGGAGCACAGGCTCCAGACACGCAGGCTCAGTGGCCATGGTTCACGGGCCCAGCCGCTCCACGGCATGCGGATCCTCCCAGACCGGGGCACGAACCCATGTCCCCTGCATCGGCAGGCGGACTCCCAACCACTGCGCCACCAGGGAAGGCCTAGACAATAACATATTGAAGACAGAGTCTGTGTCTTATTCAAAGTTTACATGTCCAACTGTATCCCCCGAAAGGGCCTAATACCATTGTCCCTCATTCATGTATTCAACAAAATACTATCTGAATACACCTCTCAACAGCATGCAGCATAACTGACCAGTCCATCCTTCTTAATACCATCTCCTGGTTTTTAGTAGCTTCTTTCCCATTTCTCATTCTGGATCTCCCCTATCTAAATATTAGAAAATCTCATGACTCTGTACTCTCTCCTGTCTCACTCTATGCTTTTGTCCCTATGTAATACAACTGCCACCCTAAGTTAATTTATAAACTGAATACAATCTCAATAAAAATACCAACAAATTTTATTATGGAGTTAGACAAACTGCCAATAAAGTTCATATCAATATGCAAAAAAAGCTGGGGAAAAAACTGAAAATAAACAAACATGCCAGAATATCCAGATAAGACTGAAAAAGTGCCCAGTTCTCTCTCCATACAGGATATGCAGCCAGACTTTAATTTTTGCCACTCTGATGAGAAATGATATCTGAGTGTAATTTTCATTAATATATTCCCAAATGAGCATCACATGTTTTCATATGTTTAAGGGACATCATATCTTTGTTGTGTGAATTGTCTGTTGATAAATTTCTTTCAATTTTTTATTAGGTTTTTAATCCTTTATCCCTTAATTTTTCTTAACAGTTCAAGAATGTTTATGAACTGCTGAATGAATATTCAGGGTTCTACTAGAGATATTTTTTACTTTTTAAGGCTAAAATCTTATTATGAAATATTTCTTAGTGATAAAAGGTATTTGGAATAGAGGAGTTTTTTTCCATTTTTTTTATTGAAGTATAGTTGATTTATTATGTCGTGTTAGCTTCAGGTGTACAGCACAGTGATTCAGTTTCTCATATTTTTATATATGTGTGTGTGTGTGTGTGTGTGTGTGTATTCTTTTTCAGATTCTTTTCTCTAACAGGTATTACAAAGTATTGAGTATAGTTCCCTGTTCCATACAGTAGGTCCTTCATGGTTATCTTTTTTATATATAGCAGTGTGTATATGTTAAACGTAAAAGCTTTTGTGCAGCAAAGGAAACCATAAACAAAACAAAAAAACAACCTAAGGACTTGAGAGAAACTATTTGCAAATGAGGCACTAACAAGGGATTCATCTCCAAAATATACAAACACCTCATACAGCTCAATATCAGAAAAACAAACAAACCAATCAAAAAATGGGCAGAAGTCTACAAAGACATTTCTCCAAAGGAAACATACAGATGGCCAACAGGCATATGAAAAAATGCTCCATATTGCTAATTATCAGAGAAATGCAAATCAAAACTACAATGAGGTATCATCTCACACCATTCAGAACGGCCATCATCAAAAAGTCTACAAATAATAAAGGCTAGAGAGGGTGTGGCAAAAAAGGAACCGTCCTACACTGCTGGTGGGAATGTAAATTGGTACAGCCACAATGGAGAGCAGTATGGAGGTGCCTTAAAAACTAAAAATAGAGAGGAGCTTCAAGATGGCAGAAGAGTAAGACACGGAGATCACCTTCCTCCCCACAAATACATCAGAAATATATCTACATGTGGAACAACTCCTACAGAACACCTACTAAACGCTGGCAGAAGACCTCAGACCTCCCAAAAGGCAAGAAACTTCCCACATACCTGGGTAGGGTAAAAGAAAAAAGAAAAAAAAGAGACAATAGGGACAGGACCTGCACCAGTGGGAGGGAGCTGTGAAGGAGGAAAGGTTTCCACACACTAGGAAGCCCCTTCGCGGGCGGAGACTGCCAGTGGCGGAGGGGGGAGCTTCGCTGCCACGGAGGAGAGCGCAGCAACAGGGCTGCGGAGGGCAAAGCGGAGAGATTCCTGCATAGAAGATCGGGGCAGACCAGCACTCACCAGCCCGAGAGGTTTGTCTGCTCACCCGCCGGGACGGGTGGGGGCTGGGAGCTGAGGCTCGGGCTTCGGAGGTCGGATCCCAGGGAGAGGACTGGGGTTGCCCGCGTGAACACAGCCTGAAGGGGGCTAGTGCGCCACAGCTAGCCGAGAGGGGGAGGGAGTCCAGGAAAAAGTCTGGAGCTGCCGAAGAGGCAAGAGACTTTTTCTTGCATCTTTTGTTTCCTGGTGCGTGAGGAGAGGGGATTAAGAGCGCTGCTTAAAGGAGCTCCAGAGATGGGCGCGAGCCACAGCTATCAGCACGGACCCCAGAGACGGGCATGAGACGCTAAGGCTGCTGCTGCAGCCACCAAGAAGCCTGTGTGCAAGCACAGGTCACTATCCACACAACCTCCCCCACCCTGGGAGCCTGCGCAGCCCGCCACTGCCAGGGTCCCGGGATCCAGGGACAACTTCCCCGGGAGAATGCACGGCGCACCTCAGGCTGCTGCAACATCCTGCTGGCCTCTGCCGCCACAGGCTCACCACGCATACCGCACCGTTACTAACCCCCCGCACACCGCCTAAGTGAGCCAGAGCCCCTGAATCAGCTGCTCCTTTAACCCCGTCCTGTCTGAGTGAAGAACAGACGCCCTCAGGCAACCTACACACAGAGATGGGTCCAAATCGAAAGCTGAACCCCAGGAGCTGTGCGAAAAAAGAAGAGTAAGGGAAATCTCTCCCAGCAGCCTCAGGAGCAGCGGATTAAATCTCCACAATCAACCTAATGTACCCTGCATCTCTGGAATACCTGAATAGACAATGAATCATCCCAAACTGAGGAGGTGGACTTTGGGAGCAACGATATATATATATTTTTTCCCTTTTTCTCTTTTTGTGAGTGTGTGTATGCTTCTCTGTGTGATTCTGTCTGTATAGCTTTGCTTTTACCATTTGTCCTAGGGTTCTGTCTGTCGGGTTTTTTTTTCTTTTATTACTTAAAAAATTTTCTATGCTTTTTTTTTTTTTTTTTTTTTGTGGTACGCGGGCCTCTCACTGTTGTGGCCTCTCCCGTTGCAGAGCACAGGCTCCAGACGCGCAGGCTCAGCGGCCACGGCTCAGGGGCCCAGCCGCTTGCGGCATGTGGGATCTTCCCGGACCGGGGCACTAACCCGTGTCCCCTACATTGGCAGGCGGACTCTCAACCACTGCGCCACCAGGGAGGCCCAAAAAATTTCTATTCTTCATAATTATTTTTTATTGTAATAACTTTATTTCATTTCATTTTATTTTATTTTATCTTCTTTCTTTCTTTTCTCCCTTTTATTCTGAGCCGTGTGGAGGACAGGCTCTTGGTGCTCCAGCCAGGCATCAGGGCTGTGCGACTGAGGTGGGAGAGCCAACTTCAGGACACTGGTCCACAAGAGACCTCCCAGCTGCACGTAATATCAAATGGCGAAAATCTCCCAGAGATCTCCATCTCAACGCCAAGACCCAGCTCCACTCAACGACCAGCAAGCTACAGTGCAGGACAACCTATGCCAAACAACTGGCAAGACAGGTACACAACCCCATCCATTAGCACAGAGGCTGCGTAAAATCATAGTAAGGTCACAGACACCCCAAAACACAACACCAGATGTGGACCTGCCAACAGAAAGACAAGCTCCAGCCTCATCCACCAGAACACAGGCACTAGTCCCCTCCACCAGGAAGCCTACACAACCCACTGAACCAACCTTAGCCACTGGGGACAGACACCAAAAACAACCGAATCTATGAACCAGCAGCCTGCGAAAAGGAGACCCCCAAACACAGTAAGTTAAGCAAACTGAGAAGACAGAGAAACACAGAGCAGATGAAAGAGCAAGATAAAAACCCACCAGACCTAACAAATGAAGAGGAAATAGGCAGTCTACCTGAAAAAGAATTCAGAATAATGATAGTAAAGATGATCCAAAATCTTGTAAATGGAATGGAGAAAATACAAGAAACGTTTAACAAGGATCTAAAAGAACTAAAGAGCAAACAAACAGAGATGAACAACACAATAAATGAAATTAAAACTTCTCTAGACGGGATCAATAGCAGAATAACTGAGGCAGAAGAACGGATAAGAGACCTGTAAGATGAAATACTGGAAACAACTACTGCAGAGCAAAATAAAGAAAAAAGAATGAAAAGAACTAAGGACAGTCTCAGAGACCTCTGGGACAACAATAAACGCACCAACATTCGAATTATAGGGGTCCCACAAGAAGAAGAGAAAAAGAAAGGGACGGAGAAAATATCTCAAGAGGTTATAGTTGATAACTTTCCTAATGTGGGAAAGGAAATAGTTAATCAAGTCCAGGAAGCACAGAGAGTCCCATACAGGATAAATCCAAGGAAAAACACGCCAAGAAACCTATCAATCAAACTATCGAAAATTAAATACAAAGAACAAATATTAAAAGCAGCAAGGGAAAAACAACAATACATAAGGGAATCCCCATAAGGCTTACAGCTGATCTTTCAGCAGAAACTCTCCAAGCCAGAAGGGAGTGGCAGGACATATTTAAAGTGATGAAGGAGAAAAACCTACAACCAAGATTACTCTACCCAGCAAGGATCTCATTCAGATTGGACGGAAAAATTGAAAGCTTTACAGACAAGCAAAAGCTAAGAGAATTCAGCACCACCAAACCAGCTTTACAACAAATGCTAAAGGAACTTCTCTAGGCAGGAAACACAAGAGAAGGAAAAGACCTACGATAACAAGCCCAAAACAATTACGAAAATGGGAATAGGAACATACATATTGATAATTACCTTAAATGTAAGTGGATTAAATGCTCCAACCAAAAGACACAAACTAGCTGAATGGATACAGAAACAAGATCCGTATATATACTGTCTACAAGAAACCCACTTCAGACCTAGGGACACATACAGACTGAAAGTGAGGGGATGGAAAAAGCTATTCCATGCAAATGGAAATCAAAAGAAAGCGGGAATAGCAATTCTCATATCAGACAAAATAGACTTTAAAACAAAGACTATTACAAGAGACAAAGAAGGACACTACATAATGATTAAGGGATCAGTCCAAGAAGATATAACAATTGTAAATATTTATGCACACAACATAGGAGCACCTCAATACATAAGGCAAATACTAACAGCCATAAAAGGGGAAATCGACAGTAACACAATCACAGTAGGGGACTTTAACACCCCACTTTCACCAATGCACAGATCATCCAAAATGAAAATAAATTAGGAAACACAAGCTTTAAATGATACATTAAACAAGATGGACTTAATTGATATTTATAGGACATTCCATCCAAAAACAACAGAATACACACTCTTCTCAAGTGCTCCTGGAAGATTCTCCAGGATAGAGCATATCTTGGGTCACAAATCAAGCCTTGGTAAATTTAAGAAAATTGAAATTTTATCAAGTATCTTTTCCAACCACGAGGCTATGAGACTAGATATCAATTACAGGAAAAAAATCTGTAAGGAATACAAACACATGGAGGCTAAACAACACACTTCTTAATAACCAAGAGATCACTGAAGAAATAAAAGAGGAAATCAAAAAATACCTAGAAACAAACGACAATGAAAACACAACGACCCAAAACCTATGGGATGCAGCAAAAGCAGTTCTAAGAGGGAACTTTACAGCTATAAAAGCCCACCTTAAGAAACAAGAAACATCTAAAATAAACAACCTAATCTTACACCTAATGCAATTAGAGAAGGAAGAACAAAGAAAACCCAAAGTTAGCAGAAGGAAATAAATCATACAGATCAGAAATAAATGAAAAAGAAATGAAGGAAATGATAGCAAAGATCAATAAAACTAAACGCTGGTTCTTTGAGGAGATAGACAAAATTGATAAACCATTAGCCAGACTCATCAAGAAAAAAAGGGAAAAGACTCAAATCAATAGAACTAGAAATGAAAAAGGAGATGTAACAACTGACACTGCAGAAATACAAAGCATCATGAGAGATTACTACAAGCAACTATATGCCAATAAAATGGACACTCTGGAAGAAATGGACAAAATCTTAGAAAAGCACAACCTTCTGAGACTGAACCAGGAAGAAATAGAAAATATGAACAGACGAATCACAAACATTGAAATTGAAACTGTGATTAAAAGTCTTCCAACAAACAAAAGCCCAGGACCAGATGGCTTCACAAGCAAATTCTACCAAACATTTAGAGAAGAGCTAACACCTAACCTGTTCAAACCCTTTCAAAATATAGCAGAGGGAGGAACACTCCCAAACTCATTCTACGAGGCCACCATCACCCTGATACCAAAACCAGACAAAGACGTCACAAAGAAAGAAAACTACAGGCCAATATCACTGATGAACATAGATGCAAAAATCCTCAACAAAATACTAGCAAACAGAATCCAACAGCACATTAAAAGGATCATGCACCATGATCAAGTGGGGTTTATCCCAGGAATGCAAAGATTCTTCAATATATGCAAATCAATCAACGTGATACACCATATTAACAAATTGAGGAGGAAAACCATATGATCATCTCAACAGATGCAGAGAAAGCTTTTGACAAAATTCAACACCCATTCATGATAAAACCCCTCCAGAAAGTAGGCATAGAGGGAACTTTCCTCAACATAATAAAGGCCATATATGCCAAACCCAGAGCCAACATCATCCTCCATGGTGAAAAACTGAAACCATTTCCACTAAGATCAGGAACAAGACAATGTTGCCCACTCTCACCACTATTATTCAACATAGTTTTGGAAGTTTTAGCCACAGCAGTCACAGAAGAAAAATAAATAAAAGGAATCCAAATCGGAAAAGAAGAAGTAAAGCTGTCACTGTTTGCAGATGACATGATACTGTACATAGAGGATCCTAAAGATGCTACCAGAAAACTACTAGAGCTAATCAATGAATTTGGTAAAGTAGCAGGATACAAAATTAACGCACAAAAATCTCTTGCATTCCTATACACAAATGATGAAAAATCTGAAAGTGAAATTAAGAAAACACTCCCATTTACCACTGCAACAAAAAGAATAAAATATCTAGGCATAAACCTACCTAAGGAGACAAAAGACCTGTATGCAGAAAATTATAAGACACTGATGAAAGAAATTAAAGATGATACAAATAGATGGAGAGATATACCATGTTCTTGGATTGGAAGAATCAACATTGTAAAAATGACTCTACTACCCAAAGCAATCTACAGATTCAATGCAATCCCTCTCAAACTACCACTGGCATTTTTCACAGAACTAGAAAAAAATTTTCACAATTTGTATGGAAACACAAAAAACCCCGAATAGCCAAAGCAATCTTGAGAAAGAAAAACGGAGCTGGAGGAATCAGGCTCCTTGACCTCAGACTATACTACAAAGCTACAGTAATCAAGACAGTATGGTACTGACACAAAAACAGATACACAGATCAATGGAATAGGATAGAAAGCCCAGAGCTAAACCCACGCACATATGGTCACCTTATCTTTGACAAAGGAGGCAAGAATATACTGTGGTGAAAAGACAGCCTCTTCAATAAGTGCTGCTGGGAAAGCTGGACAGGTACATGTAAAAGTATGAAATTAGAACACTCCCTAACACCATACACAAAAAACACTCAAAATGGATTCAAGACCTAAACGTAAGTCCAGACACCATCAAACTCTGAGAGGAAAACATAGGCAGAACACTCTATGACATAAATCACAGCAAGATCCTTTCTGACCCGCTTCCTAGAGAAATGGAAATAAAAACAAAAATAAATAAATGGGACCTAATGAAACTTAAAAGCTTGTGCACAGCAAAGGAAACCATAAACAAGATGAAAAGACAACCCTCAGAATGGGAGAAAATATTTGCAAATGAAGCAACTGACAAAGGATTAATGTCCAAAACATACAAGCAAATCATGCAGCCCAATATGAAAAAAACAAACAACCCAATGCAAAAATGGGCAGAAGACCCAAATAGACGTTTCTCCAAAGAAGATATACAGATTGCCAACAAACACATGAAAGAATGCTCAACATCATTAATCATTAGAGATATGCTAATCTAAACTACAATGAGATATCATCTCACACCAGTCAGAATGGCCATCATCAAAAAATCTACAAACAATAAATGCTGGAGAGGGTGTGGAGAAAAGGGAATGCACTGTTGCACTGTTGGTGGGAATGTAAATTGATACAGCCACTATGGAGAACAGTACGGAGGTTCCTTAAAAAACTAAAAATAGAACTACCATACGACCCAGCAATCCCACTACTGGGCATATACCCTGAGAAAACCATAATTCAAAAAGAGTCATATACCAAAATGTTCATTGCAGCTCTATTTACAATAGCCAGGACATGGAAGCAACCTAAGTGTCCATCGACAGATGAATGGATAAAGAAGATGTGGCACATATATACAATGAAATATTACTCAGCCATAAAAAGGAAGGAAACTGAGTTATCTGTAGTGAGGTGGATGGACCTAGAGACTGCCATACAAAGCTTTTTTTGCATCTACTGAGATGATCATATGTTTTTTGTTCCTCAGTTTGTTGATGTGTATCACACTGATTGATTTGCACATATTGAAGAATTCTTGCATCCCTGGGATAAATTCCACTTGATCATGGTGTATGATCCTTTTAATGTGTTGTTGGATTCGGTTTGGTAGTATTTTGTTGAGGATTTTTGCGTCTATGTTCATCAGTGATACTGACCTGTAAGTTTCCTTTTTTATGATATCTTTCTCTGGTTTTGGTATCAGGGTGATGGTGGTCTCAGAATGAGCTTGGGAGTTTTCCTTCCTCTGCAGTTTTTTGGGAGAGTTTTTTTTGTTTTTGTTTTTTTATTTGTTTGTTTTGGCTGAGTTGGGTCTTCGTTGCTGTGCACAAGCTTTCTCTAGTTATGGAGAGCAGGGGCTACACTTTCGTTGCGGTACGCAGGCTTTTCACTGTGGTGGCTTCTCTTCTTGTGGAGCACGGGCTCTAGGCGTGTGGGCTTCAGTAGTTGTGGCACACCGGCTCTAGAGCGCAGGCTCAGTAGTTGTGGCGCATGGGCTTAGTTGCTCCACGGCATGTGGAATCTTCCTGGACCAGGGCTCGAACCTGTGTCCCCTGCACTGGCAGGTGGATTCTTAACCACTGAGCCACCAGGGAAGTCCAAGATACATAAATCTTCAACTTTATCGGATACTGCCAAACTCCCCTCCCAAGTTGTTTTTGTTTAGACTCTAAATCCCTTTAAAGTAGTTTATACTCCTCGTCTTTACTTCCTCTTATTCACCTCAGTCTATCAAAAACTTTTTTCTATGCTCTAACAGTCCATTTGAAACTACTTTTACCAAGGTCACTAAATACCTCAATTTCAAAATCCAACAGCCTCTTTTCGGTTTTAATCATTCTTGACCACTCAAATCTCCCTTTGCTTTATCTATTTCACAATAACTTCTTACACTGAGGAGCCAAAAGATATTCCATGCTTCTGAAACTTTTCTCAAATCATCTCCAATGGGAGAGACTGACATTAGGTGCAGCTAAACTAACTGGAATCCTCAGGCAGGGTGTCAAGAGGAAGATAGGCAGGCGTGGGGCAGGGAGGAGACTTCATGTCTACATGGGATGGTGCCACAAGTCCATAGCTAGGCTGCACATTTCAAGGGTGAGAATACCTGAGTTTTACCACAGAGCAGCTTCTAGTGGGTGAGATGACAACAGAGATTCTAGAGGTCGAGCAATACTGGTGGCACTTACTTTCTGTTACTCTTTTTATACTTGTATTATAGATACCTGTGCCCTTGTCTTACTTGTGGGAGATATTCTCTTTGAAAAGAGGAATCATATTTATTAGCATCTTTGTATATGTCAAAACACTGGATTATTATCCAAAACAAACACACAATGCAAATTTCCTAACTATATAAATAATACAAGAAAAGCAAGGTAAAGAAAAATAATTAGTGCCGATTTTTTCTCTGTATATTCTGTCAATTCATTATTTTATACCTAAGAAATGAAAAACTATAGTAGCTACTCAAACAAATCACAAGCTATTTAAAAATCAGTATAAATCTGAAGGGAATCTGGGCAAAAGGATGAGCTAAAAATGAATATTCTGCTTAGAAGTTGGTGGATATTTAGTAAAATGTTGGGGAATATTATTCTAAATTATTAGAATATTATTAGAATATTATTCTAAAATGTTAGGGGAATAATATTCTAATTAGGAAGATTTGAGGAATACTATGAGAAAAGTTCAATACTGTATGTTATTCTACTTTAAAATACCTTTTTATTATCACTTTGCGATATGGTATTTAAATTTAGGTGCTATAATAAATAACTGTATGTCTGGCAGTAATTGTAAGAAAAGCTATCATTTTTATGCTACAAATTAGGCCTTCAACAAAAACTGATCCTTGCAATTCAAAAAATTTAACAGATACCAGTACCAGTTAATCTAATTAAACCCACAACACACATTCATTTTCTTTAAAGATTAAAGTTAGAAACTCTCAAAATTTATATAGCTCCCTTCATGATAAAAACACTCAACAAACGAGGAGGAGAAGGGAACTAACATAATCTGATAAAGGGCACCTATAAAACACCCTCAGCTAATATCATATTTGTTAGTGAAAGACTGAATGCTTTCTCCCTAGGATCAAAAAGAAGATAAAGATGTTCATTCTCTCTATTTCTATTCAACATTGTACTGGAAGTTCTAGACAGGGCAACTGGGCAAGAAAATGAGATAAGAAGACATGGAGATTGAAAAGGAAGAAGGAAAATTATTTCTATGCAAATGACATGATCTTGTAGAAAACCCTAAGGAATCCATTAAAAAAAAAAACTATTAGAGCTAATAAATAAATTCAGCTAGGTTACAATATACAAGATTATATAAAAAATCAATTTTATTTCTACACATTTTCAAGGTACAATCTGAAAATAAAACATTTAAAAAACAATCTCATTTACTATAGCATCAAAAAGAACAAAATACTTAGGAATAAAGTTAACAACTGAAGTGTAAGGCTTATATACTGAAAACATCATTGAAAAAAATTAAAGAAGACCTAAATAAAATTTTAAAATCTATGTTGATGGATTATAAGACTTAACATTGTTAAGATGACAGTACTCCCCAAACTGATTTGCAGATTCAATGTAATCCCTATGAAGACATAAGCTGGCCTTCTTTGCAGAAATTGTCAAGTTAATTCTAAAATTCATATGGAAGTTCAAGTGACCTAGAGTGGTCAAAACAATCCTGAGAAAGAAGAACAAACCTGGAAGACTCACAGTTCCCAATTTCAAAACTTACTGCAAAGCTGAAATAATTAAGATAGCATGGTACAAATATAAAAATAGGCATAGAAATGAATGGGATAAAAGTGAGAGTCCAGAAATAAACTCTTACATTTACAGTCAACTGATTTTCTACAAGGGTGCCAAGACAATTCAATGAGGGAAAGAACAGTCTTTTCAATAAATGGTGCTTGAACAACTAGATATCCCATACACAAAAATTAACTCAAAACAGATCACAGAACTAAATATAAGAGCTAAAACTATAAATCTCTTAGAAAAAAACATAGAGGTAAATCTTTTTGACCTTAGATTTGTCAATGGGTTCTTAGATATGACACCAGAAGCATACACAACAAAAGAGAAAATATGCAAATTGGACTTTATCAAAATTTAAAAATTTTGTGCTTCCAAGGACACTATGAAGAAAGTGAAAAGACAACTCACAGAATAGGAGAAAACATTTACAAACCAGAAATCTAATAAGGGTCCAGTATCCAGAATACATAAAGAAATCTTACAACTCAACATTAAAAAGACAAATGCCATGATTAAAAAAGGGCAAATGATCTGAATAGATATTTTTCCAAAGAAAATATACAAATGGCCAACAAGCACATAAAAAATGCTCAACATCATTAGTCATCAGGGAAATATAAATCAAAATCACAATGAATTGCTTCTTCACACCCACTAGGATGGCTATAAAAAAGATATGCATTGGTTAAGGATGTGGTGAAATTAGAACTCTCACATACATTGCTGGTGGGAACGTAAAATGATGAAGCCACTTTGGAAAACAGTCCATTAGTTCCTCAAAAGATTAAACGTTGAATTACTATATGATCTAATAATTCAATTCCTATATGATACACCCAAGAGGAATGTAATATATGTCCACACAAAAACGTGTACATGAATGTTCATAGCTCATTATTCATATTACCCAAAAGGTAAAACAGCCCCAAATCCATCAACTGATAGAGAAATAAAATGTGGTATACCCACACAATGGAATATTATTTGGCAATTAAAAGGAATAACGTACTGATACATACTACAACATGGATGAACATCAAAAACATCATGCAAGTGAAAGAAACCAGTCACAAGCCACATATTGCATGATTCCACTTACATGAAATGTCAGAATAGGCAAATTTATAGACAGAAAGTAGATCAGGGGTCGTCTACAGTTGAGGGGATTGAGGGAAAATGTGAAGTGACTGCTAACAGGTATGAGGTTTATTTTGGGGTGATGAAAATGTTCTAATATCAATTGTGGTAACAGCTGCACATCTCTGTGAATATACTAAAGACCACTGAATTGTATACTTTCAATGGATGAATTGTATGGTATGTAAAATATATCTCAGTAAAAACGTTACCAAAAAATGCAGCTCAAAATTTGATGACTGGGCTTCCCTGGGGGCGCAGTGGTTGAGAGTCCGCCTGCCGATGCAGGGGACACGGGTTCGTGTCCCGGTCTGGGAAGATCCCACATGCCGCAGAGCAGCTGGGCCCGTGAGCCGTGGCCGCTGAGCCTGCGTGTCCGGAGCCTGTGCTCCGCAACGGGAGAGGCCACAACAGTGAGAGGCCCGCGTACCGCAAAAAAACAAAACGAAACAAAACAAAACAAAAAATCTGATGACTGTTAGAAGAAGGCACATATGAAGAGATTTTGCCTCAGATATCTGAAGTACAACAACCACAGATCACCTCCACTGCAGAGGCTACTGGAATAAAAATAAATGATCCCTACAGTGATTTGGTTCTTTCCAAGATATAAATTTATATAATACATACTGTTTTCCTTCTAAGCATCTCATAGGTAAGTTTTTAGCCAGAAACATCTAGGCTGAGATAAAGATATCTATAAAATTTCTCTAGGCTTAAATAATAATATTTTAAAATCAATTGTCTACTCGTGAATAGTGAATATATAAAAATTTTAAGAAGAAGAATA
The DNA here is from genome assembly GCF_005190385.1 of Monodon monoceros. Taxonomy (NCBI): domain Eukaryota; kingdom Metazoa; phylum Chordata; class Mammalia; order Artiodactyla; family Monodontidae; genus Monodon; species Monodon monoceros. Next base: position 86,300,617 of record NW_021703782.1, on the reverse strand, counting down.
ATCAGAATTAGTCTCATCATACAGCTGAAATAAAATTCATAAGATGTGTCAGAGGGCTTCCCTGGTGGCGCAGTGGTTAAGAATCCGCCTGCCAATGCAAGGGAGCCCTGGTCCAGGAAGATCCCACATGCCGCAGAGCAACTAAGCCTCTGCACCACAACTACTGAGCCTGCGTGCCACAACTACTGAGCCTGTGCTCTACAGCCCGCGAGCCACACTACTGAAGCCCGCGCTCCACAACAAGAGAAGCCACCCCAATGAGAAGCCCGTGCACCACAACGAAGTGCAGCCCCCGCTCACCGCAACTACAGAAAGCCCACGTGCTGCAACGAAGACCCAACACAGCCAAAAATAAATAAATAAAAATAAATAAATAAATAAATAAGATGTGTCGGACACAGTCACAGAATGGTATATGTCATCTCGAACCATATCAACAATCGGTACAATGAAGACGAGGAAATCAGGATTCAGAGACATTAAGTAACTTGCCTATTCAGGGATTAGACAGCGAACCTAGGGTTTGAATTTAAGACTGCCTGTCTCTGAAACCTATGGTCTTATACCATCTTATACTATTTCCTAACTTCAAAAAGGGGTAAAGCATCCAACCAGACAACAGTAATTAAAGAGACTGACCACAAATATGTCCTAATATAAAAATATAAAAGTTTTAAAGTTTAAAGGAACCTCAGAGAACATCTACTCCAAGAACCTCATTTTACAAATGACACAACACTTTGCAGTCTCTGATCAGCCTTGGCTATTTCCACTACTCTCTGGCCTCCAATGTAAATACTACAAGGTTATCTGCAGATCCTTCCTGATAGCCTCAGCATAAATCAAATGAGGAATCATAGAAGAGCTATGTTTCAGTAAGTCATGGATGTGCTGAATAACTCCCCAAAATTGATATTTTTAGACTATAATAAAAAATAAATTTTTCCGTTACTTGCCTTATGCAGAATTTTGGTTACACAGAATTTGTAATACTACTTTATTGCTACTTTGAACTCTTACCTTTGTGGCCACAAGAAACATAGTATAGAGGAACATAAGATTATGCCTTGATATTGCCAGATGATTGGTTTGCTGGAATGTGAAGATAACTGACCCCAGCAGGGTTACCTTGGCAGGGCTGAAAATAAAACACATTTTAACTCAATAAGTAATAAATATTATTTATCTTTATATTTCTCAAACAGTATTCTCAAAATATTAATTTAATGAGTTATTAATAGATGTAACACAAAAATGAGTTCTGTAAATATAAAGTTTTGGAAATGCTGAGTTACATAAAGTTAAATACCTTTCTTCACAGCATAAAGTATCAAAGTTTAGAATGTCCATACATACTGTGACTTTCTGATAAAGAGAGTACATTTCTATATGTAATATTTCTGAATTGACCACATAACACTTTTTCACAAAGGATTTGAAAGTCCCACGTTCCACAGCATGATTTGGGAAAAGTATGTTAGCCCTGAAAAACTTTATAGTGCTAACCAAGTTCCTTGGGTGGGATGGGGGATGGAAAAGAAAGTCCTGATTTGCAGCATTTCCTCATTTCCACAGTGTAAATACAGTCGCCCCGTGGTATTTGCAGGGAATTTGTTCCAGGAGCCCCCACATTTACCAAAATCCACTGATGCCCAAGTCCGTGATATAAGATGATGTAGTATTTGCATATAACCTATGCACATCCTCCCACATACTTTAAACCATCTCTAGATTATTTACAATACCTAATATAATGTAAATGCTATGTAAACAGTTGTAATTACAGTATAAGTACTATGTAAACAGTTATCGGTACATGGCAAATTCAAGGTTTGCTTTCTGGAACTTTCTGGAATTTTTTTTCTAATAGTTTTGATCCACAGTTGGTTAATCCACTGATGCAGAAACCATGGATACAGAGGCCCAACTGTACTCCCACAGCCCACTTCAGGCTGCTGTGTGGAATGGCTCTCATAAAACAGTATGAGCCAGCTCCAGCACATCACTTAGCTAACTCCAGCACAAAGTATTAGCGTTAGCCAATACATTACCCAACACATTAAAACTTAAAGTCTATTAACATATAACAAGCACTACTTTCATGTCATATACTTGCCACATAAAGTATATCTCAGTAACAGATCATTTTCTAGCTCTTTATGCTTAAAACTAGAAAAAGATAAATAATAAACTCTTAGAATGCCACAGCATAAAATATGACAAATTTAAAAGCCCCTATAAACCACTTTATGAAAAATAAGTAGTTTGTTTAATCAGTACAAGCTAAGGATTGAGTTCAAAACAGTTAGGTTTGGGTAACAGGGGTTTGGCTACCAATAACTGGGCAGCATTCCTGTTTTAGAACAGCGGTCCACAAACTTTTTGAGTGTGCATCTCTAGTGGTAAAAGTGTTTTAAGACACTCCTTAATATATATCAATTAATTTATAAATTATGTACAACTGTATCATAAAAGGTACACCAAACTGACTTTTAAAAGAATGAGATAAAAAATAAATAGTTAATTCCATTAAGACATTGTCTTAATGTCCTTTTGCTACTCTGTTTCTAATAGTTTGGTTTCTGAACCATAGTGCCTCATCATGGGCATCTTAGCATACACATATTCTACTCTGGATTGTGTTCTCTTAGAGCATAAATTCAGAAGCGATGAATCTGAGGAGCAAGGATTCTGTAAACAATAAATTGAAGCAGGGGATTGGAGCAGGGCTGGGATTTAGGAAAAAGTCAATGATGAGATTGGTTACAAAGATCAGAATGCATTTAGAAAATTCTTATACTTATTATATTAGTTTCCTGTGAACCTAGTAAATAAGCTATCTGCTTCCAAAATACAATGGTGGAATAAGCATAGGTAACAGCTATAAGCATTCCCATGCCAAAAGAGAGAAAATGGAAGGAAGAAAGTGATCACAGTCCTATGCAATTTCAAAATCCAGCAGGGCAAATTCCATTAGGTTTCAAGCCCCAGGAATAATCTTCTGTGGCCTGAGGCTCCATCCTCTGAGTTTACAGCTCTAATCTCTGCATTCATGGCTCTGGCTTTTGCACCTGTGACTCCAGCCTATGGGTCTGGCCTCAGGTTTCTAGGCCCGCAGGTCCCACCTTAAAGCCATTCTTCCTTTTCCCTGAATGGTAGCACATATCGACAGCTAAAAATTTTATCAGCCTGTTTCTACCTGTAGAATTTTGGGAGTCTGGCTTCTTTTATTTCATCTTGTCTCTGTCCCTTTCAGTCCAACCTGGCAGTGTTTCTGCTGATACACTTTCAAAAATCTTTTGGGTTTCCTATGCATGGCACAGGGGATCCACGCCATCAGTCAAGATGGTCTTTCACAGATCTTTCCTGGATAATCTCATCTCTATTCCAGGCTTCTGCTATGATAGCTGAATGGATCCATGAATCACACGCCTAATCTCTTTTAACACTAGCAAAAGTTGTCCAGCCACACCCTTAACTTTCTCTCCACAGCAGGCTTTTCCTAAGAATGACTCTCCTAATTTTATCATCTTTTGCAATCTGTATAGGCTGAGAATTTCCCAAATCATCAAGTCTTGGTTTCTTTGTTTAGCAGTTATTCCCTCAATTCAACTCTTTCCTCTCACACTTCACTATAAGAAGCAAGAAGAAACCAGCTCAGACTGCCAACACTTTGCTTCTGAAACGCAACTAAATATCCAAGTTCAATGCTTACAATGATGCTTTCGACACAACTGCAGCCATATAACTAAATCACCTTTCTTCCAGTTTCCAGTATCATGTTCCTCAATTCCTCTAAGACCTCACCAGCACCTCTAACATTCATATTTTTACCAACATCCTGTTTATTACAATGTATGTATTCTCTAAGACCATACAGGCTTTTTCCACTATGCAAAAGTATTTGGTAATAAATATATGAAAACATATATATATGCATACACAAAATATCATAATGGATCCCAATGATCTCACTTGACAAATTGTTAATCATTCATTCATTCACATAATATTTACTGTCTACTATGTGATAGGTGTTTAGGATATAAGAGCAATCAAAAAAGACAAAATCCCTATACTTCACCTCTTGTATTCTTTGAAGCATGGAGGAAAGCCAAAGGGAGAGAAAAATAAACATAATGAATAAGTAAATTATAAAATATGATAAATGCTGTGGGAGAAACAGAGGGAAGTGTTGCAGTTTTAAGCAGGGTAGTCCTCATTGAGAAGGCAAGCTCTGAGAAAATCCTCTGAGCAAAGTGGATAAGGGAGGTGGCCACCTGAGGAAGAAGATTCTAGGCAGAGAGAAGTTAGTTTTAAGCCAGACAACACCTGGCTGGCTCAAGGACACAGTGCAGTGAGCAAGGCAGAGAACAGTAAGAGCTGAAGTCAGAGCAAATTAGGTGCGGGAGAGACACAGGTCTTGGAGGGTCTCACAGGCCATCTGGGGAGTCACTGCAAGGTTCTGAACACAGGAGAATCACAATTTGATTTCAGTTTTACAGTCCCAAGAAATGTTTCATGGAAGACGTTTCAAAGCACATACTCAAAATAAGAAAAATTTCCCCTGAATAACACTAATGCTTTATTTATAACTTATTATCAATCAAAGCTCCTTTGTTCTATTTCTAAACTACCTCATTCAAGCTTTAAGGGGTACATTCCAAGGTAAACATCCTGAAATCTACTGGTTCACTCAAACATATACTTCATCATTCATACTGCTTCTCAACCTTCATTTTTAATCCATTCTAATGAGCTTATTTTCACATGAAGACTTCCTCACCTTGCTTATTATGGCCACTAAACCCTAAGGTTTTCCTTATTGAATTGTGGGAATAGTAACTGTATTTCTCTATTTCATTTTCAGGTGCATCAGGGATATATTTGTGACTTATTTAAGATTGGGTCAGTGTCTTTAGAGAACACCTAATGATTAGATTCTCTTAAATAGGTGCAAAAGGTAGTCTGCATCGTACAAGCATAGAATGGGTTATTTCCTCTAATCTTTTTCTTATTTTTATATGTATTGCGTTGGCCAAAAGGTTTCTTCAGTTTCTTCCGCAGATGGCTCTAGCAGCACTTAATTGTCTTTAACTTTATTCGAAACAATTTTGTTAGATTGTATGTGACAGCTGTCACATCAGTGTGCAGTTAAAAAAAGACTTATCAAAATTAGTGAATTTTTGTGTGGCCATTTTAACAGTGAAGGTGGAAGAAAAAAAGCAACGTTTTTGGCATATTATGCTTTATTATTTCAAGAAAGGTAAAACACAACTGAAACACAAAAAAAGATTTGTGTAGTATATGGAGAAGGTGCTGTGACTGATTGAACATGTCAAAAGTGGACCGTGAAGTTTCATGCTGGAGATTTCTCGCTGGATGATGCTCCACGGTTGGGCAGGCCAGTCGAAGTTGATAGAGACCAAATCGAAATATTAACTGAGAACAATCAACATTATACCATGCCGGAGATAGCCGACATACTCAAAATATCCAAATCAAGTGTTGAAAATCATTTGCACCAGCTTGGTTATGTTAATTGCTTTGGTGTTTGGGTTCCACATAAGTTAAGTGAAAAAAATCTTTTTGTCCGTATTTCCGCATGCAATTCTCTACTAAACTTAATGAAAATGTTCCATTTTTAAAACATATTGTGATGGGCGATGAAAAGTGGATACTGTACAATAATGTGGAATGGAAGAGATCGTGGGGCAAGTGAAATAAACCACCACCAACCACACCACAGGCCAGTCTTCATCCAAAGAGGCTGATGTTGTGTATATGGTGGGATTGGAAGGGAGTCCTCTATTATGAGCTCCTTCCGGAAAACCAAAAGATTAATTCCAAGAAGTACTGCTCCCAATTAGACCAAATGAAAGCAGCACTAGATGAAAAGTGTCCAGAATTAATCAACAGAAAATGCATAATCTTCCATCAGAATAACGCAAGACTGCATGTTTCTTTGATGACCAGGCAAAAACTGTTACAGCTTGGCTGGGAAGTTCTGATTCATCTGCCATGTTCACCAGACATTGCACCTTCGCATTTCCATTTACTTCGGTCTTCACAAAATTCTTTTAATGGAAAAAAAGTTCAATTCCCTGGAAGACTGTAAAAGGCACCTGGAACAGTTCTTTGCTCAAAAACATAAAAAGTTTTGGGAAGATGTAATTATGAAGTTGCCTGAAAAATGGCAGAAGGTAGTGGAACAAAAGGTTGAGTACATTGTTCAATAAAGTTCTTGGTAAAAATGAAAAAAGTGTCTTTTTTTTTACTTAAAAACTGAAGGCACTTTTTGGCCAACCCAATAGTTAAATTCACCTCTCACTTTTAAAGCAACTAACAGGGCTTTACGATAATGTATTGACTGTTACCATAAGCTTGACATTTTACTACCAGGAACTATGAATAATTTGAAATCTGGGTGAAAGTTAATGAAAATGCCAAGAGCCTGCAACTGATTCCAGAGAATTCTCTTCCTATGTAGTTCTTGCTCCACAAATACACACTCTTCCCACAGTTCTACAATAATCCAAGAGTTTTTGTTTGGTTTTATTTTCTAAGAGGAGGAACCCACAGAAAAAGGAATCAATATTTATTTTAAAAGCTACATTTAAGAGAGCAGACTTCTTGAAAAACTTAGGTTTCCTGGTTTTCTTCCCATTATCCTTTTATTTATTTGTTTGTTTCATCCACATTTAGAGATCCCAAAATGTGTTTTTAAATAAACTGGTAAGATCTAAGGATAAAAGGCTAAGTCTCAGTACAGTCTATACCAACTCACTAGGACATCTTCAGCCATTCATCAGCTTCTGGTTTCCAACTGCCTTTTACCAACTGCTCAAAATTCGTGATAATGCTACCACCTGCACCTAAAAAGAACAAGATAAAACAAGAATACTTAACCAATTTTCTTGAGAAAATATATGAAATAAAGCCATAATTCTATCTTTTGACTTAAAATTCCAAAATCAACTCCAAAATATGATTCTTGGGAGGGAGAAAAAAGTTGTCTTGTACATTTATGATACAGAGACAATTACAATTCTTTCATGGCAACTGTCTATTGTACTACAAATAAGGTTAAAATTGGGGCCTCAGACAGAGATGTGGCTAGAGATTTGTTTCTGACCTGAAAAAATAAACTTCTCTGCTTTATCACTTCCTTTCCTAATTTTAGTTTTAGGTGCAGTACACTATAACAACAGATTGAGAAATTTATTCAGTTCCAACATACAATAAAGGTAGGTAATGCAGAGTGAACATGAACCCATAATCAATCACATTTACTATTTCAGGTTATTCAGGATGAAAAAAGCGAGAAAAAAAAAAAAACAGAGCAAAGTTTTTGAATTACACGTGCCACATAATTTCTTATGTAAACTTGTTTTATTTATGGTGGTGGCTACACATTAACTACAAATCCCTCTGGTTATGGCTTCTAATCAAACCAATAATAAATATTCTATTTTTAAGACAATCAGGCTCAAAAGAATGGCTGATGACTAGTACTAGTGAATAGTGCCAGTTTTGAATTAACTTTACCAGCCAACAGAAACAAGGCTTCCATCTGCCAAAAAAGACTGTTATTAAAGTATGTGGTCCCCATTAATTTAACTAGAGAATTGTTCAGTAGTTGTAGTACACCAATAACAGAATATTTATGAACATATTGTTAATATTACCTCGGGCCCATCCAATAGCTATCATGACTATCCAGCCATTTTTGTAATAGCTATTAGCATGGGTGACTCCACCTACTATTTTCCAAGTTCTGGTCACTTCCTTCATTCCCACAGCCAAGAGTTGAACAGGTAGGAATGAATATCCCTGGGAAACAAGGTCACGGGGGCAAAAAAATACAATATACCTGAAATTAAAATTTAAATATTTTAATACATGAGTGGAATCAGAAGAACAAAAATAAAAATCCAGAATATCAGCAATAACAATTTGATAAAACACAACAAATGGAATTATCCATATAAACATGGAATTTGACTGCAAGAAGACCACAGATTGGGTAAAGTCAATTTTTTTTTTTTTTTTTTTTTTTTTTGGCTACTCCGTGCAGCATGTGGGATCTTAGTTCTCTGACCACGGATCAAACCCGTGCCCCCTGCAGTGGAAGCACAGAATCTTAACCAATAGACCACCAGGGAAGTCCCAAAGTCAATTTTTTAAAATCACATGAAGCACATAAAATAATCTGCCAACAAGTCATAATCAAAGGGGAATATAAATTTTGTACTTCTAAGTACTCTATAAATGCAAAAAGTATTCACTGAGTTCCTAATTTGTGACTACACTAGTCTAGAAGCTAAGTGCTGAATCCACCAACAAAATTAAGCAAGTGTATAATCACTTCTGGTTTTGGGCTTCTCTAGGTAGGGTGCCTTTGTCTTTGGAAAAGGAATTAGAAAAGGGACCTTAGTAGCTGAGCAAGGGACACCATTTCAATCCCACTTACATCTTCACCTGTGCCCCTTTGTGCATAAACTGCAACCTATACAGAGAAAGGTCATTGCTCTCAAGGAGACAGATTCACTCGTGTTAAGGAAAAACTTATTTTCATACGGCTAAAAGAATATGAAGCTTGTTCTTCAATTTAGTTGAGTAAGTTTAAGTTTTAACCAATTAAATTGTGACGTTAGTTTAAGAATAATTCACTCCTCCTCAGGTGAATTATTTTTTGAAGCCTCATTTGTTCTAAACACCTGTTCAACAATTTAACAGTACTGTTGATTGGAAAACACAGCACTTTTTCCCCCCATTCCTAAAATACTCTCTGGCAGACAATTTTGTGCTTAAAGCAGAACATTTATCTTGATACAGAATACACTGCAAGAAAGAAGTACTCTATCTCTTCTAAAAGAAGTTGTTAACCTTATTGTAATTCATGGCTCATAAAGTCTGAATTCCTAACAGTATTCATGGAATATGAAATCCTGTTTGCCAAAACACTGCTTCAGGGACCCAATGTAAGATGAAATGGTTTGTTCAGCCTGAAGCACCCTCTCTTCTTCAACTCCACTTACCAATTCCTTCCTATTCTTCAAGATGCACTTAAATACTACCATATACATTGACTTTGGGAGTTTTGTTTTATTTAATATTCTCAGTTCAGACTAAATTCTGATGGTTCTGTACAACTAAAACAACTGGTTCCTATACTTCAACACAGCTCTTTAGACATTTTTCTTTATAATATATAAAGGCTATAATATTCAAATTATAACAGTCCTTAGATGGCAGGAATCATTCATCTTGTTACCCCCTGAAACTCAGCATAATAAAAAGTAGCCCTGGACTTCCCTGGTGGCACAGTGGTTAAGAATCCGCCTGCCAATGCAGGGGACACAGGTTCGAGCCCTGGTCCGGGAAGATCCCACATGCCACGGAGAAACTAAGCCTGTGTGCCACAACTACTGAGCCTGCACTCTAGAGCCCATGAGCCACAACTACTGAGCCCACATGCTGCAACTACTGAAGCCTGCGGGCCTAGAGGCTGTGCTCCGCAACAAGAGAAGCCACCACAATGAGAAGCCCACGTACCACAACGAAGAGTAGCCACTGCTCGCCACAACTAGAGAAAGCCCGTGCACAGCAATGAAGACCCAATGCAGCCAAAAATAAATAAATAAATAAGTTTATTAACAAAAAAACAGTAGGCCTGAGTTAAATCATTTATTAACAGTTAAAAAATTAGCAGGAGGCAAACCACAAAATATATCAAATCAAAGAATCATCTGATAATTAAAGAGTTTGAGACAAAGGAATAAATTATCTAAAAGTAGTAAAAAGCTTTTAAAAAATGACTGGTATTATATAAAATCTTTAATGTTCATATAACATTTTGAAAGCCTCTATACAAGTCTCTCTTTAAATATAGAACAAATTTCCAGGAAGTTGGCTAGGTGCCAGGGGAAAAAAAAAAGAGTTACACCTAAGTAATTTTTAAATGTATTTTTTAATAAAATAAAAATATTTTGGTATCCACTCTAGATTAGATTAAGACAGGGAGATTTGGTTTCACTTTAGCAGTAATGAATGCTCAAAATACTCAAACAAAAAAACAACAAAACAAAAATAATACACACGACCCCATTTTCATTCTCTACACCAAGACTATCTTCAACATGAGTTAAAAGGCTACACTATCACAAGAGCAATCTTGGACTTCTTTTTTTTTTTTGGCTGTGTCACGGGGCATGCGGGATCTTAGTTCTCCAACTAGGGATAAAACCCGTGCCCCCTGCAGTGGAAGCACGGAGTCTTAACCACTGGACCACCAGGGAAGTCCCAATCCTGGACTTTTTATATTCAACTATGTGACATTATGGCATATGGTCTAAAATTTATAATTACTGCTATTTCTAATAAATAAGTCTTTATTGCATCAATCAGATACATAAGTCCCCTATATCTGAACCTTCAAGTTATGAACCTTCAAAGATGTGAACATGCGTTCCCATGTCCAATCACATAAGTTAGTTCACGTGTCTGGCATACACTGTCACACGCATACGTCCTCTACAAGTGGTTGTGTTCTGTGTACTTTACTGCACAGGACTGTATACAGTACAGTAGTACAGTATCTTTATTTCAAGCCCCGGATATCCGGGAGCAAGTGTTAAAAGCAGCAGTGATGTAGCTGGTACTGCTAAGAAGAGCCAAGCGATAAGGACGGAAACAAAAGTAAAATAATTGAGTGGAGTGAGGCGAAAAGATGGTAGATGTCGCTCGTTCTTCTAACACGAATCATTCAACCATCGGCACGATTCTAAAGAACAAGGACAAGATCATGTTAACACGAAGTCTGCTATGCCGGTGATGTCAACAATAATATTGAAGAAGCGTGGAAAAGTGATGGAGGAGATGGAGAAACTTCTCAGTGTGTGGATGCAGGATCAGCATCAGCGCTGAGTCCTGCTCAGCTTAATGCTGATTCAAGAGAAAGCTAAAAGCCTTTATGAAGACTTGAAGAAGAAACATGGCAAAGAACCAGAGGGCACACCTTTTAATGCCAGCCATGGCTGGTTTCATCAGTTTAAGGCAGAGCCAACCTTCACAACGTAAAACTAAGTGGCGAGGCAGCAAGTGCAGATACGGTAGCCGCTTGAGAATTTCCTGAAACACTTCAAGAAATTATTGATGAAGGTGCATATTTACCCAAGCAGGTGTTTAATGTGGATGAGACAGAACTGTACTGGAAGAGGATGCCAGACTGAAGTTACATCAGTAAGGAGGAAAAGCTGATGTCAGGCTATAAAGCAGCAAAGTATAGGCTAACTCTGTTGTTTGGTGGCAATGCTTCCAGCGATATGCAGCTGAAGCCTCTCTTAGTTTATCATTCAGAGAACCCAAGAATCCTTAAACACATAGCCAAAGGCTCTCTTCCTGTTGTATGGAAGAGTAATAACCCCAAGCCTGAGTTACACAGGCCATTTTCCAGGACTGGTTTTTCTAGCACCTTATCCCAGAGGTAGAGAAATATTGCTTGGCAAAGGACATCCCATTCAACATTCTTTTGGTACTCCGGGCCACCCCCCATTCATGGATGATTTTCATCCCAACCTCAGAGTAGTGCATCTGTCACCAAATACTATGTTGCTCATCCAACCTATGGACCAGGGAGTTATACCAACTTTCAGGAAATATTATTTACATCACACTTTTCATCAGGCAGTAAAGGCGAGTGACGGATCAGGAACAACCCTGCAACATTTTTGGAAGGACTGTAACATCTACAAGGTCATAAAAAATATCAACTTTGTTTGGCATGAGGTTATGGCCATCACCACGACTGGGGTTTGGAAGAACCTTTGCCCACAGTTTGTTCATGATTTTCGTGGATTTGAGAAGGTGGATGAGGAGTCCAAAGAGGTCTTCAGCAACTTAGTGACCCTCAGCGAATAGCTGGCGCTAGATCTGCAAGAGGACGACTTCAATGTACTCCTTTGCTGTGCAACACGAGGAGCTTAGTATTGAAGACCTGATGCAATTGGAGGCCCAGAGAAAAGACGAAGGGACAAGAGGAAGAAGAAGTAACCGAAGAACTGAAGAGATTCATGATACAGGAAATGGCAAGGGGATTTTCTTTATTTGAGGAGGCACTGTTAGTTTTTGAGGCACAGGACCCGAATATAGAACGGTACGCAAAGGTTGCAGCAGCCATTCAGAATGCAATCCAGGGCTACACTGTCATCTACGATGAGAAAAAAAAAAGAGCGACTACCCAGACACCACTGGATCGTTTTTTCAAGAGGGTAGATAGAATTAAATCCAGCAAGGAACCAGAACCTGTGCCATCAACGTCAGGCGTGAGTGGAATTGCGGCTTGCCCTCTGTCTCCTGTTGCTGACGATCCTTCAGCTCTGCCATCTCCCACCTCCTCTCCCTCTTCCAGTCAGTAATGCTTCTTGCCTGTTCATTGATGCCAGCCCCTGTATGCCAGCTGTTGTACTGTACAACTGTACTTTTCAAGGTACTGTGCTGTAAGATTTTAAATGTTTTCTTTACTTTTGTGTTTGTTTTTTATGTATTATTTGTGGAAAAGTATTATACACCTATTACAGTACCGTACTACATAGCCAATTGTTAGTTAGGTACCTAGGCTAACTTTGCTGGACTTACAAACAAGTTGCACTTAAGAACGAGCTCTCAGAACTGAACTCGTTTGTATGTAGGGGACTTACTGTATTTCTAAAGTATATCTACAATATGCTAATATTTTAAACAGAAAACAGTTCTTGTTTCAATTGTTAAATAGCCACAGGGCAAAAGAACAACTGTTTATTGTGCTCAGTAGACTTACAAGTAAGCAGATCAGACCAGTGGTGCTCTAAGTAGCCATTCCTGCTCTATAACACAAGTCACCTTTTAAAAATTCCATCAATGACTCACTCAACAAACACTCATTAAGAAATCATCATGTCCCTCCTTCTGTAAAGATTATAATTTCACCTTTAACTAAAATTGTAACATCTATGGAACTTTTAACTTGAAAAGTGCTTAAAGAAAACATATCAAAAATGAAGGACTAGGGCTTCCCTGGTGGCACAGTGGTTGAGAGTCCGCCTGCCGATGCAGGGGACATGGGTTCGTGCCCCAGTCTGGGAAGATCCCACATGCCGCAGGGCGGCTGGGCCCGTGGGCCATGGCCGCTAAGCCTGCGCGTCCAGAGCCTGTGCTCCGCAGCGGGAGAGGCCACAACAGTGAGAGGCCCACATACGGCAAAAAACCCCAAACAAAACAAACAAACAAAAAAAACAGGAGGGGCTTTCAAAAGGGTCAAATGCCATAGGAGGTGAAAAAAAAAAAAAAAAATGAAGGACTAGAACATATCAGACATGAAATGGAACGAAAAGGCAATTTATTTCTCATACATTTTTAAGTCTAAGTGACTTAATCTAAGTAATTAACATAGAGAAAAAAATGACAAAGAAGAGTGCTAAATAACAGAAGTTAGTCTAAAACAGGATACAGGAATTCAGCTTGGTGATTTGACACAGAATGCGCAGTCCCAGCTATGCCCCTTCCTCCTGCCGTTTTCTTGTAAACAAGGTACCCTCGGGAAGGTCTGTGGGAGGCTTGCTTTAGGGTCTTGGTGCTCCGGCCATGTGTGAGGCCTAAGCCTCTTAGGTGGAAGAGCCAAGTTTAGGACACTGGACCACCAGAGACCTCCCAGCCCCATGTAATAACAATCAGCAAAAGCTCTCCAAGAGATCTCCACCTCAACGCAAAGACCTGGCTCCACTCAAAGATCAGCAAGCTCCAGTGCTGGACACCCTATGCCAAACAACTAGCAAGACAGGAACACAACCCCACCCATCAGCACAGAGGCTGCCAAAAATCATAATAAGTTCACAGACACCCCAAAACACAACACTGGACATGGTCTTGCACACAAGAAACACAAAATCCAGCCTCATCCTCCAGAACACAGGCACAAGTCCCCTCCACCAGGAAGCCTACACAACCCACTGAACCAACCTTACCCACTGGAGGCAGACACCAAAAACAACAGCAACTACAAACGCGCAGCCTGCTAAACGGAGACCCTAAACACAGTAAGTTAAGCAAAATGAGAAGACAGAGAAATACTCAGCAGATGAAGGAGCAAAGTAAAAACCCACCAGACCAAACAAATGAAGAGGAAATAGGCAGTCTACCTGAAAAAGAATTCAGAGTAACGGTAGTAAAGATGATCCAAAATCTTGGAAATAGAATGGAAAAAATACAAGAAACATTTAACAAGAACCTAGAAGAACTAAAGAGCAAACAAACAGGGATGAACAACACAATATATGAAATTTAAAATTCTCTAGAAGGAATCAATAGCAGAATAACTGAGGGAGAAGAACGGATAAGTGACCTAGAAGATAAAATAGTGGAAATAACTACTACAGAGCAGAATAAAGAAAAAAGAATGAAAAGAATTGAGGACAGTCTCAGAGACCTCTGGGACAACATTAAACGCACCAACATTCGAATTACAGGGCTCCCAGAAGAAGAAGAGAAAAAGAAAGGGTCTGAGAAAATATTTCAAGAGATTATAGTTGAAAACTTCCCTAATATAGGAAAGGAAATAGTCAATCAAGTCCAGGAAGTGCAGAAAGGATAAATCCAAGGAGAAAGACGCCAAAACACATATTAATCAAACTATCAAAAATTAAATACAAAGAAAAAATATTAAAAGCAGCAAGGGAAAAGCAACAAAAACCATACAAGGGAATCCCCATAAGGTTAACAGCTGATCTTTCAGCAGAAACTCTGCAAGCCAGAAGGGAGCGGCAGGACATATTTAAAGTGATGAAAGGGAAAAACCTAAAACCAAGATTACTCTACCAGGCAAGAATCTCATTCAGATTCAACGGAGAAATTAAAAACTTTACAGACAAGCAAAAGCTAACAGAATTAAGTACCACCAAACCAGCTTTACAGCAAATGCTAAAGGAACTTCTCTAGGCAGAAAACACAAGAGACGGAAAAGACCTACAACAACAAACCCAAAACATTTAAGAAAATGGTAATAGGAACACACATAGATAATTACCTTAAATGTACATGGATTAAATGCTCCAAACAAGACACAGACTGGCTGAATGGATACTAAAACAAGACGCATATATATGCTGTCTACAAAAGACCCACTTCACACCTAGGGACACATACAGACTGAAAGTGAGGGGATGGAAAAAGATATTCCATGCAAACGGAAATCAAAAGAAAGCTGGAGTAACGATATTCATATCAGATAAAATAGACTTTAAAATAAAGACTATTAAAACAGACAAAGAAGGACACTACATAACGATCAAGGGATCAATCCAAGAAGAAGATATAACAATTGTAAATGCGTATGAACCCAGAACAGGAGCACCTCAATACATAAGGGAAATGCTAACAGCCACAAAAGGGGAAATCGACAGTAGCACAATAATAGTAGGGGACTTTAACACCCCACTTTCACCAATGGAGAGATCATCCAAAATGAAAATAAATAAGGAAATGCAAGCTTTAAATTACACATTAAACAAGATGGACTTAATTGATATTTAAAGGACATTCCATCCAAAAACAACAGAATACGCTTTCTTCTCAAGTGCTCATGGAACATTCTCCAGGATAGATCATATCTTGGTTCACAAATTAAGCCTTGGTAAACTTAAGAAAACTGAAATCATATCAAGTATCTTTTCTGACCACAACACTATGAGACTAGATATCAATTACAGGAAAAATCCTGTAAAAAAATAAAAACACATGGAGGCTAAACAATACACTACTAAATAACCAAGAGATCACTGAAGAAATCAGAGGAAATCAAAAAAAACCTAAAAACAAATGACAGTGAAAACACAACAACCCAAAACCTATGGGATGCAGCAAATGCAGTTCTAAGAGGGAGCTTAGAGCAATACAATCCTACCTCAAGAAGCAAGAAACATCTTAAATAAACAACCTAACCTTACACCTAAAGCAATTAGAGCAAGAAGAACAAAAAAATAAAGTTAGCAGAAGGAAAGAAATCATAAAAATGAGATCAGAAATAAAAAAGAAATGAAGGACATAAGAGCAAAGATCAGTAAAACTGAAAGCTGGTTCTTTGAGAAGATAAAATTGATAAACCATTAGCCAGACTCTTCAAGAAAAAAGGGAAAAGACTCAAATCAACAAAATTACACATGAAAAAGGAGAAGTAACAACTGACACTGCAGAAATACAAAGGACCATGAGAGATTACTACAAGCAACTGTATGCCAATAAAATGGACAACCTGGAAGAAATGGACAAACTCTTGGAAAAGCACAACCTTCCGAGACTGAACCAGGAAGAAATAGAAAATATAAACAGACCAGTCACAAGCACTGAAATTGAAACTGTGATTAAAAATCTTCCAACAAACAAAAGCCCAGAACCAGAAGCCTTCACATGCAAATTCTATCAAACATTGAGAGAAGAGCTAACACCTATCCTGCTCAAACTCTTCCAAAATATTGCAGATGCAGGAACACTCCCAAACTCATTCTACAAGGCCACCATCACCTGATACCAAAACCAAAGATGTCACAAAAAAAGAAAACTACAGGCCAATATCACTGATGAACATAGATGCAAAAATCCTCAACAAAAAACTAGCAATCAGAATCCAACAGCACATTAAAAGGATCATACACCATGATCAAGTGGGGTTTATCCCAGGAATGCACAGACTCTTCAATATATGCAAATCAATCAACATGATACACCATATTAGCAAACTGCAGGAGAAAAACCATATGATCATCTCAACAGATGCAGAAAAAGCTTTCAACAAAATTCAACACCCATTTATGATAAAAACCCTCCAGAAGGTAGGCATAGAGGCAACTTACCTCAACATAATAAAGGCCATATATGACAAACCTACAGCCAACATCGATCTCAATGGTGAAAAACTAAAACCATTTCCACTAAGACCAGGAACAAGACAACATTGCCCACTCTCACCACTATTATTCAACATAGTTTTGGAAGTTTTAGCCACAGCAATCAGAGAAGAAAAAGAAAGAAAAGGAATACAAATTGGAAAAGAAGAAGTAAAACTGTCACTGTTTGCAGATGACATGATACTATACATACAGAATCATAATGATACCACCAGAAAACTACTAGAGCTAACCAATGAAGTTCATAAAGTAGCAGGATACAAAATTAATGCACAGAAATCTCTTGCATTCCTATACACTAATAACAAAAAATCTGAAATTGAAATTAAGGAAACACTCCCATTTACTGCTGCAATAAAAAGAATAAAATGCCTAGGAATAAACCTACCTAAGGAGACAAAAAACCTGTATATAGAAAACTATAAGACACTGATGAAAGAAACAGATGGAGAGACATACCATGTTCTTGGAATGGAAGAATCAACATTGTGAAAATGACTCTACTACCCAAGCAATCTACAGATTCAATGCAATCCCTATCAAACTACTAATGGCATTTTTTACAGAACTATAACAAAAAACTTCACAATTTGTATGGAAACACAAAAGACCCTGAATAGCCAAAGCAGTGTTGAGAAAGAAAAACGCAGCGGGAGGAATCAGGCTCCCTGACTTCAGAGTATACTACAAACCTACAGTACCTTCAGTAATGGTACTGGCAGAAAAACAAAAATATAGATCAATGGAACAGGATAGAAAGCCCAGAGATAAACCCATGCACATACGGTTACCTTATCTTTGATACAGGAGGCAAGAATATACAATGGAAAAAAGACAGCCTCTTCAATAAGTGGTGCTGGGAAAACTGGACAGCTATATGTAAGAGAATGAAATTAGAACACTCCCTAACACCATACACAAAAATAAACTCAAAATGGATTCAAGACCTAAATGTAAGGCCAGACACTATAAAACTCTGAGAGGAAAACAAAGGCAGAACACTCTATGACATAAATCACAGCAAGATCCTTTTTTGGCCCACCTCCTAGAGAAATGGAAATAAAAACAAAAATAAACAAATGGGACCTAATGAAACTTAAAAGCTTTTGCACAGAAAAGGAAAACATAAACAAGATGAAAAGACAACCCTCAGAATGGGAAAAAATATTTGCAAACGAAGCAACTGACAAGGGATTAATCTCCAAAATATACAAGCAGCTCATGCAGCTCAATATCAAAAAAAACAAGCAACCCGGGGCTTCCCTGGTGGTGCAGTGGTTGAGAGTCCACCTGCCGACGCAGGGGACATGGGTTCGTGCCCCGGTCCGGGAAGATCTCACATGTCGCAGAGCGGCTGGGCCCATGAGCCATGGCTGCTGAGCCTGCGCGTCCGGAGCCTGTGCTCTGCAATGGGAGAGGCCACAGCAGTGAGAGGCCCGCGTACCGCAAAAAAATAATAATAATAAAAAAAAATACAACAAGTAACCCAACCCAAAAATGGGCAGAAGACATAAATAGACATTTCTCCAAAGATGATATACAGATTGCCAACAAACACATGAAATGATGCTCAACATCACTAATCATTAGAGAAATGCAAATCAAAACTACAATGAGGTATCACCTCACACCTGTCAGAATGGCCATCATCAAAAAATCTACAAACAATAAATGCTGGAGAGGGTGTGGAGAAAAGGGAACCCTCTTGCACTGTTGGTGGGAATGTCAACTGATACAGCCACTATGGAGAACAGTATGCAGGTTCCTTAAGAAACTAAAAATAGAACTACCATACAACCCAGTAATCCTACTACTGGGCATATACCTTGAGAAAACCATAATTCAAAAAGAGACACGTACCACAACGTTCACTGCAGCACTTTTTACAACAGCCAGGACATGGAAGCAATCTATGTGCCTATCAACAGATAAATGGATAAAGAATATGTGGCAATATATAAATGGAATATTACTCAGCCATAAAAAGAAGCGAAATTGAGGTATTTGTAGTGAGGTGGATGGACCTAGAGTCTGTCATACAGAGTGAAGTAAGTCAGAAAGAGAAAAACAAATACCATATGCTAACGCATATATATGGAATCTAAAAAAAAATGGTTCTGAAGAACCTGGGGGCAGGACAGGAATAAAGACGCAGACATAGAGAATGGACTTGAGGACATGGCGAGTGGTAAGGGTAAGCTGGGACGAAGTGAGAGAGTAGCACTGACATATATGCACTACCAAATGTAAAAGAGATAGCCTGTGGGAAGCAGCTGCATAGCACAGGGAGATCAGCTTGGTGCTTTGTGACCACCTAGACGGGTCCGATAGGGAGGGCGGGAGGCAGATGCAAGAGTGAGGAGATATGGGGATATGTGTATACGTACAGCTGATTCACTTTGTCATACAGCAGCAACTAACACAACATTGTAAATCAATTATACTCCAATAAAGATGTTAAAAATAAAATAAAATAAAACAGGATCCAAGCAGGATGCGAGTTCACTGACAAATGAAAGCTAACCCAGTTTAAGTAGGAAAGACGAAATTAGAATTTAGGTTAATACCAAGAGCTGAGCTTCCCACGGTTAGTCTCTGAGAACTGTTTTCACCCTTCCTTAATTTCCCTCCTCTGACTACCAAAACAGTATGACTTAACTCGGCCAAAACAGAACAGTAAGTTAAATACAGTTCATATTAGTCCAATACAAGAGCTTTGCTCTTGCTCTTACTACTCTAACAAATTAATAATTTTATGTATATGCTTTGAAAAAGACTATTACAGAATGACAGACCTATAAAACTATACCTTTTTTTGTACTCTTCCTCATAAAAATGCAGTCTCAGGCAAATGTGCAATATATAACTGATACTTGGAAGTTAAAGGAAAACAAAATGGGGCATAAAAATCAATACACAGAGAAATTATAAAATATTTATTCCCCCCCAGAAACAGTTTTCAAAAAGAAAAATCCTATGAAAGGGTACACTGTCTTCCAAACTATTAAACATACCAAGTTATTGTTTCCCTTTGCCAGTAGATGGTGCTAATCTCCAAATGTGAGCACTATGAGCTACTGTACTAAAGATGACCTTGCCAATAAGTACATTCACATACTCCCTTACTTTAGCTTGCTAGAGTTTAAAGTACATTACAAACATCATTTTAATTTCCCAAATTAAAATCAAATGAAGCAAAGATTACACATTTGTTCTCAACATTAAACCTTGAAAAAGAAAACAGTAAATATACTATGCCTTTAAGCAAGCATCATTTTTTATATTTAAGGGTCTGTGAGCACAAAGACAATGCCAGTATTTCCCAAGTCCAAAACAATACACTGTATAAGTGCAGACTAAAGGACTAGGTAGCCTAGGTTTGAATGCTGGCTCCAGCTACTAGATATCTGTGATTCCTTGGGCAAGTTATTTAACCCTTCTTGCCTCAGATTCCTCATTTATTAAATGAAAATAATAGAGAGCCTACCTCACCAGTTTCTTGTGAGGTTAAATGAGATAATAAATGTAAAGCACTTGGAAAAGTGTCTGTACTACATCAGTGGCTGCTCTTGCTGTTTTGTAATGCCCAACAACTAGAATCAATAAAAATGCTCATCAGAAGAATAAATAAAATACAGTTATTAATATTAATAGATTATACAACAGTGAGAAGGAATGTACTATAGCTACTAGCAAAACACAGATGAATCTTAGTAACATAATGTTGAATGAAAAAAAGTCCTAGAGAACTATACAGAGCATAATACCCCATTTTAAAATAGGGCCAAAAACAAATAAAACTAAAAAAATCTATTGTTTATATATTCATATATAAAATATACACCTTTTTAAAAAACACAAAGATAAACACAGGGTAGAGGTTAACTGTGGAAAAAGTGCAGACAGATGGGATTTGGGAGAGAAATATAAGTATATATATAAGTTATTGGTAAAGTCCAGTTCTTAGATTAAGTGCGATACAGTGGAGATGTAAATTATTATAACCATTTTGGGAAATGATTTCTCATTATCTAGTAGAGCTTACAAATCACTTTCCCTGGGGCTTCCCTGGTTGCACAGTGGTTGAGAGTCCGCCTGCCGATGCAGGGGACACGGGTTCGTGCCCCGGTCCGGGAAGATCCCACGTGCCGCGGAGCAGCTGGGCCCATGAGCCATGGCCGCTGAGCCTGCGCGTCTGGAGCCTGTGCTCCGCAACAGGAGAGGCCACAGCAGTGAGAGGCCCGCGTACCGCAAAAAAAATAAATAAATAAAATAAAATAAAATAAATCACTTTCCCTATAACTCAGTAAATCTACTCTTAAGCTATATCAAGAGAAAATCTTACCCATGTACATCATGTTCCTAGCAATACTGTAACAGACAAGATACTAGAAACAACTCTATGTCAACAGAGAAATGGATGAATATACGATGACAATTCATTCTGATAAGCTATACAGAAGTGAAAAGTAATAAATTACAAGCATACACAATAGACTGAATCTCAGGAACAGAGGCTGAACAAAAACAGCAAGTCACTGAAAAATACATACATACGATTCCATTTATAAAATTTTCAAAAACTATATTATTTAGAAAAATATATGTCAGAACTGCATAGAAAACTAAAGGAATGAAAGGTACAAAATTAAGGGTAATTGTTACCTATGAGTAAGGAAGAGAGAAGATGGGATCGGGCTGAGGGTGGAGGGTCACATGGGGACATCAAAACTAACGGCAACTGTTCTGGGAAGATGGTGGCAGCAGTAGTTGCCTAGATTTTGATCTCTTCAAATCCCCTCATAAAAACAGGGCAACTAGATAGCAAAGCCAAAATCCCATCCATAGCACTTACAACAAAACTATGTGACAAGGTATCCCTTTAAATCCCAAAATGCAAATGGGTAAAGGCAAATCACCAGCATACATAGAACTAAACTGCTTGGCAGGAAGAAGAAAGCAGCAAGGTGGCAACTAATGGACCTAAGAACAAAACAGCTTCAAAATAGCTAATGGGAATTCACTAGAAGGCACAGCAGGCCAATCTGGAAAACAACAACAGCTGAAACTGGAAGGATTCTTACATTTCCAATACCAGGTGAGACAAAGGGTCCATGATAACGTCTGAAGGGGTTGGACCAATGTAGTCCCTGTGAACTTTGAAAACTGATCCACCCAGGCTCCCTTCTAGAACAAGTCCAATAATAAGAAGAAACTGCTGATGTAGAATCAAAACCGAGCAGGATAGAACAAAAGAAGGGGAAGGTCCAGACCAAACTGGGGAAGGGGAAAAGACCCAGGAAATCTCAGAAAGCAGGTCATCATCTTTTAATAAAATATTTTTGTAAGTGGCAATTCTTTTCTTAATCTAAATGATGGATATACAAGTTTTTATTATATCATAATTCTTTATACTCTGCATATTTTTATAAATGTTCCTTTGTACCTACTCAATATTAATTAAAACTTTTAAAAAACACATATTGTTCATAATGAAAACTCTTCTTGGTTAAGATCATGCTAAGTTGAAATCCAGACCCTGTCATTTACCAACTCTTCAGGCCTCAATTTCCTCTTATGTAAAATGGGCATAATAAAAGATCTCAAGTTAACAAATAATTAAATACTATACTATTAATTCACTACATAAAAATGCATTTCTTATTTTCCATTTCTAACATATCTTTTTGTTTCAGCCAAGGAAGTATATATTTACAGACAAGCACTTTTATTTCATTTAGTGTATCACTAACCAAGATCTGTAATTTCTTGCTACTAATTACAGAACTCCCATATAACAGAACACAAGCTGTCCGTTCCTTTAGCAATGTACTTACTGAACTTAGAACAATACTTGGCACACAGTTAACAAAACAAAGTCCCTTCTCTGACAGGCTGTTATTCTAGTGGAGTGAGACAAACCAACATGAGAAGAAATAAACAGACAACACATCATACAGTAATAAATCTAGGGGAAAAAAAAGAAGTATGATGTGATAGTCATGGGAGAGGAGGTGTTTTTTTCAGAGACGATCTCTCCAAGAAAAGAAAATCTGAGCCTTCTGGGAAAAGAACATCACAGAGAAAAGAGAGCAAGCACAAAGGCGCTGAGGCAGAAGAACATCTTTGTGTTCAAGAAATGGCAAAGCCAACGTGGCTAGCGCAGACTGAGCAGGCGTACAGGAGAAAGACATTGCAACAAAGAGAGTGGAAGGGGAAGATTTTATAGGGTCTTATAGGCTACGTTAAGAATTTTGAATTTTCCTCGTAGTAAGATAAGAAACTATTGAGCATAGGAGTAATATGTTCTAACATTTTAAAATAATCACTTTATCTACTATGTGAAGAAAAGACTCAGGGGGATAATGAAAGAAGCAGCTAGAACACTTAGGAAGCTACTGCAACTGTCCAAGCAATAGTGGTAGTTAGTATACAGGAGCAGAAGTGGAAGTGATGAAAAGTGTCAGATTCTGGATATCCTACTTTTCATATAGTTTAAGCATCTACACACATAAAAAGAATTCTCCAAAATGTTAATATCCTTTTAAAATATTGCTATAGAAATAAAAGTCCTTGAGAAAATGTTCTAAAACACATAGCAACTGGAAGAATATACTTTAAGAGATGGTTAAACAAATCAATGAGAGCCAGTGGCTGTTAAGTGGCAAGGCTCTAAAGTCAAACTTCCTGGTTTTGGGTCCTAGCTCAATCACTTACTAAATATGAAAATTTCAGCAAAGTTCCTCTATGCCTCAGATTTCTCATTTTTCAAATGGAAATAATAATAGCTACTTCATTGGACTCTGGTGATTAAACATGACAACGAATATAAAGAATTTAGCTGACATATGGTAATAACTCAATAAATATTAGCTATCAAATTTATTGTTCTACTCTTAATAGTTTCTACTGCCACTAGTTCCCACTACGTGTCCCATTGCTACTACTATTTATAATATTCCCTTTTATGACTGGTTACATATTCATTTAAAATCATCACAATAAAAATTAACTTCAAGTGCTCCTAATGTTACGTATTTCATTGCTATGGTTTCTAATCAAAAGCACGGTTTTTGCTTTAGGTATAACAAAGCTCTCTGATTTGTATTACACTTTTTTTTTTTAACTTGATGTATCATTCCTCTTAAAGATAACTGAAGCTGAATTTGCAAGAATCCAAAGCAATTCCTACTAACATTTTTTTCTTCACTTCAAAACTAAATTCAAAATAAAATTAATGTTAAATTTCATAAGGCTCTGAAAAATCGAACAAAGAGTATGACAATTACCAAAAACAATTACCATAAATATCATAATCACTTGGACTTTTTGTGTAGTTGGTCACATTCTTGATTATCACGTTGTATAACTGTGTGTATAGGTTAGGTTCACAAGATCAACTGTTGGGGGTCAAATATTTGATGCCCTTTCATATTTGAAATGCTTCCACTAAAGATACATAAGACAACAATACCTACCTCTGGGAGAGGATAAGGGAGAAGGGTGAGAAAGAGACATACTTTGCACTTAAAACCTTTGGCATTATTTGGGTTCCTTCCTTTGCACATGCATTAACTTTTAAGAATATAAAATATTTTTTAAAGAAAAAAATTCCATTTACTAACAATTTACAGATTTTTTTAAATGTCTCATAGTTCATTCACCACAATGGCAGCTTACCAGATTGAAGATGCCAGTAATATATTAGTGCTGTTTGCAAGAAACCTCAATGGAGGCTCCCCAAGGAGTACACAAGATAAAATTCCTCCACCAAAGCAGTGGAGCATAGCAGTAAACCAGCTTGACAGAGGATTCTTCCATGCCATCGCTGCTGCTCCTGAAATGATAAAGTACATATGTCATCTGAGATACTGTATATTAAACAAGTCCTGAGGTACCAGTGGCACTAAACACACTTAATTTCATAATTTTCTAGAACATACTCATAAGTGTGACAATCATGATCATCATAAAACATATCTTTTGTTCTTTAAATCAACACTGGAAATATTTTGTTAAGACATGGGTGACTTGGGCAACTTTAAAATACTCTGTTCAGGATCTTATGGCCAGTTTCCTAGTAGTACATTATTAAAGACAATCTCCCCAACCACTGTCTCCTTTCATTCCCAACCCTACTGTAAGTATGCCGGTTAATATGTCAAAGTGATACATTAAGAAAAATTTATAATCTTAAGTACGTAAGAAAATAAAGCCTGAAATAAATAAACTAAAATTTCAATATGACAGGCTTGAAATAGAATAACAAAATAAACCCAGAGGTGAAAGGCTGATGAGGAACAGGTATTTACATCATCTCAAATGTCTCCTAACAAATTATTTATTAATTACAGAGGGAAGTAATAACTTTACAGTGGACAAACCTTGCAGACATCACTGTAAACTAACAATATCAGGTGATTCCTGATATTATGCACTAAGACCACATCATCACTTCCATAGTATTTCTACCAAAAATGTATAACCTGAACTAATTTAATTATACACACTCAAATTGAGCATTATTCTGAAAAAAAACAACAACAGGGCTTCCCTGGTGGCGCAGTGGTTGAGAGGCCACCTGCCGAAGCCGGGGACATGGGTTCGTGCCCCGGTCCAGGAAGATCCCACATGCCGCGGAGGGGCTGGGCCCGTGAGCCATGGCCGCTGAGCCTGCGCGTCCGGAGCCAGTGCTCCGCAACGGGAGAGGCCACAACAGTGAGTGGCCCGCGTACAGCATAAAACAACAACAACAACAACAAACACCTAGCCTATATTTTAACAATGTCAAGGTCAAGGAATACACACAAAAAAGGCTGATGGAATGTTCCAGATTAAATGACATTAAAGAGACAACTAAATGCAACGCATTTCCTAAATCATATCCCCAAGTGAGAAAGAGCATCTATAAGAGACCTTTTTGGACAACTGATGAAATCTAAATATGGATTGTGGCTTTGATTACAGTATTGTATCACTGTTAAACTTCCTGATTTTGATAACTATAATGTGGTTCTTAAAATTAACACACTTAAGTAATCAGAAGTAACTGGGCAAAATGTCTCCAATTCACACTCAAGTGGTTCTGAAAAAATACTATGCATAGACAAAAACATCCAGAGAAATGGTAAAGTACAAACTTCTAGTTATAAGATGAATAAGTTCTTGGGATCTGATGTACAGCATAATGACTGCAGTTAATAATACTGTATAGGGCTTCCCTGGTGGCGCAATGGTTGAGAGTCCGCCTGCCGATGCAGGGGACACGGGTTCGTGCCCTGGTCCGGGAGGATCCCACATGCCGCGGAGTGGCTGGGCCCGTGAGCCATGGCCGCTGAGCCTGCGCGTCCGGAGCCTGTGCTCCGCAACGGGAGAGGCCACAACAGTGAGAGGCCCGAGTACCGCAAAAAAACCCCAAAAACAAACAAACAAAAAAATAATAATACTGTATAATAATATCTTATATACTTAAAATTTGCTGAGAGTAGATTTTTAAGTGTTGTCACCACACATACACACACACACGTGCACACACACACAAGGTAACTGTGAGGTGATGAATGTGCTAATTAACTTG
This sequence comes from Monodon monoceros, assembly GCF_005190385.1. NCBI lineage: Eukaryota > Metazoa > Chordata > Mammalia > Artiodactyla > Monodontidae > Monodon > Monodon monoceros. The sequence continues at coordinate 86,274,103 of NW_021703782.1, read as the reverse complement.
ATTGTGGTAATCACAATGTATTTGTATATCAAATCATTACATTGCACACTTTAAATATATATAATTTTGTCAACTATATGTCAATAAAGCTGGGAAAAAATAAAATAAATGGGGCAAAATGTCAGTAGTTGGTGATTCTGGGTAAAGTATATACAAGTTCCTTGACCTAGTCTGGCAACTCTTCTGTAAGTGAAATTATTAAAGGAAAAAGTACAAAAAAAAAATTTTTTTTAACCCAGCCAGAGAAATAGAAGCAAACTGTAAAAATGAAAGTAGAAACTAATTAGATGCTAAAACAGGCAGATAGAGATAGGCAATCAATAAAGCCAACCCAAAGCTTTTCTTGGAAAAGACCAATAAAACAGAACATTGTTCAGCAAGTCTGAAAAATGGAGGGGAGAGGGGAAGGAATGAAAATAATACATAATATTAGAAGCCAAAAAAAAAAGGAAATAATTTTAGAGAGTTTTTTTATTATAAGAAAACATGCATTTAATCTAATAAATGTGAAGATATAGTTGAAATGGACAATTTTCCTAAAAAACGATATATTAGCAAAATTCCCTTACGAACAGGTAGAAACTTGAACATACAAATAACCACGGAAAAAAGTTAGAGGGTAATCCAAGATCTATCTATCCTAAGAAAGGTGCTAGACCCAGATAAATTTATGCAAAACATTTACCAAATAATTTTTGATTACTCATTTTTATGTTATATAACCATTATAGAGTTTAGAAAAACTTTAATCAGTCTATAAACAACATAACTGCAGCATAAAAAATTATAGAGAAAAGAAAGAAGAGAGAAGGAGAGGGGAAGGAGGAAGGGAAAGAGTCAGGGAGGAAAGGAGGAGGGAAAGGAGGGAGGGAAGAAAAAAGAGAGGAAGAAGATACATTATCATTCTAACTTATGAGTATAGTGCACAAATACATCAATAATAAATTGAAACCTAGTTTTTCAAAAGAATAATATATCATAACCAAGTAGATTTTATCCAAAGAATTTAAGGAAGTTTCAATAGTTAGAAATTCATTAAAATCATTCATTATAGGGCTTCCCTGGTGGCACAGTGGTTAAGGGTCTGCCTGCCAGTGCAGGGGACATGGGTTCAAGCCCTGGTCCGGGAAGATCCCACATGCCGCAGAGCAACTAAGCCCGTGCGCCACAACTACTGAGCCTGCGCTCTAGAGCCTGTGAGCCACAACAATTAAGCCCACGCTCCTAGAGCCCATGCTCCACAAGAGAAGCCACCACAATGAGAAGCCTGCACACCACAACGAAGAGTGGTCCCCGCTCACGGCAACTGGAGAAAGCCCATGCAGCAATGAGGACCCAACACAGCCAAAAATAAATAAATAAATACATTTTTTTAAAAAAGACATTTTTTCCAAATAAAGTCACGTTAAAAAAAAAAAGTGCCTACCTCGGAATACAAGTTTGTTACCTTTAAAAAAAAAATTATGTACTATACTAACAAATTATTATGATCACTCCTTTAGACAGAAAGTAAAAGGTCATTTGATAAAAATTCAACATTCCCCTTTAAAAAATCTAGCAATCTAAGAACAGAAAAAAGCCATAAAGGAAAAGATTTACAAGTTTGACATCATCAAAATTTAAAACTTCTACATAACAAAAGACTGGGATAAAATTTTTTAACCAATAAGGCAAATTCCAACAAATCAGTAGAAAAAGACAACAAACACAACAGAAAAATGGGCAAGTCACAAAGCAGAAACTATAAATGACTAATAAATATACCAAAAAACTAAACAAAGGAAAGTCCTCAACTCATCAGTAATCAAGGAAAAAGAAATTTTAAAAATATGTTATTTCATACAACTTCAATTGGCAAAAAAATTTACAGCTTAATATTAACAAATTAAGGTGTGAAGAAATTCACATACTCTTGTGAGAATAAAAACAAGTAAAGCCATTTTGAAAAACAATTTGGCAGTTATCAATTAAAATTTTAAATTTAAAATTGACTCAAGTGCCCAAGGAGTGTCATACAAGAATATGAAAGCAGTGTTGTTCATAATGCTGTGAAAAAAATGAAAACAATCTAAATGACCATCATCAGAGGAAGAGTTAAACCATGATCATTTGCACTATGGAATACTATACAAGAGCAATTCAAGAGTGTGGTAGATCAACGTCAACATGGGAAGATCCCCAAGACATGCTGTTGAGTAAAAACAAGAAACCAAACACAATCATGTTGAAAAAAATTACAGCATGTAATTATTTATGGGCAAAAATGCAAACACTATTCATTTCTATAGGTACATACATTTACATGGAATGCACAGAAAAGGGTCTGCAATACACCAAAATGTTAACTGTTATTATCTCCTGAGAGAAGCTTAGGAGTAGGGAAGATGGTCAAAGGGGCTTTAAATTTATTTAATTATATTGATTATATTATTTAATTATATCTGAATTCTTTAAAATAAAGTGTTTGTTAATTGTATAATTAAATTAAAATTTAGCAAATTATGTCATAACCAATCTGAGGAATATAATGCATCGATTCAAAACAATGTAGCAGCTTTACATGCACTGACGTGACAAGAAGAAAACCATATTTATATGAATATGTACAGTAAGAAATCATTTACAGGGGGAAAACAGAAAACTATACATTTCTATAGGTATGTACACATGCAGCTAATGCATAAAAGAAGGTCTGCAAGAATACCCAACCAAACTGTTAACTGTTATTACCTCTTAGGGAGAGGCCCTTTTATGCAAAAACAAACAACAAAACAAACTATACAAATGTATGTGTGAATTCAGTAGGGTAATATCGTCATACTTGTACTAACATGGGAATTCATCTCTATGTGCTCATGGGAAAAAAAAAAAGAGGGAGATAAAAATTTAAATACTGCACAACCCACCATTCCACACAATAAAATGTGCCCAGGAGTGAACATGAGTTGGAAGACGTAAATTTTCGATGGTGTGTATATATCGTCAAATGAAGTGATGCCAAGGTTTAATGATATGCATCTGGTGATAACTCAAGAAATGGTGACTTGTATCAATATGGAAGAAAAACTAGTTTTGAAAAACTTACTAAAAAACAGGATGTCTATCTCCAGTGCAGCAATTTCCCCTAAACTTAAGAATTATTCAAGAGTTATTTTGATGATACATGGCCATGCTGTCTTTATAGAGCCAAACCCCTATGTAAGATGTGACACCACTATGTCTCTCTACACATATATATTGCTATCCATCAAAATATGTATACGGGCACTGTTCGGTATTGCCCTGTACGATGATGACTGTTTAGAACATTGGCTAGTCAGCATAATATATGAATATGATCTTTTCTTTTAGTCAGTGGACACTAGCTGCCTTACTAAGCCATTCTCACATTGAGAGGCAATACAGAGTGCTTAAGAATCCAGACTCTGGAGCTTAATTGCCGAGGTATAAATCCTGGCTCCAGCACTTACTCTCTGTGTGAAGTGAACAAGGTAACTGCTTTCCCACATCTTAAAAAAAAACAAAACAAAACAGTAAGCAACAACTATTAGCTATCACTATTATTATAGAAGTAAATAGAAAAGAAAAGAAAATTACCCTTTCCTCTCTACTTCTACCCTTCAGTCACACTCATTTTCTGTAGGGTGGCAACTTCCAGACTTCTTTTTCTGTGCTTATTTACACATGCACACGCTTTTTCCCCCTCAAGACCTTCTTCTCCCCCAACCTTGTCCTTGTGTGTGTTTGTCTGTGTGGGTGTGGGTGTGTCCCTCTCTCTCTCTCAGGCCATACCCTGGTTAGCTCTGCACACACATTCTGGAAATGGGAGCTCTAAGTGAATGAGAGTTACAATGGGCCCATCATTACACAGTTACTATGAAGACACATTCCAAAGTAACTGATTACTTCTGGTAAATATACAATTAGGGAATATGTCTGTATCCTCTGTATCCCTTAGTGTTGTTCTAATGGAAGATTTAGCATTACTATCATCCATCTGACACAACAATCAGGCTTAGGCAAATTCAAATATACCAAAAAAGTTTTCCTTTGACCACTAAAACAATCCAAATCAAATTTACTAAATTTGATGCTTTCACACAAAGTATTCACTCATGTAATATGCATTTCCGATTAAGTCTGTCAAAATAACTTTCCTTTTCCCTCAACTTTCACGGTATTTTATCCTTTCCTCTTAAAGTATATCATGTTCTAGTTTTTGTTCCCAAGTGTTAGCTCCACTATAAGACTGATACCCCTTGAGACTCTAAGAAACTTTAGTATAAAGTAGATGCTCAACAAATGTTTATTGTACAACAGAAAAATATATGTGCAATATTTCAAGAGTGTAAGTATGATAATTTTACTACCATTAATTTCCCTTAGTTTTATCACAAGTCACAGAGATAACTGTGATTACGTACCAGTTTTGTGACTCTTTGTAGGACCTCTAACCTCTCTTGGCTTAAACTTCAAGTTTCATAAAATGAGAATAATACATAACTTATAAGAACTTAAAATAAGAGAATATACATAAAAATACATATTTACTACCTAGTACATGTCAGACACTCTGTTGATTTGTGTGCTGAATGGATTGATCACTGACAAGAGAGAAAAGAGGCAAGGAGAATGCAATCCTTGGGCTGCTTCTGACTCAATTATCTGAGCCCAAGATATAATACTTTTGAGTTCTTACTGCAAAGCTGGGATGAGAATGACACATTATGGCACTGAAAAGGTACTCATAACCCCAACAGTCTTAAATCAATGAAACTAAGATTTTATTAGACCAAAAAAGAAAGGAAAAGAACACAGTTAAAGGGAGGGTCTCTCTCATACCAGTCTTTTTTGCCTGATTTTCAAAATTATGTCAGCCAGAAATATTTCTCTAACTCAAACAGACCTTTCTTTAAAGCTTTCTTCAGTACACACACCACCATAACACATTTTTCAGCATGAGGCAATCTTATGACAAAGTTCTTTGGGTATGATGTTCCTTTGTATATATCGTACTGGCACCAGTCAGTTTAATGTGAAGTTAAATTATGAAAACACAGGACTCCCCTGGCAGTCCAGTGGTTAAGACTCTGTGCTTCTACCGCAGGGGGTGCGGGTTTAATCCCTGGTCAGGGAACTAAGATCCGGCATGCCATGAGACAGGGCCAAATAAATAAAAGTATGATGCTTTCAAAATTTATATTAAAAAAAAATACAGAAAGTTAACCAGAAACATCTGTATATCTTTAGGGCATATAAATAATTTTCAGTAGAAAAAATAGTTAATATGATATCTTTAATTTCTTCTCAGTTTTAAACAAATGTGAGAGGCCCGCGTACAAAAAAAAAAAAGTATAAGATATCTGAAGTACATATAATCACCTGGGGACTTTAACATCAAAATATTTTCATTATGAAATGAAAGCTGAGAAATAAAGTCACATTCTACTCCCTTAAATTCATTTAAAATCACATCCACAAAATAATCCCATTCTCTGGCCAAATGAAGTATTATTAGACTATGTTTTTGTTTTTGTTTTTTGTGGTACGCGGGCCTCTCACTGCTGTGGCCTCTCCCGCTGCGGAGCAACAGGCTCCGGAGGTGCAGGCTCAGCGTCCATGGCTCATGGGTCCAGCCGCTCTACGGCATGTGGGATCCTCCCAGGCCGGGGCACGAACCCGCGTCCCCTGCATCGGCAGGCGGGCTCTCAACCACTGCACCACCAGGGAAGCCCTATTAGACTATGTTTAACATACTTTTACTAACTTAGTTAAAACAAAGACTAGAAAGATATTCTTTAATGTACTGCACACATGACTTCTTTATTTTGATATACTCAGTGTACTTTAGTTCCGCAGTGTGTCTCCGTTTTTAAGAAATAGTTACACTGTAGCTATTTCCAAACAGTTAGCATTCGGCTTGCTGGTGGTTAATATGACTTCCGGAAAGAAGCAGGGGAATGCTCTAGCCTTCTTAAAGCCTCATCTCCAGACGTTAAGTATTTTTAAATTGCATATTAGTAAACTTTTGCCCTAGTCTTTCCCATTTATAGATTTATCTCTTTAAAAAGAAAAATTAACAACATAATCTAGCTCATATGCCTCAAGTATGCTTTTTCATCAAAATATTTTAAAATAATCATGTAGGCAACAATGGCTTAGAGATTACCTGTGACACAATTCAAGGAGTTTTATATCAAGTATGAATCATAGTGGGCCAAGTAAATCCACGGCTGTGGTTATTTCCCCAGTTCCTTAATGTATAACTAGACTAGACATACTTAGCAACTGGCACACTCTGCATATTGATTCTCTGATCCTTGGAATAAGAATCATTATGATAGGAATGATCAGGTAGAAGCCCCTAGAGTTTCTTCTCCTCACCAAGATATTTTTACAAAGCAGTATTACAGAGGTGAGTACCATAACCAAAAACATGAAAGATGAAAGATGATGATAGCTATCACATTCCACTTAACTTGCTTGCTTGGGCTATATGTAAAGCAGATGGATCTTGAAAAATAATTATGAACTATCTTAAATATAGACTGGTAATGACTCCAACTGCAGCTGGTATTCAAAATACAGTATTTTTACTAGAACAAATCAGCATTAACCTCTGTAACCTAGTAAAGAAATGCTTTTTTCTCCATATTAATTTGCAAAGAATCCCAGAAACACTTTGCTTTTACCTGACAGGTTTAACAGTACACTATCACAGTCTTGCCTCAGATCTATGTCAACTCTCCTGCTCTCTAAACAAGTCCACAGAAATTATGATCATATTGACAGTCCACAAAACATCACACTGGCCTGCCACACTGAAGGCATTATACTGACTAGATCTATGGACAGGAAATAGCCAGCACTTTAGATATCTTAATATTACATATGGAAACCAGAAAGCATGTAGTTAAACCCCACTCCTAGGTTTCTGTACCAGAGTCCAGTCAGGAAACAGAAAATACAAAGTTTTATTAACAGAAAGGATTTAATGTAAATAAGTAAGTAGGTATAAAATTGTTAACTAGATTATTGAAAAAGTAAAAAGTAAATACTATGGTGTCACAGAAGTATCAACTATAGAAAGCTGTTACCACTCCTGGGGGAACAAAAGATAGGCTGAAATTATTAAAACTTAGAAGCTTGGAGGAAGAGCTCTTTAGACTCAAAACTGAAGACTCCTGGAGAGGGGACACTGCTCAGCTGGTGCTCTGGTCCACCTCACTCACTGAGTTTTAAGTTCTGAGTTTTAAATACTGAGTTTTAAGTTCTTATCCCAAGCTACCTAGTTAGTGGTAGAGTTTGGACTAAACACTGGTCTTCCGACTTCTGACTTTATGAATGCTTTCTACTACAGCACACTCCCTGATCAATGTTTTGTCAGGTCACTCAAATATTCTAACTTTCCTTTAGCTTAAAAAATATTAAAGAGAGGACCTTCATGATGGCGAAGGAGTAAGACGTGGAGATCACATTCCTCCCAACAAATACATTAAAAATACATGTACGTGTGGAACAACTCCTACAGAACACCTACTGAACGCTGGCAGAAGACCTCAGACTTCCCAAAAGGCAAGAAACTCCCCACCTGCCTGGGTAGGGGAAAGGAAAAAAGAAAAAACAGAGACAAAAGAATAGAGATAGGACCTGCAACTTGGGGAGGGAGCTGTAAAGGAGGAAACGTTTCCACACACTAGGAAGCCCCTTCACTGGCGGAGATGAGGAGTAGGTGGGAGAGGGAAGCCTCAGAGCCATGGAGGAGAGCGCAGCAACAGGGGTGCGGAGGGCAAAGCGGAGAGACTCCCACACAGAGGTCAGTGCTGACCAGCACTCAACAGCGTGAGAGGCTTGTCTGCTCACCCACCAGGGTGGATGGGGGCTGGGAGCTGAGGATCGGGCTTCGGAGGTGAGATCCCAGGGAGACGACTGGGGTTGGCTGAGTGAACACAGCCTGAAGGGGGCTAATGCTCCACAGCTAACCAGGAGGGAGTCCGGGAAAAAGTCTGGAACTGCCTAAGAGGCAAGAGACCATTGTTTCGGGGTGTGCGAGGAGAGGAGATTCAGAACACCACCTAAACAAGCTTCAGAAACAGGCACAAGCCGCAGCTATCAGCACGGACCCCAGAGACAGGCATGAAATGCTAAGCCTGCTTCTGCAGCCACCAAGAAGTCTTTGTGCAAGCACAGGTCACTATCCACACCTCCCCTCTGGGAAGCCTGTGCAGCCCGCCACTGCCAGGGTCCAGTGATCCAGAGGCAACTTCCCCGGGAGAACGCATGGCGCCTCAGGCTGTTACAACGTCATGCCAGCCTCTGCTGCCGCAGGCTCACCCCGCATTCTGTACCCCTCCCGACCACCGCCCGAGTGAGCCAGAGCCCCCTAATCAGCTGCTCCTTTAACCCTGTCCTGTCTGGGCGAAGAACAGACGCCAGAGGGCGACCTACACACAGAGGCGGGGCCAAATCCAAAGCTGAACCCCGGGAGCTGTGGGAACAAAGAAGAGAAAGGGAAATTTCTACCAGCAGCCTCAGGAGCAGCAGATTAGATCTCCACAGTCAACTAGATGTACCCTGCATTGTGGGATACCTGAATAGACAACGAATCATCCCAACATTGAGGCAGTGGGCTTTGGGAGCAACTGTAGACTTGGGGTTTGCTGAATGCAACACCCTGGTTACTGATTTCTATGTTTATCATAGTATAGTTTTCAGTGATTCTTATCATTGGTGGATTTGTTTACTGGTTTGCTTGCTTTCTTTTATTTTATTATTTATTCTTATTTTTTATTTTAATAACTACATTTATTTTGTTTATTTATTTTTCTTTCTTTTTTTTTCTCCCTTCTCTTCTGAGCCGGGTAGCACACAGGGTCTTGGTGCTCCAGCCAGGTGTCAGGCCTGAGCCTCTGAGGTGGGAGAGTTCAGGACATTAGACCACCAAGACCTCCTGGCCCCATGTAATATCAATCAGCGAGAGCTCTCCAAGAGATCTCCATCTCAACACTAAGACCCTGCTCCTCTCACGACCAGCAAGCTCCAGTGCTGGACATCCCATGCCAAACAACTAACAAGAACACAGCCCCACTCATTAGCAGAGAGGCTGCCTAAACTCATAAGTTCACAGACACCCCAAAACACAACACTGGACACGGTCCTGCCCACCAGAAAGACAAGATCCAGCCTCATCCACCAGAACACAGGCACCAGTGCCCTCCACCAGGAAACCTATACAACCCACTGAACCAACCTTACCCACTGGGGGCAGACACCAAAAACAACGGGAACTACAAACCTGCGGCCTGCAAAAGGGAGACTCCAAACACAGTAAGTTAAGCAAACTGAGAAGACAGAGAAATACTCAGCAGGTGAAGGAGCAAAGTAAAAACCAACCAGACCAAACAAATGAAGACGACATAGGCAGTCTACCTGAAAAAGAATTCAGAGTAACGGTAGTAAAGATGATCCAAAATCTTGGAAATAGAATGGAAAAAATACAAGATACGTTTGACAAAGAACTAGATGAACTAAAGAGCAAACACACAATGATGAACAACACAATAAATGAAATTTAAACTGCTCTAGAAGGAATCAATAGCAGAATAACTGAGGCAGAAGAACGGATAAGTGACCTGGAAGATAAAATAGTGGAAATAACTACCAGAGAGCAGAATAAAGAAAAAAGAATGAAAATAATTGAGGACAGTCTCAGAGACCTCTAGGACATTAAACGCACCAACATTTTAATTATAGGGCTCCCAGAAGAAGAAGAGAAAAAGAGTCTGAGAAAATATTTGAAGAGATTATAGTTGAAAACTTCCCTAATATAGGAAAGGAAATAGTCAATCAAGTCCAGGAAGCATAGAGTCCCCTAGAGGACAAATCCAAGGAGAAACATGCCAAGACACATATTAATCAAACTATCAAAAATTACATACAAAGAACAAATATTAAAAGCAGCAAGGGAAAAGCAACAAATAACATACAAGGGAATCCCCACAAGGTTAACAGCTGATCTTTCAGCAGAAACTCTGCAAGCCAGAAGGGAGTGGCAAGACATATTTAAAGTGATGAAAGGGAAAAACCTAAAACCAAGATTACTCTACCCAGCAAGGATCTCATTCCGATTCGACGGAGAAATTAAAACCTTTACAGACAAGCAAAAGCTAAGAGAATTCAGCACTACCAAACCAGCTTTACAACAAATGCTTAAGTAAGTTCTCTAGGCAGGAAACACAAGGGAAGGAAAACACCTAAAATAACAAACCTGAAACAATTAAGAAAACAGTAATAGGAACATACGTATCGATAATTACCTTAAATGTAAACGGATTAAACACTCCAACCAAAAGACACAGACTGGCTGAATGGATACAAAAACAAGACCTATATATATGATGTTTACAAGAGACTCACTTCAGACCTAGGGACACATACAGACTGAAAGTGAGAGGATGAAGAAATTTATTCAATACAAATGGAAATCAAAAGAAAGCTGGAGTAGCAATACTCATATCAGATAAAATAGACTTTAAAATAAAGACTACTACAACAAACAAAGAAAGACACTACATAATGACCAAGGGATCAATCCAAGAAGAAAATGTAACAATTGTAAATGCTTATGCACCCAACATAGGAGCACCTCAATACATAAGGCAAATATTAACAACCATAAAAGGGGAAATCAACAGTAACAAAATAATAGCAGGGGACTTTAACACCCCACTTTCACCAATGGACAGATCATCCAAAATGAAAATAAATAAGGAAATGCAAGCTTTAAATGACACATTAAACGATATGGACTTAATTGATATTTATAGGACATTCCGTCCAAAAACAACAAAATACACTTTCTTCTCAAGTGGACATGGAACATTCTGCAGAATAGATCATATCTTGGGTCACAAATCAAGCCTTGGTAAATTTAAGAAAACTGAAATCGTATCAAGTATGTTTTGCGACCGCAACGCTATGAGACTAGATACCAATTACAGGAAAAAACCTGTAAAAAATACAAACACATGGAAGCTAAACAATACACTACTTAATAACCAAGAGACCAATGAAGAAACCAAAGAGGAAATCAAAAAATACCTAGAAACAAATGACAATGAAAATACAATGACCCAAGGCCTATGGGATGCAGCAAAAGCAGTTCTAAAAGGAAAGATTATAGCAAAACAATCTTACCTCAAGAAACAAGAAATATCTCAAATGAACAATCAAACCTTACACCTAAAGCAATCAGAGAAAGAAGAAGAACAACAAAAAAAATATTAGCAGAAGGAAAGAAATCATAAAAACCAGATCAGATATAAATGAAAAAGAAATGAAGGACACAATAGCAAAGACCAATAAGACTAAAAGCTGGTTTTTTGAGAAGATAAGCAAAATTGATAAACCATTAGCCAGACTCATCAAGAAAAAAAGGGAAAAGGCTCAAATCAACAGAATTACAAATGAAAAAGGAGAAGTACCAACTGACACTGCAGAAATACAAACGACCATGAGAGATTACTACAAGCAACTATATGCCAATAAAATGGACAATCTGGAAGAAATGGACAAACTCTAAGAAAAGCACAACCTTCTGAGACTGAATCAGGAAGAAACAGAAAATATAAACAGACCAATCACAAGCACTGAAATTGAAACTGTGATTAAAAATCTTCCAACAAACAAAAGCACAGGACTAGATGGCTTCACAGATGAATTCTATCAACATTTAGAGAAGAGCTAACACCTATCCTTCTCAAACTCTTCCAAAATATAGCAGATGGAGGAACACTCCCAAATGCATTCTACAAGGCCACCATTATCTGATACCAAAACCAGACAAAGATGTCACAAAGAAAGAAAAATACAGGCCAATATCATTGATTAACATAGATGCAAAAATCCTCAACAAAATACTAGCAAACAGAATTCAACAGCACATTAAAAGGATCATACACCATGATCTAGTGGGGTTTATCCCAGGAATGCACAGACTCTTTAATATAGGCAAATCAATCAATGTGATACACCATATTAACAAACTGAAGGAGAAAATCAAATGATCTTCTCAATAGATGCAGAAAAAGCTTTCAACAAAATTCAACACCCATTTATGATAAAAACCATCCAGAAAGTAGGCATAGAGGGAACTTACCTCAACAAAATAAAGGCTATATATGACAAACCCACAGCCAACATCATTCTCAATGGTGAAAAACTAAAACTATTTCCACTAAGATCAGGAACAAGACAAGGATGCCCACTCTCTGGAAGTTTTAGCCACAGCAATCAGAGAAGAAAAAGAAAGAAAAGGAATACAAATTGGAAAAGAAGAAGTAAAACTGTCACTGTTTGCAGCTGACAAGATACTATACATAGAGAATCCTAAAGATGCTACCAGAAAACTACTAGAGCTAACCAATGAATTTGTTAAAGTAGCAGGATACAAAATTAATGCACACAAATCTCTTGCATTCCTATACACTAATGATGAAAAATCTGAGAGAGAAATTAAGGAAACACTCCCATTTACCACTGCAACAAAAAGAGTAAAATACCTAAGAATAAACCTACCTAAGCAGACAAAAGACCTGTATGCAGAAAACTATATGACACTGATGAAAGGAATTAAAGATGATAAAAACAGGACAGATATACCATATTCTTGGATTGGAAGAACACTGTGAAAATGACCATACTACCCAAAGCAATCTATAGATTCAATGCAATCCCTATCAAACTACCTGTGGCATTTTTCACCGAACTAGAACAAAAAATTTCACAATTTGTATGGAAACAAAAAGACCCTGAATAGCCAAAGCAATCTTGAGAAAGATAAACAAAGCTGGAGGAACTGGGCTCCCTGACTTCACACTACACTACAAAGCTACAGTAATCAAGACAGTATGGTACTGACACCAAAACAGAAATATAGATCAATGGAACAGGACAGAAAGCCCAGAGATAAACCCACACACATATGGTCACCTTGTCTTTGATAAAGGAGGCAAGAATATACAATGGAGAAAAGACAGCCTCTTCAATACATGGCGCTGGGAAAACTGGACAGCTACATGTGCAAGAATAAAATTAGAACACTCCCTAACACCATACACAAAAATAAACTCTAAATGGATTAAAGACCTAAATGTAAGGCCAGACACTGTCAAACTCTTAGAGGAAAACATAGGTAGAACACTCTTTGACATAAATCATAGCAAGATTCTTTTTGACCCACCTCCTAGAGAAATGGAAATAAAAACAAAAATAAACAAATGGGACCTAATGAAACTTAAAAGCTTTTGCACTGCAAAGGAAACCATAAACAAGACGAAAAGACAACCCTCAGAATAGGAGAAAATATTTGCAAATGAAGCAACTGACAAAGGATTAATCTCCAAAATATACAAGCAGCTCATGCAGCTCAGTATCAAAAAAACAAACAACCCAATCCAAAAATGAAAAGAAGACCTACACAGACATTTCTCCAAAGATGATATACAGACTGCCAACAAACACATGAAATGATGCTCAACATCACTAATCATTAGAGAAATGCAAATCAAAACTACAATGAGGTATCACTTCACACCTGTCAGAATGGCCATCATCAAAAAATCTACAAACAGTAAATGCTGGAGAGGGTGTGGAGAAAGGGAACCCTCCTGCACTGTTGGTGGGAATGTAAATTGATACAGCCTCTATGGAGAACAGTATGGAGGTTCCTTAAAAAACTAAAAATCGAATTACCATATGACCCAGCAATCCCACTACTGGGCATATACCCAGAGGGAACCATAATTCAAAAAGACACATGTACCACAATGTTCATTGCAGCACTATTTACAATAGCCAGGGCATGGAAACAACCTACATGCCCATTGGCAGACAAATGGATAAAGAAGATGTGGGTGTATATATATATATATACAATGGAATATTACTCAGCCATAAAAAGAAACGAAATTGAGGTATTTATAGTGAGGTGGATGGACCTAGAGACTGTCATCCAGAGTGAAGTATGTCAGAAAGATAAAAACAAATATTGTACGCTAACACACATATATGGAATCTAAAATAAAATAAATGGTTCTGAAGAACCTAGGGGCAGGACAGGAATAAAGATGCAGACGTAGAGAATGGACTTGAGGACATGGGCAGGCGGAAGGGTAGACTGGGACGAAGTGAGAGAGTGGCATGGACATACACACACTACCAAATGTAAAATAGGTAGCTAGTGGGAAGCAGCCACATAGCACAGGGAGCTCAGCTTGGTGCTTTGTGACCACCTAGAGAGGTGAGATAGGGAGGATGAGAGGGAGACTCAAGAGGGAGGGCATATGCGGATACATGTATAATATATGTATATGTATAGCTGATTCACTTTGTTATACAGCAGAAACTAACACAACATTGTAAAGCAATTATACTCCAATAAAGATGTTAAAAAATATATATTAAAGATATTTAAGTAAGATTCTCTGTACTCACATAAGTAAATTATGGACTGTCATTTCTGAGACATCCTTTTCCACCCCACACTGGGCCGAATCTGCTCTTTTAAAAGCATGCTATAACAAAGAGGCCTTTGGGGGGGATCATAGTTGTTCTATTTTTACCTGGATGTTGATTAACATAGTTGTGCTCATTCTGAAAATTCACTGAACTATACATTTACGATTACTTTTGCACTTTTCTGTATGTGCTTACGTCGGAATTCATAAAGTAGCAAAAGTATGCTGCCATCTTCCCAGAATCCCCAGAACTGATAAATTCTTGTTTTATTAATCTTTTCATCTCCCACAGATTAGAGGAAGGAACAATGACAAACTTTATTCCTGGATTTAATTCCTGAAAACAAATGAGAAACTGAATGGTGATGTGGAAATGACCGAAATCATGGGAGAAAATAACGATGTCAAATGACAACTTATTGAGAAATTGCTAAATATTGAGAAACCTGGAACATTAAATGTATCTGCAAAGAGAGAGCACAGAATAGTTGAGAACTTTGAAATTAGCCCAAGAACTAGCTCCATAATTTACTAAACTATGTGACTTAAGTAAGGTTATTTTATTCCTGTAAGAGTACTCATCTGTAAAATGTGTTCAGTAATACCTACCTAAAGAGATGTATGAGGATTAGAATGAAGACACTGAAATGTTTTCCATGTATCTGAAATGAATGAATATTATTAATGTATAAGAAAGGTAATGCAACCTTATGTGACACTGCAAGGAAAGAGGAGGAGGAGGAGGAGGAGGGGGAGGCAGAGGACATTACAGTGACAACAGCACAGTTGAATTCTTTCAGAGCTATAACAGTAACTTTCATCTTGGTATCCTCAACATCTAATCTAGTACCTACTACAGTGAAAATTTGCTTAATTGAACTACATATGATTTGAGGGAAGTTAGCAAAATAGTGGTCAGAGAATTAAGAGTAAAATAATAGATTCTGTGTGTAAAAATCAAGTGGAGGTCATTGTAGATTAAATTTTCAGGCTGTCTTACAGAAAATAGCAATCGGATATGAATGTAGGATTAATGTGTTTATTTTAATAGGAAAAAAAACAGAGAACACAGATTAAAAATGTAAGAGAGATTACAACTGATGACATAAACATTCCGTTAAAATGGTTTCTGACCAACAATTCCCAAAGCAGCATTTTCCAACTTCCTAATAAAATGCCCAGGAAAATAGAAAAAACAAACAAAAAAAACCCCTACACTACTAGCCAAAACTAAAAGCTATAGACAATCAGATGCCAGAGTTCAAGAGGAACTAAGGTTAAGTATGAGGCAAATGGAAGTAAACTAAGAAATAAAAAAGAATCCAACATATTAAATACCCCCTGATGCTGTGGTAATCTAAATGGGAGGGGATATCTGTATGTGTATGGCTGATTCACTTTGTTGTGCAGTGGAGGCTAACACAACATTATAAAGCAACCATACTCCAATAAAAATTTTAAAATAAATAAAAAATTTTAAAAACACCCCCTGATGGTTTCACTTATGAAGTGCAAGTCACATGGAAAAGGAAGGGGGTAGGGGGGACAATCATCTTTCCTTGGATTTGAAGGCCTACAACCTAAACCAAACAAAAAAAAAGATGCCATCCTTATCAACACCACAGATAGAAAGAGTTAATCCCCTTTACCCACTTGCCCTCAGTAGTCTAGATCTAGGCATAGTCTGTAAGCCATAAGATGTAAACTATAGAAAGTGGGGAGTGAGGTACTGGCAGTGATAGAGTACATTCCAAAAGTCAAGAGTCTCAAGGAGTAACATGCCTGAGGAGATAAGGATAAGAAGAACCCGGGTAGCAGTACATAGATGAATTGTGGTTTTATTGTACTACAGGTCTGTGTTCTAAAGAATCAGTCCCTGGGGAACAGAAAAAAGTTGCCAGTTAAGTAGTTTTATATAAGTATTGGCAAATGAAAATCCCTAATGAATTAAACTAATACATCAAACAGTTTATTCCAAAAATGTAAGGATAATTCATTTTTTTAAATGTATTACATTTTAAACAGGAAAAACAATATGATCAACTCAATAGATTTATATAAGTATAAATACAAATGGCCAGCAAACATTAGTAACTATGACAGATGCAAATGAAAACTATGTTTTCTGATCATCAGAATAACAAGATATTTAGGACTGATAACTGCCAATACTGTGAAAGGACAGTCTAACACAATTCTAGTAAAAGCAGGTTCACTCTTTTGTGTGAATTCTATAATTTTTACATGTTTACAAGTACTGGTACTGGAATATATTTTTACACCATGTGTAACACTGTACTAGCATCCAATTAGTCCAATGGTTCTCAAGGTTTTTGGTCTCAGGACTCCTCTGCACCCCCCAAAATTAGTGAGCAGATGAATGGTTGCCAGGGGCTTGGGGAGGGCTGACTACAAAGGGGCAGGAGGGAATCTGGGGTGGGTGATGAAACTGTTCTCTATCTTGATTGTGGTGGTAGTTACATGACTGTATGTGTTTGTCCAAAATCATAGAACTTTATATTTAAAAGGGTGAATATAATACAGGTAAATTAAACCTTTAAAAAGGCTGACTCCAAAACAAAATTCTTGAAGACCCCCTAAAAAGCTTTTCTTTATGTGGGTTATCAATATTTATTAGCTTATTAGAAATCATAAATGAGACAATTTTTGAATAGTTCTTTAGGTATTCATTTTTTAAATAATAAATGCACTAAATGTTAAAAAATAATATATTTTTCATGAAAAATAACTATTTTCCAAAGCAAAAAATATTTGGTGAGAAAACTCACACTTTTTTAGTAAATCTCTTTCATGTCTGCTTCAAATTGAAAACAGATGGATTCTCATATCTGCTTCTGCATTCAACCTGTTACAGTACGGCAGGTCATGTGGCCTCTGGAAAACTCCATTGTATATTTGTGAGAAAATGAGTGTGAAAAAGATGACATCTGCATATTATTATGAAAATAATTTTGAGTTGGAAGTGTCAGGAACCCCAGGGGCTCCTGGACCACACTCTGAGAACCTCTGATTTAAGCTATACAAGAAAATACCAGGGCTTCCCTGGTGGCGCAGTGGTTGAGAGTCCGCCTGCCGATGCAGGGGACACGGGTTCGTGCCCCGGCCCGGTCCAGGAAGATCCCACATGCCGCGGAGCGGCTGGGCCCGTGAGCCACGGCCGCTGAGCCTGCGCTCCGGAGCCTGTGCTCCACAATGGGAGAGGCCACAACAGTGAGAGGCCCGCGTACCACAAAAAAAAAAAAAAAAAAAAAAAAAAAAGAAAATACCAAATACTGAATATGGCATAATAATAAAATGTACTTATTTTCGAATCAAGGAAGCAGTCTCTTATGCAGATTATCTGTCCCGATTTAATACACTAATATTCCCCTTATCCAGGTCAAAACTGCTACCAAACAATGATTTAGGCTGAACTACAAATTTCAATTTAAATGAAAAATATTTCTGAGGTCCAAGGGTTTTAAAGAAAACAAAAAAACCCGCAAAAAAACAGACCATAAGAGGTACAGCATCATCCTCAATCCCTCACTCACTGACTGTAGGACAAGGCAGATTAAAAGCAGCATGAACACAGAGAAAGTAAGGCAAAGAAAATGCCTGATCTCAAAAAAAGAAGAAAGCATAAAATGAAAAGGCACGTAGAATAAGGGCAAAAGTAAAGCAATACAGAAGCAAATATATCCTGAATGTAAAATACAAGAAAAAACAAATATTGCTCCTTGTGTGCATACTTGAAAGAGCTCAAAACTCTGTATTAAGACCACATCCCCACTGTGCAGAGAAGGGAAGCTACGGCAAATGGTTTTTCTTGTACAACGTCACTCATATGACCCAAAATGGGAATCCACTCCTCTCTGCAATCATTGTCTAACATGCTAAACAAGGTGGGAGACCTCTACGTTAAGGGGAACCTGGGGGTGCCTACTTAAGGCTCTTTATTTCAGCGTTTACCCAACTTTCAAAACCGAAGAGCCGTCCAGAACCATTCACTACCCCAAGCGACGAAGTCAGACGTGCTGTCTCCGGGAGCTTTGTTCCCAGGTCATTTTAAAATACTTTCCAAGGAACTGGTGGCACCGCCGGGAGACGGCGCAACTCCTGGGCGGACGCGGGCAGTCCTGGGCTCCCAACAGCGGCTGCGGCCGCCCTGTCACCTGTCCCGGGAGTCCCGCCCGCGGCGGTGGGGCGCCCCCGCACTCCCCCCAACCCAGCGCCTCCTTTGGCGAGGACCGCCCGGGCCTCATTTTCCCCACCTGTACTCCAGGGGTCGGACGGGCCACCTCTTGGCGCCCCTCTAGCTCGACTATAGGACTCCGGGCGAGGGGGGCAGCTCGGCCGCTACCCCGCTCAGGCCGTACTCGCTGTGAGGGGGATTCCGAGGGGGCCGGTCCTCGGCGCCCCGCACTCACCCGGCTGATGCTTCAGTGCCATCACCGACACCAGGTAGTGGGCGATGTCAAAAAAGGGAAACATGGAAGTACGAGAAAAGGCAAGGGACAGCTCATTCCACGGACAGTCCATCACGACGACCGACCGCCGCAGCCGAAGCAGCCGCGGCGACGGGTTCCCGGCGTGCGCGACGAGGGGAGGGGTAAGTTACGGCCGCGGCCGCCCGCTCTTCGGCTGGGCCTCTCGGAGCTCTGCGCGTGCGCCTTGACACCCGGCGCCGGCGCGCGGAGGGGGCGGGCCGCGTGTCCCAGGAGCCTCGGATGCGCTGGCGGTTGGCCGCTGGGCGGGGTGAGGAGGGCCGGACCTTGTTCTCCTAATAAGAGTCCAGCGTCTTCTGCGTGCTGGGAGTTGTGTAAGACGCGGAGAATGGTCAGATGAATACAACATAAATAATGAATATGCATTATTTCTCTTAACATTTAGTGCATTTATTATTTTTAGAACGAATACATAAAGATCTATTTTAAATGTTTCTCAGTTATTTCTAATATGCTAAGTATTGATACATGAAACCCATAAACGTCTTCAGGACTTTTTGGGATCCTGAAGAAAAATTTTTAAGTCGGCCTTTTTAAAGGTTTAATTTAAATACATTTTATTCACTGTTTTTAGTGTAAAGTTTTATGATTTTGGATAAACGCAGTCCACAAGGGGAGACGCTCAGAATCGGATTTATTTCTGTGAATTGATTTCATTCACCTAACATTTCTCGAGGAACCACAGTATGCAAATCACACCATGACTTATTGGAGATATAAAAAATAATATGATAATATCCTGCCCTCAATAAACGTGTTTTCCCAAGGGAGATTACAAAGCGGGTAATAATAAGTATAGGTGCCATGATAGGGCAAGTTCCAAGGAGAGGAAGGCTATTTCAGGTTAGTGGTAAGGCAAACTAGCCTCTAAAAGCCAAGGGAAAGATGGAGGGAGGTACTTTGGCTGGACTACGAAGTGAGAAATTAGCTCAGAAAAGAAGTCCTTGAATGGCAGACCATAAACCAAGTGGTTTGGCCCCAGAGCCTAAGCTCTTGATCACTACATTTTATGCTCAGACAAATCCGAGCCAGACTCCAGTCTCTCAACCATTATGCTAAACTGCGTTTTTCTTTGTTTTTTTTTTGCGGGGGGGGGGGGGGTGAGGGGGGAGGGAGGGTTGCAATCAAGCAACAAGATTAGGAAAGTTTGGTAAAAAGAGACTAAAGACAGGCGAAAATGGAGGATATTCACAGTTCCAAACAAAATGTAGTGGAGGCTGAGGACACTAGGAGCAGGGAACTGGATGGGGAAAGATGCAGTAGAACCAGAACAGGCTGGGTGTCACCTCAACCTGTCAAAAAAGGATGTGGGGAATGGGTGAGTAGGAGAATTATGGTTACATTCAGAGAAATAGGAAACAAGAATGAGGAGCAGACTTGGGTAGAAAAAAACAAGTTTAGTTTGGCACATTTTTTATTTGATGTGTCAACAGATCATGCGGACACCAGGAAACTGGAAATAACATAATGAGCTTCTAGATAAGTAAGAGCCGCATGGGAGTAAGAACTACAGACTTGCATTGATTTTTTTTATCTGAATATTTGTCTGTTCGTTTTAATTCGTTTAACAAGGGCTTTTTGCTATGTACCAGGCATTTTGCTGGATGTCAGAGGCCCTGCCCTAAATACTAAGTGTTCAAAATGTGGGGGAAATTGTAGTAAATCTCTACATTTCACTACTTATCAAGAAAGAATAGAGTTGCTAAGATACTTTTCATATGTGGTTTTCTAAGCAAGCACCTCTTGTTAGAGAAAGGCTTTTAGACCTCTAGCCAAACTAAAGAAAAAAAAGCAACCGCTGTGAATATTTATACTTTGATGTTTCAGTTTGTTCTTTCATAATTTTTATACATTTCTTTAGCTTTGTGAATTTAGGGGCAGAACCTGGATGTTATTTCTCAAAAGATTTTACAGTTTTAAAAGTCTTTAATTAGACTCCACAAAATATGTGTTTTGTCCTTGAACTTAAAAAAAAATACTATAACATCTCTAAATCATATGTCTATGCCAGTATCATTCTGGGATATAATTAAGTTCATTATTAACACCAATATGGCAATAGTGAAAAGCATCAGAATTTTTTTTAAAAAGATAAATCAAATATTTTGCTTTCCCTAAACATATTAATTCCAACAGAAGAGAATTAATCATCTCAGACTCTACGAGTAATCTGAAATTTGTTTCATTTCCAAACTGTGAAAATAAGCTGGATCCCCATCTGCCTAGAGCCTAAAGAATACTTTTTTTTTAATCTAAGGGAAATGATATCACCTCACAAAAAGACAAGTTCTATCTAAACGTTAACTGTGCTCACTATATTTGCTTCTGGTCAGTGCTTCAGTTATTTAATGAAATGGGCCAAACAGAAGCAAGTGGGCAATAAAATGAGGGAAGGCTTTGAATTGGTAACAGGGAGAGGCAAGATTTGGGGAAATTATGTGCGAAAATTAAAACCTGCCCTGACTTTTGGGAACGGTTTACAAAGTTACATAATTATTGCAGATAAAACAAATCAAATTATAAAGTACTGCTTATCTATTAGCAAGCAAAAGTGGTCTAACTGTATGAATATCTGGAAAAGAGGGTTTTTTGTTTTTCGTCTGGATATCATTACTGTATTATAAAAGAAACAGGGAAATTATTTACATGATGAAAGATTTCAGAACTTCAGTGGCAGCTTCACGTGATGCCATTTCAATAGTGACTTATTTTGGTCGACGTAGTTTCCAAGAATGTCACCATCTGTAAGTAAGAAATAATCCTTGTCGTCTAGAACTACTTTGATGCCTCCATATTCTGGGAAAAGAACTTTCACTATCTGGTTGAATCTCTCCACCCTTTCCTTTAGAGCCTGATCTAACAGCTACTACCGTTGCTTGCAATACTTTTCCTTGTGATTTTTCTGGAAGCATAATGCCTCCTTTGGTTACAGTTTCGGCTGCACTTCTTTCAACTAATACTCGGTCAAATACGGGAAGAAACTTTCTAAATGCCTGTCCTGCCATGACTCTGGTTGCCGCAGTTCGTACTGTTGCTCTTTGGCCGCCGCCACAAAAGGGAGATCCGAAGTCTGACCCTCCGGCCACGTGAAATCAAGAAAAGACCTCCCAGCGCCCTCGCCCCCGGCCCCTCCCCGCGAAAGGGGGCGGCTGCACTAGCGCGCGCCACGGTTCGTTTCCTGGGCTCTGCTCAGGGCTCTGACTCGCGGACCGGTAGGCGGAAGAAAAGAGGAGGTTTTTCTAGGCTTTTCTAGGCCGCGGGCCGAGGTGAAAATACTTACCGTTAGCCCCCCTTCCGGAAATGGAAAAGAATTTTGACTAAACATATTTGAAGCATTTTGAGTACAAAAACATGTGAAACTAATTGTTGTAAACCAGGTTTTTCAACCTCAATGCTATTGACATTTTGGGCTGAACAATTCTTAGTTGTCTTATGGAGTGTGTTATGGGATGTTTAACAGCATCCCTGGCCTCTACCCGCTAGATGCCAGTAGCACGCACGCACACACCAATTGTGACAACCAAAAATGTCTCTAGACACTTTTGTCTAGGGGAGGCGGGAATCGCCTCTAGTTCAGAACTACTTTATAAATTTTTTGGCAGCATGTTCCTCTATTTGTACAAACATTATGGTTATGCATCTAATATTAATCATCAAGTTAATTCTACATAACCCTTCTTGGTCTCAGCTTGATCATCCATCCCCCGGATCGAGTTGGCAACATCCCAAAACCCAGTACCACAAAGGTAATCCTAGCTATTTCTTCTCTGCAATACTGCTTTCTATCCACTGATTGGCATGCCTTTCACTTTGGGAAGTCAAAAACGTTTTAAAAACCATGAAGAGTCCATGATGAGGAAGTTTCATATTAGAGGAGCCAACTACACTTCTATACTTTAGTATTCTGTTAGGGATTTTCATTCTGAAGTTATTCTCATAGGGATTTGATAACTATGCCCTTTCCAGTTACAGTGTAGTAAAATATGACGTTTAAGACAAAATGTTAAATTTAATTTCTATTTTTTTAATGGTCAGCATGATCAAGGAGGATTAACTAAAGAGCACAAATTGTCCTGAATTCAGTCAGTACCGTGAGATCCTGGCACATGAGATTTAAGTGATAAACCAATTCAATTATAAACTCAACTCTTTAGACTCTGTGTATCTAATAATACACACTGATATGGTGACTTGAAAAATATAACTTGGCTCACTTATTACTTGCACTTGAAACTAAAATCTTTTTCTGTAAACATCACTTATACCTCTAATATGAACTATTAAACTAAAAATATTCTCCATGTGTAACAAGTACAAATTTACCTACTTAAAATATCTGATGTTATGAAAAGGAATATCTCTAGTGTTCATCAGTATAAAGACTTCCAAAACTGCAGTCACCCACTGGTGCCATAGTTGCCAGGTGTCTATGGTTACTAGCACTCAAAGTTATAATTCATCTCTGTTCAAGAGTAACAGGTACCATTAAATCAAAGAATAAAAGAATTCTGGAAGTTGAATTGCCCCTTTAAAAAAAGTAACATGGATTGCAAGTCATATAAAACAGTTCAGGACAGCTTAAGCAAAGTGACGGATTTACTGAAAGGCTACCAGGGAATCAGCCATCAATCCCCAAAAAGAGCAAGAAGTTGGGCATTTCTGAGGCCAGCAGCAGTAGGTAGATGTGGGATACCCTCAGTTACTAATGATAGTCAATGTTAATATTGTTCAGTCTCTGTGTCCCCCTATTCGGTACTGCCAGGAAAGAGCCTGCCCTGGCCTGGGACAGATGTCCTCCTCTTGTTGATCAGCTCTGGAGGGATGCTAGGTCACATCCCTAGGTATCAGAGGCAATGTCTGAGAATGGAGGGAGCCACGCAGCCATCACAAGAAGTATCTATTACAATCATTTTCTTTAGACCATTTATTTCAGAGTAGGAAACTCAGAGCTAGAGAGAGATCACAAAGGCAGGCAGTGACAGACCAGGATTTGTTATTATCCTGTTACAGTCTCCCTACTGGGCTTTCTCTGGTCCCACACAACCCAAAATGTTCTCCTAAAGTTGCCTTTTACTGACAGATCCAGCATCCCCACAGCAATGAAAAGGCTACTGGATGAGAGCCAGAAAGACCTATTAGGAGTAAGGACTGTGGGTCAACAGCTAGGATTAAAGGAGTTTGTAGTTTCCAGCATAACCAGTTTGTTGAAGAGGCTGAAATCAGTGGGGCACAGTCAGGAAGTGGATCTAACATCCACCAGACAAAGCCCCCAACTATGATCCTATGTCAGATCTCCCCTTCCCATCCTTTAACTTTATCTCAGCAGATCCCATTACTTCCTCATCATTTAAGATACTAAAATATTAAGAGTCCAATCCAATTAAAATGTCAGTGTTGCATCTAATTCAGAGCTTTTCCCACTCCATCAGCTCAGGTCTGCCTGGCTCAGAGCCTTGCAGTGGGGGAAAGAGGCATGGGGTGGTCTTTCAAACTTTCCTCCTCTTCTGCCCCTTCCACCATCTGTGTCCTCCAGGGTCAAGGTAGTAGGTAGGGGAATTATAGAAAAGGAACAAAAGGCCTTGTAGTTCGCAGGGGTTTGTTATGGCTTTTGTTTTTCTTTTTGCTATCGATATTCTTCTTTATAGTAGGCTCCCAGTGCTGACTCATTCATGGGGTACATTTGTGGGCTCCACAATGATGCCATGGACCTCTGCATAGCAAGGTTTCCTGACACCTGCAGTTGTCAGGAACTGCGGATACCATCAGATGGCTAACTAAAAAGGTATATCCAACCCTGCATGTTGAGTTAAAACATTAAATATGTTTTTTTCCAGCCACTCAGCAAGCGGTTGGCCATGTGTTAGAATATGGGCAAATGATAATGAAGAAATCTGTTTGACATGCTTCTGAAAACTAAATGAAGAAGAGCAAAGTTGAAGGACTGATGCTACTCAGTCTTAAGACTTACTGTACATCTACAGTAATGAAGACAGTGTGGTATTGGTAAAAGAATAGACAAACAGAAGGATGAAAACAATGTGGCTTCTCTTATTAAAGTGACTATGCCCTTGAGATGGGCCCTTCTTTTTTTCTGCCTTGAGCTGGGGCATGCCCTGTGACCATGGGAGAGGGGTCAAGAAAATAGCAGATAACTGAAGGTATCAGCTCTCTCAGACTTACTGCTATGTGAGAAAAAAATAATCTTTTATCTATTCAAATGGAGTCTGAATTGGCTCGGGGAAGAGAAGCACCGCTTTCCTCATACAGAGAGGAGTAGAAAAAGCACTCTAACCTTTTGAATTCCCTCCTGTGAATTTCCTTTAAAATTTTTAATTTCTTGGGCTGTTGGGAGTGAGGTTCTCTGGACTAGTTGTTATCTTTAATTAAGTCCCACTTAGACAGCCTAGCTCCTCTCTTTACAGTGTGAAGGTAACATCTTTTGTCTTTGGAGCTCTACCTGGAATTCCAAGATAATCCCAACTAACATCTTGTTACACCAAAAGACAGGCAAAGGAAAGAAATTTTAAAAACAAGGTCGATGAGTGAGGTTTAAAAGAAAATTCATGGACTTCCCTGGTGGCGCAGTGGTTGAGAGTCCGCCTACCGATGCAGGGGACATGGGTTCGTGCCCCGGTCCGGGAGGATCCCGCATGCCGCGGGGCAGCTGGGCCCGTGAGCCATGGCCGCTGAGCCTGCGCGTCCAGAGCCTGTGCTCTGCAACGGGAGAGGCCACAACAGTGAGAGGCCCGCGTACCACAAAAAAAAAAAAGCTAAAGAGAATATTTTTAATATTAGTCCAACTTCTTATAGGCATTATAATTATTTTAGAATGGGATAATTTCTCAAAGTGCTTAACCATGGAAATCTAACTTTTCCCCTCCAAACAGTTCAGCAAACTGGAAATGCAGCTTGAGAGCCCTGTAGAAAGCTTTTTCTGCTCCACTATAATCAGCCACACCATCAGGTTATTTATAGTGTTCATTCACTCAATAAATATGCATCTCATCTTTCAGATGGGGCCCATCGGGTCATAGCAGCAAAGTCTTTCCCTCCACCTCTTCAGCTACCTCTCCGTTAGGCTTAGCCAGCCAGAGCAACATATCAAATTATATTCTTGACTTTACACCAAGGAGTTCATTTGAGAAGCTTTCTCATCTTGGGAGGTGGTGTACACTAGTGGTAACACAGAACGCACAGTCTTTAGTCAGACATTCTACTTATTGTGTAACCTTATAGAAAGCAGCTGCTAAATCTCTATAAGCCTGTGTCTTCCTCTTTAACCTAGGAAGAATAGTACTTATTTCACAGTGTCGTTTTCAAAGTTAAAAGAGCGTATCACAGATATAGAGAACAAACTAGTGGTTACCAGTTGGGGGAGGGGCAATATAAGAGTGAGGAAGTGGGAGGTACAAACTACTGGGTGTAAGATAGGCTGCTAGGATATACTGTACAACACAGGGAATATGACCAATATTTTGTGATAACTATAAGTGGAGTGTAACGTTTAAAAATGGTAAAAAAAAATTTTAAGGGAAAAAAACAAAAAAACCTGACCTGACAGATAAGCAGGACCTGAGGAAAAAACAATTCAGAGAGCACACATATGAATTGCTTAGCACAGTACCTGACACATGGTGCCTGCTTGATAAATTTTAGTTATGACTCTTCTCCTGTGATATTCAGATCTCTTAAGAGGAACTTAGAAGTTCCTTTCCTACTGCTTTCTTAACTTCTAAAGTTTAGAGATTACACTAATTTTAGAGACATAGTGGTTAAGAGTGCCGTTGCTAAAGCCAGATGTCCTGCCTCAAATCCTGGCTCTGGCCCTTGCTCCCTGAATTACCTTCTGCAAGTTTCTCCATGCCTCAGTTTTCTCGTCTCTAAAAGGGTGAAAATAATACACTGGACCTCATGGAGTTTTGTGAGGATTAAATATGTTAAGATATGCAAAGAACAGTGCCTAGCACATAGAAATCCCATCAATGTCAGTTATTATTACTCAGAATTTACTTACCCAACGTAAGTTCTTTAATTTTCTCTTATGAATAGAATTCAACCTGGACCTAATTTCATGGAAAATACCTACCACATAAAAGCATTCAAATTTGTGTTCTAGTGCATTGACCTAAATAATGAACAGAATGATCAGTGTGCAATAGAAAAAGGATGCAGAAGATGGCGCTGTGGGAAGACACTGAGTTAGCGTCTCCCCACCACTAGGGCACCTGCTGGCCGCTGGTGGGGGACCCTGACACCCAAAGAGACGGGAGGAACCCCCAAGTGAACCGGTAGGACGTGGGGGGACACAGGGGGGAGAAGTGGAGGCCGGACAGGATCAGCGCCCCTGAGGCCGGGGAGATCATGAGAGGAAGGCAGGAGGGGCCCTCTGGGAGGAGAGGAGCGGAGGAAGTTTGCTCCGACGACTCCGGCCCAGGGAGCCTGCTGAGCTCCCAGGCCAGTCCCCTGCCCTCCAAGGTCACCCCCCACACACACATGGGTCCTGGGGGCATAGGAAGGAGGCTGAGGGGAGTTCAGGAGAGGCAGGCGAGAGGAGCCCTCCAGACCACAGTAGCAGGAGAGGAGAGGAGGGCGTTTGCCCCACCCACATGAGCTCAGGAAGCCGGCTGGGCGACCAGGGGTGGGGGGCACGCCTGGGCCCCTTCTTTTCCTTGAGCCTAAGCCCCACCCCCCAGGGCCCCAGGGACGTTTTGCAGTCCTGTGGGTCTTAAGCATTGGCCCCACCCACAGCCCAAACCTCACCCTTGCTTAGGCCCTGCCCTCCACAGCCAAGGCCTTTCCCCCCATCTTCATTTTACTATTGTGGTACTGTTGTACCTTCAGTTTGTTGATTCATCTATATTTTTATTTTTATATTCTTTCTAACATATCTGTTAGTTTCCTTGTCTAATTTTATTTTTTACTTTGTTATTCTCTTTTTTTCTTTTTGTCACCACAGGTGGCTTGTGAGATCTTGGTTCACAAGTGGAGGGTTGAGCCAAAGCTACTGTGGTGGGAGCTCCGTATCAGAACCACTGGACTAACAGAGAACCTCAGACCCCAGGGAATATTTATCAGAGTGAGTTCTCACAGAGGTCCACATCTCAGCACCAAGAGCCAGCTCTACCCAACAGCCTACAAACTCCAGTGTTGGAAGCCTCAGGCCAAACAAGCAGTAAGACAGGATCACAGCCCCACTCATTAAAAAAAAAAAAAAAATGAGATGGCAAAAAAAATATGTCACAGTTGAAGGAGCAAGGCAAAAACCTACAAGACCAAATAAATGGAGAGGAAATAGGCAATCTACCTGAAAAAGAATTCAGAATAATGATAGTAAAGATGATCCAGAATCTTGGAAATAGAATGGAGGCACGGATTGAGAAAATACAAAAAATGTTTAACAAAGATCTAGAAGAACTAAAGAACAAACAAACAGAGATGAACAACAGAATAACTGAAATGAAAAATTCACTAGAAGCAATCAATAACAGAATAACTGAGGCAGAAAAACGAATAAGTGAGCTGGAAGACAAAATGGTGGAAATAAATGCCAAGGAGCAGGATAAAGAGAAAAGAATGAAAAGAATTGAAGACAATCTCAGAGACCTCTGGGACAACACTAAACACACCAACATTCAAATTATAGGGGTCCCAGAGGAAGAAGAGAAAAAGAAAGGGTCTGAGGAAATATTTGAAGAGATTATAGTTGAAAACTTCCCTAACATGGGAAAGGAAATAGTCACCCAAGTCCAGGAAGCACAGAGAGTCCCATGAGAGATAAACCCAAGGAAAAACACACCAAGACATATATTTATCAAACTAACAAAAATTAAATTCAAAGGAAAAATATTAAAAGCAGCAAGGGAAAAACAAAAAATAACATACAAAGAAATCCCCATGAGGTTATCAGCTGATTTTTCAGCAGAAACTCTGCAGGCCAGAAGGGAGTGGCAGGGTATACTTAAAGTGATGAAAGAGAAAAACCTACAACCAAGATTACTGTACCCAGCAAGGATCTCATTCAGATTCAATGGAGAAATTAAAACCTTTACAGACAAGCAAAAGCTAAAAGAATTCAGCACCACCAAGCCAGCTTTCCAACAAATGCTAAAGAAACTTCTCTAGACGGGAAACACAAGAGAAGAAAAAGACCTAGAAAAACAAACCCAAAACAATTAAGAAAATGGTAATAGGAACATACATATGGATAATAACCTTGAATGTAAGTGGATTAAATGCCCCAACCAAAAGACAGAGACTGGCTGAATGGACACAAAAACAAGACCCATATATATATGCTGTCTACAAGAGACCAACTTCAGACCTAGGGACACATACAGACTGAAGGTGAAGGGGTGGAAAAAGATATTCCATGCAAATGGAAATCAAAAGAAAGCTGGGATAGCAATACTCGTATCCGATAAAATAGACTTTAAAATAAAGACTGTTACAAGATACAAGGAAGGACACTACCTAATGATCAAAGGATCAATCCAAGAAGATATAACAATTATAAATGTTTATACACCCAACGTAGGATCACCTCAATACATAAGGCAAATGCTAACAACCATGAAAGGACAAATCAACAGTAACACAATAATAGTAGCAGACTTTTAACATGCCACTTACACCAATAGACAGATCATCCAAACAGAAAATAAGTAAGGAAACATAAACTTTAAATGACACAATAAGCCAGATAGATTTAATTGATATTTATAGAACATTCCACCCAAAAGTGGCAGAATACACTTTCTTCTCAAGTGCACATGGAACATTCTCCAGGATAGATCACATCTTGGGTCACAAATGAAGCCTCAGAAAACTTAAGAAAATTGAAATTGTATCAAGCATCTTTTCCGACCACAACGCTATGAGATTGGAAATCAATTACAGGAAAAAAAACCTGTAAAAAACACAGATACATGGAGGCTAAACAGTGCACTACTAAACAGCCAAGAGATCACTGAAGAAATCAAAGAAAAAATACATAGAAACAAATGACAACAAAAACACGACGACCCAAAACCTATGGGATGCAGCAAAAGCAGTTCTAAGAGGGAAGTTTATAGCAATTCGATCTCACCTCAAGAAACAAGAAAAATCTCAAATAAAGAATCTAACCCTACACTTAAAACAACTAGAGAAAGAAGAACAAAAAACCCAAAGTCAGTAGAAGGAAAGAAATCATAAAAATCAGAGCAGAAATAAATGAAATAGTAACGAAGAAAACAATAGCAAAGATCAATAAAACTAAAAGCTCGTTCTTTGAGAAGATAAACAAAATTGATAAACCCTTAGCCAGACTCATTAAGAGAAAGAGGAGAGGATGCAAATCAATAAAATTAGAAATGAAAAAGGAGAAATCACAACTGACACTGCAGAAATACAAAAGATTACAGGAGACTACTACAAATAACTATATGCCAGTAAAATGGACAACCATGAAGAAATGGACCAATTCTTGGAAAGGTACAATTTTCCAAGACTGAACCAGGAAGAATTAGAAAATATAAACAGACCTATCACAAGTAATGAAATTGAAACCGTAATGAAAAATCTTCCGACAAACAAAAGTCCAGGACCAGATGGCTTCACAGGCGAATTCTATCAAACATGTAGAGAAGAGCTAACACTGATCCTTCTCAAACTCTTCCAAACAACTGCAGAGGGAGAAACACTCCCAAATTCATTCTACAAGGCCACCATCACCCTGACACCAAAACCAGAAAAAGATATCACAAAAAAAGAAAATTATAGACCAATATCACTGATGAACGTAGATACAAAAATCCTGAACAAAATACTAGCAAACAGAATCCAACAACACATTAAAAGGATCATACACCATGATCAAGTGGGATTTATCCCAGGGATGCAAGGATTCTTCAAGGTAGGCAAATCAATGTGATACACCACATTAACATATTAAGGAATTAAATCCGTATGATCATCTCAATAGATGCAGAAAAAACTTTTGACAAAATTCAACACCGATTTATGATAAAAACTCTCCAGGGCTTCCCTGGTGGCGCAGTGGTTGGGAGTCCGCCTGCCGGTGCAGGGGACGTGGGTTCGTGCCCCGGTCCGGGAGGATCCCACATGCCGTGGAGCGGCTGGGCCCGTGAGCCATGGCCGCTGGGCCTGCGCGTCCAGAGCCTGTGCTCCGCAATGGGAGAGGCCACAGCAGTGAGAGGCCCGCGTACCGCAAAAAAAAAAAAAAAAAACTCTCCAGAAAATGGGCATAGAGGGAAACTACCTCAACATGATAAACACCATATATGACAAACCCACAAGAAGCATCATACTCAATGGTGAAAAACTGAAAGCCTTTCCACTAAGATCAGGAACAAGACAAGAATGTCCACTCTCACCACTCTTATTCAAGAAGTTTTGGAAGTCCTAGCTATGGCAGTCAGAGAAGAAAAATACAAATTGGAAAAGAAGAAGTAAAACTGTCAGTGTTTGCAGATGACATGATACTACACATAGAAAATCCTAAAGAGGCCACCAGAAAACTACTAGAGCTAATCAATTAATTTAGTAAGGTTGCAGGATACAAAATTAATGCACAGAAATTTCTGGCATTCCTATACACCAACAATGAAAAATCAGAAAGAGAAATTAAGGAAACAATCCCATTTACCATTGCAACAAAAAGAATAAAATACCTAGGAATAAACCTGCTTGAGGAGGTGAAAGACTTGTACTCAGAAAACTATAAAACACTGATGAAAGAAATTAAAGATGACATAAACAGATGGAGACATACACCATGTTCTTGGATTGGAAGAATCGATATTATGAAAACGAATATATTACCCAAAGCAATCTACAGATTCAATGCAATCCCTATCAAACTACCAATGGCATTCTTCACAGAATTAGAACAAAAAAATTTACAATTCATATTCATATTACAAACACAAAAGACCCTGAATAGCCAAAACAATCTTGAGAAAGAAAAACGGAGTTGGAGGAATCACGCTCCCTGACTTCAAAGCTACAGTAATCAAGACAATAGGGTACTGGCACAAAAACAGAAATATAGATCAGTGGTATAGGATAGAATGCCCAGAGATAAACCCACACACATATGGTCACCTAATTTACAACCAGGGAGGCAAGAACATGCAATGGAGAAAGGACAGCCTCTTCAACAAGTGGTGCTGGGAAAACTGGACAGCTCCATGTAAAAGAATGAGATTAGGACACTACCTGACACCATACACAAAAATAAACTCCAACTGGATTAAAAACCTAAATGTAAGACCAAACACTATAAAACTCTTTGACATAAACCACAGCAAGATCTTTTTTGATCCACCTCCTAGAGTAACGGAAATAAAAACAAAAATAAACAAATGGGACTTAAAAGCTTTTGCACAGCAAAGGAAACCACAAACAAGACAAAAAGACAACCCTCAGAATGGGAGAAATATTTGCAAATGAAACAGCAGACAAAGGATTAATCTCCAAAATATACAAACAGCTCATGGAGCTCAATATCAAAAAAACAAACAATCCAATTAAAAAATAGGCGGAAGACCTAAATAGACATTTCACCAAGGAAGACATATAGATGGGCAAGAGGCACATGAAAGATGCTCAACATCACTATTTATTAGAGAAATGCAAATCAAAACTACAGTGAGGTATCACCCTCACGCTGGTCAGAATGGCTATTGTCAAAAAATCTAGAAACTATGCTGGAAAGTGTGTGGTGAAAAGAGAACCCTCCTGCACTGTTGGTGGGAACGTAAATTGATACAGCCACTATGGAGAACAGTATGGAGGTTCCTTAAAAAACTAAAAATAGGGTTTCCCTGGTGGCGCAGTGGTTGGGAGTCTGCCTGCTGATGCAGGGGACACGGGTTCGTGCCCTGGTCTGGGAAGATCCCACATGCCGTGGAGCGGCTGGGCCCGTGAGCCATGGCCGCTGAGCCTGCGCATCCGGAGCCTGTGCTCCGCAGTGGGAGAGGCCACAGCAGTGAGAGGCCTGCGTACCGCAAAAAAAAAAA